>NC_137023.1:8939176-8998649 GCF_032717465.1 Coenobita brevimanus | reverse complement strand
GGTCCTAGGAGGGAAGATAATTAATGGTTATAGCTATAATTAGTGATCATACCTACTACATGATTAGGCTAATAACGATGAGCCTAGTTCCTGGGGAGAATTATATATTTACGAAGATGATAACTATGATGCTCGTGGTTATAATGTCAAGGGAAGTATGCAAGGGCCCAATTCTCGAGAATTAAGGAGTCCCTCCCCGTGCTCTGCCATCCGTAACTGACTTGGACTTGGAAGAAAGACACCTGAAGTCATAATCTCCTTTGTAAAAAAATAATCGATAGAGACGATAGATGTGTTGCTGCTTACTTCCATTTCTGTTTTCCAACCCCTCTTCGATATTTTCTTATTGCTAATAATACATAGAAAATTTCCATAGTAGAGCTTGCCAAACATCAACAGGAGGTTATGTTTTATTGATTGTTGATATAGTAAAAAACGTTACATCGACATGCATCCAGTTCTCAACCGTTACTGAACGACAGTCACAGTTCTGACAAAGGAGACCATTTTCTACTAAAAGTTTATCATCAACTAAAGGTCCTGCAACAACTAAGAAAACTTATCAATGATATCATTCATTACTCAGGAATAGCACAAAATAACCTGATTTTTTAATCTCCTTTCGATGGACATCCTGTTTATATAATTATAATAGAAATAAGGTTGGCATGTGTACCGTACAAGACTTTTTAGTTAATTAAAGTAAATTTCTTCTCATCGACTGTTCAAGGATCAAACATACACTCATTAGATTTTGGAGCGAGAGGCTCAATGACATCCACCTACCCCCATCCCACACACGAGAAAATAGACGGGATTTTGGAAAAGTAAACAGGTAAAAGCAGAGGATCAAGAAATTCCTTCCAAGCCATAAAAGTACGGGCTTATGATCCAGTTACTAAAAAGGAGGATATAAATGTAGTTATCATCTTCCCCCATGCCCCGTCCTGAGCTTTATTCACTCTCAACCCACATCAACTCACATCTACCATACGTAACTGCCACTCTCATCCCCCACTCTCGACCTTCCTTTCTGTCTGTCCCCATTCCCACTCTTGGCTCCACATTCAATCTTTCTCATGCTCATAATCCTCACTCGCCCACTCTAAAACCCCCGCATTTCAACTCAACCTTTACACACCCTCTCAATTCTCTTCTCCCCCTACACACTCTTAACTCCTACACATACTCTCATTGTACATAAACTCTCAACCCCCACAACACTGTCACACATACACACACACACACACACACACACACACACACACACACACACACACACGCACACCAAACCTCCACTCACACTCCCCACCCCCACATACATTCTCCCTTTCCCTGACATACTGAACCTTCCTCACGCTCTCAGATGTTCCACACATTCATTGTAAACACACTCTCAACCCCGCCCATACAAACTCTGCGCCCCTCCACACACACCCACAACCGCCCCTCCTACAAACTCTCATCCACCCCACGCACACTCTCTACAAACAACACAAGTTCTCAGCCCCGACACGCACTCTCCAAATGTTGCATTACAAGAGTCGGGGCTGCCTCATCTCCCCCTGCACACTCTCCACTACCAAACACCCTTAATCTCCACACACACTGTCAACCCCCCACACATACAACCACCACATACACATTTTAGCTTCCACTCATATCTTTCAATCCCTACATACATTCTCAACCTCTAGTTCACACTCTCAGCCCACTCATCCCTATACTCTTAACTCTCAAACATCCTCTCAACCACTCCCATTCTTTCTAAACTCCCCAGACACACTTTCAACTCCCAGACACCTCTCAAGTCTCTGCACACTCTTATCCCACTCACACGCCCTCCACTCCCTGAGTACACGCTCTTAACCAGCCCTGACTCTTAACAGCCCTCACTCACACTCACAGTCCCCACATGCTCTCAACCCCCTCACACTACTGCCCTTTCCATCACTTCTAGTTTGACGTCGAATCGTCTAATTAAGCCTAGTTGAGCCCTCAGTCTAGGTACACACAGACGGTAAATCCTTTGATGTAATAATGAACAGTGAGGGGGAAAGGGTTGGGGAAGGGCAAATAAGAGAGGGAAGAAAACAAAACAGAGTAATTATTAAGGGAGGCAAGCAGGAATGATGAATGAATGAGTAGTAAAAACGAACTGGGAATGGAGGGATGTACGAGAGATGAATATGATACGAAAGGGAAGGAGAAATGATACTGAAGGAAGTAAAAGAGATCAAAGAAAAAAGAAAGGAAGGACGAGGAGGGGGAAGAGGGACGATGAAGGAGAGATGGAGGTGAGGGAGTTAAATTATGAAGGAAGGAGGGATGGAAGGGAGTAGACGGAAGGAGAAAAGATTGGGCTCGGAAGGCAATCAGTGAGGGAAGGAAGGACCGAATATAGAGAAGATAGGAAATTAAAGTAGGTGAGATGAGGGAGGGAGGGACGACAATATGAGGAAGGAAACAGAAAAAACGGAAGGAATTGTAGGGGAGTAGGAGAATGATGGAGAGACGATTAAGCTGAGAGATGGAGAAAATATAGATATGTGAAAGATGAAAGAGTGAGCGTGAAGACAGAGAGAGAGAGAGAGAGAGAGAGAGAAGAGAAGAGGAAGGATTCTTTACACTTCCCCGCCCAGGAAGGGTTCGGTGACGGGTATTGTTTTCACTCGGTTTGCCTGTTTGTTTGTTTGTTTTTCTGTATATACTTAATAGTCTCTGTTAACAACTTGACGCGATAACTACTATTGTGATTATGACTAAAATTACAGGGATGATGGGCTATGACCTGCAAGTCACCTGCTTAAACTTTGGGCCGAAAGTGGGCCAAGTCACAGGCTGTAGGCCCAAAAAATGTTAAAAAGAAATCGTTGCCATAACACCTTTCAGCTACGTCATATCAACATGAAACCAAAACCTAAATGTGTATCTTTCAAATCTGCATCCTATAACATGCCTCATTACATCAGGGGGTCACCCCTCCGGTTAGTGGTAGGGGGGGTCAGTGTCAGGTGGGTCGGGCCTAAAATTTCAAATGGACATATAATCGTCAATTTTCATCGTCGATTTGCTCCAAATTTGATATGTATCATTTTTTACTAGATATCCTGTTATGGTTATAAGTCAGCACTAAAATGACTGCCGGGGACGGGTTTGCTGTGCCTTGGCTCACTTCTTCTTTATTCTGCAACGAGGAAAAAGCGAAGAAAAAAGTTCTCCAAATAATTTTGGTAATGCTGAATAATCTTCCTAAAATGATTCCATCACCACCACACCACCACCATCACCACAATCATCATCATCATCATCATTATTATCATCCAGATCCTTCTCCCTGTCATCATCGTCATAATCACCATCACCATCATTATCATTCAGATCCTTTTTCCTATCATTATCATTATCATCATCATCCAGGTCCTTCTTCCCCATCCTCCTCCTCATCATCATCACCATCATCACTATCATCCAGATCCTTCTTCCCTATCATTATCATCATTACCATCTTCCGGATCCTTCTTCCAGTTAACATCATCTTCACCATCATCACCATCGTCATTGTCATCCAGATCCTTCTTCTTATCATCATCATCATCATTATCATCCAGCATCCTATCATCCATCATCATCATCATCATCATCATAATTATTATCCAGATCCTTCTTCCTAGCCTAATGACTGAGTGAAGCATTATCCAGACACCAGGATACAAAACGTAGGAAAGTGGGGCAGTTCTCTATTGCTACATGTAGGTGAGATGAGTTGCACATTCATCTGCACGTAAGTCAAGCCTCGCAATCATGGCCTCATCTCATAGATTTCACCATTTGCACATATTTTCTATTTGTATTTTTTCTTTAGGTGACGCACAAAAATAATACAAGTAAAAGGAAACCTTCCTGACGGATATATAGCTAAATGAAAGAAAAGAAAGAATCGTAACTTCAAAAGAATTACAAATAAGAGAAATTAAAAAAAACGAGATCATGAAACAGACTATAAACTCAATAAAAAATCGCAGTAATTGTAAAAGGAAAAAAAAAAAACATCGCACGTCAGTTCATACACACACACAAATGAAAAAATATATATATTGGATCACTTAGAAATTAAAACAGTCTGTGGAGTTCGTCTGAGCGTGAATAAAACATGATCTGGTCTTGGCTCCAGGGTAAAACAAAACTCTTTTTTTTTTTTTTTACTATGTTAACTCCTTGAACCTGGCGACATTTTTTTTCTAATTACTACTAATCGTTTGTATTCAGCTTCAGAGAATACTTTCGGAGACTGGACTGGTTATATATATCCTTCAATAATCCCTTTTCTACTAGAGATCATTTGTCTATCTCTACTGCCAGTCGTCGTAATTGCGTAAGGGGAGGCGACAGACAAATCGTCCTTACTCCCACGCTGCCATGTTCTCTGCCATTTGACTGCACTACATCGTGAACTCATACCCCTTATCTCTGTTTGTGGATTCACTATAACTGACGGGGTTAAAGAGAGCAATGTTTAAAGTTTTTTTGAGTTTCCTTAAACCGAATGAAATCGTCTTTTGGTTGTAACAGTAATGTCTTCGTATTTTTTGCATCCCAAGTGTTGATGTCGCACAAACATCATTTATCATCACCAGCATCATTACAATCATCTACCCTGTCCAGGTTTCAAAATTTTAGTCTTTCTCATCATCATCATCATCATCATCAATACAATGACCAACACAATCATGATCATCGCCAGCATCAACACCACCTTCACCATCCATTACAGTAATCGTTACCAACACTACCACCATCATTAACACTATGACCATTACCACGATCACGACTATGACCAAGATCATCATCGTACTCCCAATGCATCAACACCACCTAACTACCATCATTGTCTCCGTCACCATGACCACCACCATCGAGATTATCCACTGCATGACTACCTCACCACCATCGCCAAGAGCATCAACGTGACCACCACCACCCGTCGTTATCATCGTCTCTAACACCACCACCATCACTGTCACCTTTTTCTAAAGCTGGGGACGTGAATTAGAGAAGAAACGACTATCTCCAGGATATTCCCACCTTCTCCCTTCCAATCCTTTACTTGTGTTGTAGGAGTACGAAGCTGTTTCATATATAATACATCTATATAAATCCCTCTCTCTCTCTCTCTCTCTTTGTCATAGCTTGGTATTTTGCTCATGTTTGCAGAAGACTCCAGCCGTACAATGCAATGAAAGGGATTTTTTTAAAAAATCCCGATAATACCATCACACCAGTCCTGAGTGAGAGTCATGGTGTGTTAAGCACAGGTGGTGGGTATCAGTGCCCAAGCTTCTTGATATGTAAAGATGTGTGACACCATACTGCTGGGCCGCGGGAAAGTGCTGTGTAGTCTACGCCCATAATCGGATATATCCGAAAAATATAATGGGCAATATCGCTCAGCTCCAGTTTCATCGGATGGTGGGGCTCCAGTAACCTTTTTTGTTGGGTATACATGAAGGTTATTAGTGAGAGGGAGGCTTGAGGGAGATTGCTGAGTGTGTACACTTATTAATATGGCTAACAATAATGGCAATGAAATGCCTCTGCCATCATTGTCTCTAGGGTAATATTGTCACGAGGGTTTTAAAATAAATGCTAATATTATTTAAATGTGTTCAATAATATTGAGAGAGCAGGGACAATGATTGTCTTACTAAATCAAGCAACGATTACTTTACGCTGGCTTGCTTCGCATGATTCTCTAAGAACGAGAATTTATAAACTTTCTCCAACAGTACACAGCAGAGACTAATTACTCAATTGCTGTTTATTAGTACTGTTAGCCTCTGGAGCAAGTTACTTCACCTGACAATAAATAACTAATACTAATAACTAAGTATCCAGGTTCTTGCTGATGCTTAACTCCCTAGGAGGCACAACGGATTTTAAGCTTAATACACAAGACTGGCCTAAGTACCAGTTATGAATAGCAAACGTTTATACAAGCTGGGAGCTATAAGAGAAATAAGCTCCAATTGCGGAAAAATGAAACACAAGTTTACATTACATTAAGCTCAAGAAGAATGAACTGTTAAATTTATTGATTACAAAATAAATTTAACGTTACATTTCAAAATCAAATTAATGAGATCGCACTCACTCACTCACTCAAAAGCTAAATTCTTAAACCTAGGAAAAAAACACCTTAACTAAACTCTTATGACTAGGAAAAGCAAAGAAAAAGAAATACTGGTCAATGAATGCTGTGTATCACCAACAAAGGGTGGGAGTCTGGAGAACTGTAGTCCTAGTGGAGTCTGGGTGCTAGCTGACCTCTCATCTCTCACACTGCTGGAGCACAAGAACCTCTCTCCGTCACAACAGACACTGGACTGACTGCAAATACGATGTATGGGTAGAGGACGCACAAGCCACCGGAAGAAGGCGTGGCTAATGGTTGAGGCAAGCAGGGGCGAACAATAAAGAAAGCAATAGTATCGCTTCAGTAGAGCACTTAGTGACGATGCATTAGGAATTGGTCACTTTTGAAACAGTGACGAATGCTTTAGAAAGAGTATACCACCAGAAATGGAGAGAGAGGAAAGCGGTTAACTGAGAAGCGATACACAGTGAGTTTTCCACTAATAGTTCGTGGTTTCTCACTAAAGGGGAAATGTCGCGAATTTGATTCGTGACTATTACGCCCCTACAAAATGAATTTTTTCCTTATGAGGAAAAAAATTTGTGGATATATATATATATGAACACATCCTAACTCAGTCACACAAGATTCACACTGCTGGTGTGTGTGCTATCCTGCTACAAGGAGAAAACCACTATCGCCAATGAGCGTAAAAACCTCGTATTTACGTTAATAGAGGCAAGCTTGAGGAAAAAAAATTCCGTGACAGCGGTGAAAATCCTGTACTCAGGTCAAACTGAGAAGCGAAAAAGAATCGCTACATTTACACTGACAACTAATTGTTGTGTAAGCGTGATGTATGTAATACGCTCCATGGTGTAGGTGTAACAGTTGTAGTGTAACTGTAAATGACACAGTAATATAATAATAATAATATGGCGACGATGAAGGCAGAGGAGAAGAAGCAGCAGCGTGTGGCAGACGATCAGCTGGCCCGCACAGCAATACTGCTACACCCATTGCTGTACCTGCAAAACCAATTAAGGTGGAGCATCAAAAGTGTCAATGAGACAAAAACTCTTATTAAGTTACAATTACTCTCTCTGCCTAGCAATCAGTACATGCTACGAAAAGTACGGCTCTGGCTGAAAAATACGAGTGACAGCTTAAGCTTCGTACATTCGAGGTCGCCATTAATTACAGCACACGATTAGTGTCAACAAGTTGAGAATCCTTATGCAAACTCGAGCTTCATAGCCTCGAACTGCACATGAGTCCTCAACCTGTGCCTTAACCTACAGTACTTATATTAATATCAGGGAGCTGAGAATCCTTGTGCAAACTCGGGCTTCCGTAGCCTTGAGTCGCCTCTGCGGAGTTCTCTCTCGAACTTCCCCCTTGAACCTACAGTACTTATAATAATATCAGGGAGCTGAGAATCCTTGTGCAAACTCCGGGCTTCCATAGCCTCGAGTCGCCTCTGTGGAGTTCTCTTTCGAACTTCCCCCTTAACCTACAGTACTTATATTAATATCGGGGAGCTAAGAATCCTTGTGCAAACTCGGGCTTCCGTAGCCTCGAGTCGCCTCTGTGGAGTTCTCTCTTGAACTTCCCCCTTTAAACTACGGTACATATGTATGTACAGGCCCTGGACATAATGTGTCCTGTGGGGCCAATGGGCGAGACGTTAGGTCTGCACCCACTTCACCACTACCCTGTCTCTCAACTGACTCAGAGATTACAGGTGTGGTTACGAACGGCACAGGAAGGACATGTCCCTGATTAGTGGTGTTACTTTGACACACACTGCAGGAACGGACAAAACTATCTATGTCTCGTCCCATCCTTGGCCAGAAAAAGTCAGCTCGGATACGGCCCTGGGTCTTCCTTTTGCCCATGTGACCTCCTGAGGCTGAACAATGACCCCATTGTAACACTGCTAGGCGGTACTTGGCAGGAATGACAAACTGCAGTAGAACCTCGCCCTCGGGTGTTCGTGACTCACGGTAGAGCCGTCCTTGTTTGTGAAGGAACTTGGCTTGACCTCCCCGTGAATACTTAATCACTCGACCCTTTTGTTTGTTCCGCACAGCAGCAAGTGTCGAGTCAGAATGTTGTTCTTGTACAACAAGTTGGCTACACATCAGATATTGCGGCGATTCAATGATCACTGGGGTGACACAGTCTGGAGCCTCAGCCACGGCTCGTGTTACCGCAGCCGAAGTCTGAGTAGCGTCATGTTCGGTGCAGCTATCCTTAACACCGAAAATATTGCCTATTATAAGGTCAAATAAGGGTTCTGGCATGACAACTGAGTGTCGTACCAGTATAAAATGGAGATGCCACTGGATACATGCCTCAGGGAACAATCTCACTGATCCATCAATAAGGTTTGCATGGATCAGTCGACCTGTGTACTGCTCAGGCCGAACTAGACTCTGCTTGACAGAGCAACCTGAGGAACCATTGTCTCTCAGGATCTTCACAGGGATGCCTCCCACAAACCCTGGCTGAACAAGGAAGGTATTGTCACCTGTGGGAGGGCCTGTGGAGAAAGCAGCTAGCCACTCATGAGGCTGCTGAATTGATGTGGCAAACATTGTGCCTTGAGGATTATATACTTGAGGGGTTGTACTCACTGCCTGGGAAGATGGAACATTGGCCATCTGTGGAGGGGGGGTTCACTGTCACTGTGGGACTAGTGAACTGTGGGGGAGTACCCATACTGGTAGGGGCGTGACCACCGTGCTGCTGTTGAGGAATGAAGGCTGCATTCGCTTCCTGCCTCTTTTGAGCTGGTGGTGAAAAAATTTGTCCCGACGGTCGGTTGCATGGCTGATACTGCTGCTGGTTAGGGTTCTTATTGTATCTCTTCCACTCAGGTTTCTGAGTGTTTTGCCCCTGGTCCTTCCACTGCTGTTTTGGACCTTGGCCATTATTCTGAGAATGGCCTTGTTGCTGGGATTCAGTCTGAGACGGCTTCCCAGATTTATCAGCTTTCCTGTTCCAGGTATGCTGCTTACGAGTTTGATACCCGTATGCAGTATAATATGCGTCAGCCTTTTCTGCCATTTTGGCTGGCATCTTTCACCTGGCAGATCTTAAGCTGTGCCATGAGCTCAGCAGGCCACGACCTCTCTAGCTGTGTACGCAGCATAAGGTCAATTATCCCCTCACACGTGGAAGGAGTTTCATCTTTCTCCATCCACTCATTTAAGTAAGCAGTGAGACGGTCAAGGAACTGAACAGCGGTCTCCTTGTCTTGGAGACGAGCTTGCATGAACTGAACTTTGGCATCGTCTACAGTGAGACCATACGCCTTAATGAGTGCAGCTTTCATCATCTCATAAGTGAGAATGTCTCCACGAATTCTGTGGAGAATATCGAGGGCAGGGCCCTCAAATAAACTGAGAAATTGGAGCCACTTAGCTGCCTCATCCAGTTGATACATGTCTGCCATGTCCTCAAAACGAGCTATGTACGGCTCGATTCGCTCGCCTTCCTTGTATGAAGGAAGCTTGATACGTGGGGTTGCCAGGACATGTGCAGGGAGAACGCTCGTGGAGCTTGGACCAACTGCACCAGATGTGCCTGAAGCCAAGGAATCTCGCTTGAGCTTCAAAACCTCAAGCTCATGTTTTTCTCGTGCCTCACGTTCGGCACGTTCATATTCACGTTGTTCCTGCTCGTATTCGCGCTCCTTTTCGCGTTCCTCACGCTGTTCTCGCTCGTATTCGCGCTCCTTTTCGCGTTCCTCACGCTGTTCTCGCTCGTATTCGCGCTCCTTTTCGCGTTCCTCACGCTGTTCTCGCTCGTATTCGCGCTCCTTTTCGCGTTCCTCACGCTGTTCTCGCTCGTATTTGTGCTGAATCTTACGCTCTTCACGGGCATCATTCTCGCGCTGCTGGTCCATATTATGCCGTGAGAGTATGTACTCTTTAATTTCAGTTGGGTCTGTAAGACCCATATCTTTGGCTTCCTTTAAAAATACAGTGGTAGCCATGTCGCTAATTTACTGAGCAAGCCGAAACTGAATACTGACTGCTGCTTCGCAAACGAATACTAATAAACACAAGTAAAGAATACAGACACAAGCTAGTGGTGACCAGTCTTATCTAGTTAACTGGCAAAAATAAAGCAAAAATGCAAATGACTGGGAAGACTCAATAATTAACGCAATGGGTACGGAGTTCCCAGGAGCGAATAAAATCGTCTGGGGTTACCAAGAATAAACTAGAGTTAAGTACGCTATTGATTAATAAAGCAAAATTCACTTGCTAAATTAACGGTAACCACCAGTAAACTTGTGCCTATAAACTTTAATGATAAATACCTAAATATGAACGAGTTAGCACTATCTCGTGAATAAGCTTTAGAAACTAGGAGTTAATATCCTGGAATGAGGTCGCCAATTGTCACGGGTTTTTTAAAATAAATGCTAATATTATTTAAATGTGTTCAATAATATTGAAGAGCAGGGACAATGATTGTCTTACTAAATCAAGCAACGATTACTCTACGTTGGCTTGCTTCGCATGATTCTCTAAGAACAAGAATTTATAAACTTTCTCAACAGTACACAGCAGAGACTAATTACTCAATTGCTGTTTATTAGTACTGTTAGCCTCTGGAGAAAGTTACTTCACCCCTGACAATAAATAACTAATACTAATAACAGTATCAGGTTCTTGCTGATGCTTAGCTCCTAGGAGGCACAACGGATTTTAAGCTTAATACACAAGACTGGCCTAAGTACCAGTTATGAATAGCAAACGTTTATGCAAGCTAGGAGCTATAAAAGAAATAAGCTTAATTGCGGAAAAATGACACACAAGTTTACATTACATTAAGCTCAAGAAAAAGAACTGTTAAATTTATTGATTACAAAATAAATTTAACATTACATTTCAAAATCAAATTAATGAGATCGCACTCACTCACTCACTCAAAAGCTAAATTCTTACGCCTAGGAAAAACACCTTAACTAAACTCTTATGACTAGGAAAACGAAAAGAAATACTGGTCAATGAATGCTGTGTATCACCAACGAAGGGTGGGAGTCTGGAGATCTGTAGTCTAGTGGAGTCTGGGTGCTAGCTGACCTCTCATCTCTCACACTGCTGGAGCACAGAACCTCTCTCCGTCACAACCGACACTGGACTGACTGCAAATACGATGTATGGGTAGGACGCACAAGCCACCGGAAGAAGGCGTGGCTAACGGTTGAGGCAAGCGGGGGCGAACAATAAAGAAACAATAGTATCACTCAGTAGAGCACTTAGTGACGTGCGTTAGATCGGTCACTTTTGAAACAGTGACGAATATTTTGAAAAGTATACCACCGAAATGGAGAGAGAAACGGTTAACTGAGCGATACACAGTGAGTTTTCCACTAATAGTTCGTGGTTTCTCACTAAAGGGAAATGTCGCGAATTTGATTCGTGACAAATATAATAGTAATAGGCTTAATAATAATAATGAAAAATAATAAAAATAATGATAATAAAAATAACAATAACGTAATAATAATAAGAGACTAATATTGTTGTTGTTGATGCTGTTGTTGCTGTTGTTATTTTTGTTGTTGTGGCTGTTGCTGCTTCTGCTTCTGTTGTTGTTGTTATTATTATTATTATCATTATTATTATTATTATTATTATTATTATTATTATTACAATTGTTGTTGTTGTCATTACTCCTACCGTAATTGTTATTATTACTATTAATTTTAATGATATTGGTAGGGTGGATTCTAGCTGGTAGGTGGTAAAAAGTGCGTAAGTGTCGAGGTCTATGCTTTTGGTGACAGGATTCCGGGGGCTTGAATAATGTGTGAATGAGAGTGTGACTCATTTATTTGATCAGGAACTTTTTTTTAAATGCAAGGAACGAGGAGCCTGTAAATTGTTCCCTCAAAGAAAAAACAAAACAAAACAAAAAAGATAAAAGAGAGCCAAATTCAAGATCCATTCATTTTGAGATGCCTGGAGACACTGCATTTGAAAGACTGGAGATCATAGGCAGTAAGAAATACGGACAGAGGGAAACAGTTTCAGAGTTGACCTGTTGCATACTTGAAGGACTGGGGATAACGGTTAACTCTTTGCACTGGAGTGCTGGACAGAAGATGGATGAGAGTTTGTTGATAGACGGGTGCTACGCAACCGCCGTAGTGGTGGAGGGATGCAAGCAGACAGTCCATAACAGCAGTGGCCATTGAAGAAGCGATAGAAGAGATAAAGATGTAACAGTGCGGCAGAGAGACAGAGGCTGAAGGTAGCCAGAACAGGGGAGAATTAATGAGACGAAAAGCCTTTGATTTCACCTTGTTGAGAAGAACTGTATGTAAAAGAGCCTCCCTACACGTAAGAGTTGTACTAAACACAGGGGCACATAAAACACCTGCATAAAGTCAACAACTGTGCAGAGGTAAAGAAAGCACGGAGTCGGCTTAGCACACTTAATCTCTTGGAAGCAGATTTTACAAGAGAAATAATATGATGTTTCCAAGATAAATCCCGAGAGAGAGAGAGGCAGCCTTTTAGTGCAGCGTACTCTCTAAAACTTATTCAGTAAACTCGTGGTCCAAGAATGATTTAAATTCACCATTTAATAATGCAAGACTGAAAATGTAACCATAAATATTACATCCCTGCATATCGCTAAAGCATCATTTCCTTAATTAAATGATATTAACAAAAACATCCCTGGCATTTACCTCATTGTTTCCAGGTAACATCTATTTACCGTCACAAGACGTTCCTTCATTGTTTACTCTTTCTGCTGTGTTACTGTTAGAGAGGATTGTTTCTTTGTCTTCTTCCTTTCTTTTTTTCTTTTCTTTCTCTCTTCTTTTTACACGCGCGGATGTAAGGCGAGAGAGGGTGTTATGTTGCGAGCGGTGTGTGTGTGTGTGTGTGTGTGTGTGTGTGTGTGTGTGTGTGAACAAAATACGATGAACAGTTTATAATCAAATATCATGGAGGAGGAGAGGGACAGCAAACGAGTTAACACATTGTTTATGAGAACAATGTGCCAAAGGGCAAGATAAGATGGTCAGGTCAATGACTCACGTTATAGTTATTATTTGATTTAGACCAAACTTTGTGGACCGGTGGAGGGTAAAACAAGAATGAAGGAGTTAGATACTGAGAACAGTGTCGAAGGTCCAGGTCACAGGGCAAGATAAAATTTTGGACCGTGCGGCTGTGTGTGAACAAAATAAAAGAAAATGGATTTTAAACCTCTCGTAATTTAAACCAAACATGGTGGAAGGACTAAAGATAATTCAAGGGTTGACTAACAGTTTCTTAGAACAATAAGCCTAAGGTCAAGGACGCACGCACTGCAGAATCAACTTTAAAAGCTTTTTAACCTATGTTCACCAAACTCTGTAGAGTGGTGAAGTGTCAAGCAAGGTTAACGGGACTCGATTAAGAAGCAACAAGTGGTGCCAGACACAACAAACCTCGCCCGACAGCATTTGTTTCATTTTCAACCGTTTTCAACTTACAGCCCTCTGAAAATCTGTGATCTTGTGTTTGACCTTTCAAGGTCACTCAAGGCCAAATGAAAGCCCAAATGAGACTTCCTTTATCTTGAAAATAATAAATGTATCATCAACCTGTTTCGAGTTATAGCCCCCTGAATATCCTCGAGCTTGAGTTTGATTTTTCAAGGTCACTTAAGGTCAAAGGTCATGGTACAAATTAAAAGCCCATATGGGACTTTCTACATGTTGATAATAGTAAATATCTATCTACAACCAGTTTCGAGTTATAGTCCCCTGAATATCCGTGACCTTGAGTATGACCTTCCATGGTCACTCAGGGTCAATGGTCTTGGTGCCAAATGAGAGCCCATAAGAGAATTCCTGTATGCTGATAACAGTAAATATCTAACTCCAACGGGTTTCAATTTAGAGCCCACTGAAAATCCGTGACCTTGATTTTGACCTTTGAGGGTCATTCAATTGCCTCCAAAATTTAATCACTTCCTTTTGGGACCAGTGGCCACATATCCTGAAAGTTTCATGTAATTTCATTCAGCCGTTTTTCCGTAATGCTGCTAACAATCAAACAAACAAACAGACTCGACCAAAAACAATACCTCGCTGGACTCTTCCGAGCGAGGTAATTAGGAAAAATTCAAGGAAACCAGAGAAGATCGAAATTCAGGGTCTCAGGCAAGGTCAGCTAAAACTTTGCTGATCAGGTTTGGACCAAGTTTGGCGGAAGTGTTAAGAGTCAGACAAGAATGAAGGGCTTATATTTTGCCATCAATCAGCCAAAGGTTAAGGTCACAGGACAAAGTGAAATGTATGGCCTTCAGACCAGCTGGTGGGAGCTTGTTGTACTCTCATAATTCTCCTTGTTTTACTCTGGCTCTGTCCGGATGCTTTTAGCCTAGTAAATACAGGCTTTGGGAACTGGCGAAGTTAGATATAGCCTTCTGTGACCTCTTCATCATTTAGATATTCTCTTATGCTGCTTACAGTTGTTTGTAGACGGCAAGAATAAACTACATATTATGACATCAATCTGAAGGGGATGAGGTGAGCCAAGGATATGAGAGCCCAAGAGGCAATACAGAAATGAGAGAGAGAGAGAGAGAGAGAGAGAGAGAGAGAGAGAGAGAGAGAGAGAGACTCTGGTGTAAGTGTCAGGGAGAGCGAGACAAGTGTGAGGCTTACAGGGGATGAGGGCATGTGGGAAGGGGACTAAAAGGATGAGTGTTTGTGTGGGGGAGGGCGAGAGGGGGAGTGAGAGGGACAGGGAGGAGAAAGTATGAGAGGGAGAGAGGGGGAAAGACAGTGAGGGGAAGGGGAGTGGGAAAGTGTAAGAGAGAAATGTGGGGAGACAGTGTGTGGGAGGGAGTGTTGGAGGGAGATGGAGTGTGTGAGCGGGAGAGGGGAGAATGTCAGGGAGGTGAAGTGCGTAAGGGGAATGGGGAAGACTGTGAGGGGAAGGGGAGAGAGACTGTGAGGGCGAGAGAGACTATGGGAGATAAGGGGAGAGAGATTGTGAGGGCGAGAGAGCCTATGGGAGATAAGGGGAGAGAGATTGTTAAGGGAATGGAGTGAAACTATAAGTGAGAAGGGAAAATTGTATGGGGAATGGAGAAGAATGTGTGTGTGTGTGTGTGTGTGTGTGTGTGTGTGTGTGTGTGTGTGTGTGTGTGTGTGTGTGGTAGTCAGTAGAGGGAATCTGAATGGGAGAGGAAGCGTGAATGTGCTGGGAAGGAAGGGAAGAGAGGCGGCGGGATTGGTATGTTGAGAGGCAGGGCTGTGAGGATGAAGATAGGTTGCAAAGCTGATGAGAGAGAGAGAGAGAGAGAGAGAGAGAGAGAGGATGGGAGAGGAATGACTACTGTGTTTGAGATAGTAATTAGAATGGCTGTGGAGGACTGAGAATGAACGATGGAAGGAGATATCTGATACCCATCGCTGGAAAATACTGAACATTGCCCACAACTGACGACGCATTATACACTGGATTGCAAAATCGAATACTTCTGGATGACTGCCTTCACTTACAGCAGATGAACTGATTTCTTCATCATCATTTCTGAATTAAGATTTTTCTCCTAAATCAGTTTAGACTAACAAGAGACAATTCTCCTTCTCCATCTCCACCTCCAACTACATCTCCATCTCCTCCTCCTTCTCCTCTCCTCTCCTCCTCCCTCCTTCCCTTCCTCCTCCTCCTCCTGTTCCTCCTCCCTATTCTTTCTTCTTCTTATAATAATAATAATAATAATAATAATAATAATAATAATAGTAATAACTAGACCAAAGTGATCCAAGGTCACAACACCCCACCTGTACCCCAAATTTGGGAGGGGCCCCCCCCCCCCCCCTAACCCGGGTGGATTCTAACGAAAATCAAACCACTTCCTCCCGTACCCAAACCCAAAACCGGTGGACACAAGATGTTCTGTTCATTTGGTCAAAAGTTAATTGATGCACAGACTCTTCCCACCCCACCCACCCAAAAAAAATGTGTGGCCTTGACTTTGACCTTTCAAGGTCACCAAAGGTCAAATGTAATTGTGCCAATAGAATCCCCATCTATGACTTCTTGTTAGTGATTATGGGTAACCACGTGTCTATCTCTCACCGTTTGCCTCCTATGGCACTTTGAAAAAAAATGTGCTCAGAATTTGGGACCCCCCACTCCCATCCTTACCCCTAGTGGACTTTCACGAAAATCGAATCACTTGCTCAGTTCCACATACCCAACGACTGTGTAAAGTTTAAAGATGACCCGTCCATTGGTTAATGAGTTAATTGATGCACAGATTCACACACAAAAAAAATAAATAAATAAACGCCGAATATCACATACACCCTCTTCTGCAATGAATTGTGGGTAGGGTGAATTATAATAACAGTAATGATAATAATAATATAACAATAATGATACTACTACTACTACTACTAATAATAATAATAATAATGATGAAGATGATAATAATGATGCTTATTATTATTATTATTATTATTATTATTATTATTATTATTTATTACAACTACTACTACTATTATTATCATAATAATAATAATAATAATAATAATAATGATAATTATTATTATTATTATTATTATTATTGTTATTAATATATTATTATTATTATTGTTATTAATATTATTATTGTAATTTTTTTTTTTTTTATGACTGAAATAAAATATTTGTTTTCATTATCATCACAGTCTTATAACAAACTAGAGGGGCACTCAGTGGAATGCACCTCTCCGACAAGTGCAAAGTAATTTCCAAACCTCTCTTCATTATGGGTTGTGGGTTTTCTCATCATTGACTAAGGTTTCACAAAAAGTGTTTTCCGGATCCTGAGTTTGTAATACAATCCGGATCGGTCCCACCAAATTTGGTCCAAATCTCTCTTTTAGTTTTTTTAGTAATTCTACCAACAGACAAACAAACAAACATCGGTCTCAAAAGTTAATCGATTGTTCCCTGGGACATGGGCTATCTACCCACAAAATTTGGTCCAAATCTTCCTTTTAGTTTTAGAGTAATCCTGCTAACAGAGAAAGAAAATATCAAACAAGGAAATAAGGGTGAAAACATACTCTCCTTGTCGGAAAAATAATGTCACTGTGTTGTGGCTGGGACAGAGTGAATGGAGTCGTGGGCTATTTTTCCTGGCCACTCAGATGATTGGTCTCCTGCTTTAGTATTGTCCTGTGGTCGTATTTCTAGATCCTACCCACCCCATTTATAACAATGGTAAGATTATGAAAATGATGGCAGTGAAGAAGACACAAATGAAGACGATACATTTGAAGATAAAGCTGCAGGTGGAAAGGTGGAGATGATGGTGATGATGATCAAAATGCCGCTGCTGCTGCTGCTGCTTCTGCTGCTGCTGCTGCTACTACTACTACTACTACTACTACTACTACTACTACACTACTACTACTACTACTGCTGCTGCTGCTGCTACTGCTTCTGCTGCTGTTGCTACTACTACTACTACTACTACTACTGCTGCTGCTACTACTACTGCTACTACTACTGCTGCTGCTACTACTACCACTGCTGCTGCTGCTGCTGCTTGTTTGTTGTTGCTTTTTTGTTGTTAATGATGATGGTGATAATAATTAGGATGATGGTGATGATTAAATTCTGTGAACAGAAACTCGCCTGGAATTAACCATAAACGACTTAAATGGTACAACTCCCCGTGTCCCGGTTCAAGGTAAAAAACTGTACCGTTATGGTCTGGAATAAAAAGTCTTTCGCAGCTGAAGCCAAGTGTCTGTACGAGTGGGGAGAGGAGCCATTACAGGTCACAACTGCACAATCTTATGTGCTGGTGATGATCATGCATTCGATATCACAACACGGGCAGAAGCAAGCACAGTCCATACTCCCACTTCCACTCCTACTCCCACTAGCACGGCAATCTGAGTCAAAGCACTCCACATATTACTGTACTTTATAGTGGCTTTCAGTTTTACATTACGTCTTTTTATCTCATATACATAATCCTGGTGTGTGTGTGTGTGTGTGTGTGTGTGTGTGTGTGTGTGTGTGTGTGTGTGTGTGTGTGTGTGTGTGTGTGTCTCAGTCAAAACTGGGAAACAAGATGTTCATGAAACGTGACAGGATGGTTGGAATTGGGTGGCAGATGCTTCAGTTTTAAGTTTATGTCAACTGAATTTTTCTGAAGTGGTGTTTTGGCCCTTAATAAGTTTCCCATTGGCGTTAAATTATGCGTATGTGGAGAAAGCACTTGCTCCAAGGGGAGCCGGGTTTCAGAAATGGCCCTCATATGGATGAGTGTTGAACGTTCCGGTAGGGCCACGAGGCGTTTGTAGTAATTATGATGCTAGAGAGGGACACCTTTATGTGACAGCGCTGATATAACCCCGGGGCTCAGCTACCTGGTTATACAAACGTATCTCATTTACTTCCTTATCGCCAGAAACGAGGATGGTTTTGACACAGAAGGTCAAGCAAGGTCGTAATAACGAATAAAGTCAGAGTTCGCCCAACATAGAGAGGTTGTATGTGTCAAATGCAAATGTTCCGACAGCTGTCATAATCTTTATGTACTAAGGTGATTCAACATCAGTTTGTACTGCCTGGCCATCAACAAACAAACAAATCTATAATCATGAAGTGAATCTTTGAAAAAATTGATTTGTTCATAAAATGTTCTAAGTAAGTGCTAAGTAGGTTACAGGGGACAGTTTAATCTGCAACTTTTGTGTTTAAGTTTTGGGAGTTGACAGTAGAATAAGAGTTGTGATGCGATCGCCGTCCGGCCTCCAGGTTCCACACGTGAAACGTGTGGGCCCCTTCTACTTGTTAGTGATTGAGAGTATGGTTTTTGGCAAGAAAGATCCACTGTTGATATACTCAATCTCCATTCCACCCATCAGTCAACTGACCAACATGCAGAAACTCCTGCAGTAGCCCTTGATATTTCTGAAGCTTTTGACAGAGTATGGCACCGCTCCATGCCATCCAAACTCCCTTGCTGTAGCCTATCATCTTCTGTTCCTCTGATTTCCTCATATCTCACCGACAGAAAGATGGAAGTAACAGTAGATGATGCATGTTTCAATTTCCCCTCAATTAAAGCCAGCGTGCCACAAGGATCAGATCTGGCTCCAAGCCTATTCCTAATTCATATTAACGGTCTCTTAACTGTCACCCGTAATCATATTCATTCTTATGCAGATGACCGAACTCTTCATAGTTCAATCACACTTAAACACCCATTCACAGATATTTATATGCCTAACTCACTACTCGGTATAGCATTCTCTGTAAATCAAGATTTACCTAAGATCATTGAATTGGGACAAAATGACATTGTCTCATTTAACGCTAAGAAAACAAATTTATACAATTTAATAACAAACAAATATTGCCTGATTCGTATATTACTTTCAAAGCTACTATTATTCCTATCTCTAAAAGTATTGAAATTCTCGATGTTTCACTTAATAATGCCATTAGCTAGACCTCATGTTAGATCACTTGCAAAAACCACTTTATAGAAACTTGGATTATTGAACTGAGTCCGTAACTTTTTCACTGACTTACAGTTAGCTCTAATTTACAAGAGTCATGTGCACTCTCAGCTGGAATATTGTTCACTCTTGTGGAATGGATCTGGAGAGGTTGCATTAAAACAACTGGACAAAATTCAGAACAATGCTGTACGAATTATTAACAATCCTATTGTTACAAATGAACTACCTCCCCTACAAGCAAGAAAGAATGTTGCCTCCCTTGCACTGTTTTACAGATACTTTTATGGCAAGCGCTCAGACGAAGTGGCATCCATCGTGCCACCTCTCCACGCCTTCCCCCGCGTTACACGGGCATCTGGTAGCACTGGACTGGACTGTCAAACTGCCATACTGCAGAACTTTTGCCTACCAGAATTCGTTTATCCCCGAATTACATCTCTTTGCAACTCACATCCCCAGTGGTTTCTCGCCAAACTTCACCGTACGCCGTTCATGTCCAACCGTTACAGATTTTTTATGAATGGAGGACACTTATAATCTGGTGTATGGATTATTATTTTTTTTTCATCCAGTTGTTTTTCTTTCTTGTTATTATAAAAAAAACATCTGATATGCGAAAAGGAGGTGGAAGAAAGTACGTGTGAAGAGACGTGATAAAAAGGTGATACATATCGCTGACCATACCGTAGTCCTTTCACCATAACTTGGCCCAGATTTCGTCCTTTTGCAAGTTATTTCACGTAGCTTAGTGCCGGGAAAAGACAATATAACGGCTGAACTTTCTTTCCATGGCACACTTATTCGTGATTGGCACCATACTTCAGTATTAACCCCTTGTTATACTTCAGCATTCAAGATTCAGAGATGGAAATTTTGGGCCACGTTTGAGTAAATAGATTGTAGTGTTGCCCTTGGTTTCATCTCATGAAGAAGTCATAGGCGAAACTAGTCAGGAAACTATTCTTCATCCGTGTCTTCTTCCATCTCCTTCCCATTGTCATGTATGTTTTTTATATATATATTTTTTTAAGAGTCATTTTGCATCAGTAACAGAGAAAGGTATAAGATGATGATGATGATGTGTGTGTGTGTGTGTGTGTGTGTGTGTGTGTGTGTGTGTGTTTTCAGTGTCTACATGAAGGGTACAGCCAATACTCTTAAGTGCATTTAGCTGCATTCGGTCCCTGGCAAAGAGATAACACCAATCAAATCCGTGACCCAAGCCTCTCGGTGTGCTGGATTCCATAACAAAAATAAAAGCATTACACCCGTTAAGGCAGAAAAAAAAAAAAAAAACAATATATTCTTAACCTCTCAACCTCTTTCTTTACAATGGCATTAAATGCATGTTATTCTTGCCATCTCCTGACGATATTATGAACTGTAACTCTGGGTAACATCCTTGTTTTAGAAGGTTTAGAAACAATCTGCTTTGAGCTTGTCCGCTATGGAAGATCCTCACAATGCTAACCAAGAAGGAGCAAGTGAAGAATGCAACACCCACGCCCACCATCCGGTCTACGGGCTGAATATTTTTCTTTTTCCTCTGTGGATCTCAAAATCTAACTTCTTCATTCTTGCCTATCGCTTAATCCATATTCCATTTTTTTTCAAATCAGATAAAAAGTGTTTGAAATGATTTTGCTCAATGACCTTTCAAATATGATCTTTCCGTGTGACCTTGACATTCGACTAATGATTTTAAAAACCGAAAATATTTATCAATGTTCTAACCTGAACCATTCCACAGAACTTTAATCAGAATTGGAAAGAAAAACTGTTTAAGTTGATACTGCCGTGTGACCTTGACCTGTGACCCAATGGTCGAAAAATCAATAGGTCAACCTATTGAGTGATACGCAGTTCGTCGACGAGGAGTCGTTCAAATCAAATAAAAATTGTTTTAACTTATATTGTTCACACAGGTACACGAAACGTACTCTGACCATGCCCTGTGACCGTGATCTTTGAATGATCGTTTTCAAAACTGAATCCCTCGTTGTTGCCAGCACCATAACTCTTCCATCAAATCTGGCTCAAATCAGAGGGGGAAAAGTTGAAAGTTGACCTTTGCCCTGTGATCTTGGTAACTGGCCTTGCCCTGTGACCTTCATTTTTATTGATTGTTTTCAAAAGCAAATCCGCTTGTTTTTGTCTTATATTAAACCTTTCCATTAGGTTTGGTCTAAATTGGATAAACTCTGATTTACTTTTACCTTGCCGTGTGATCTTGGCCTTCACCCGTTCTATAAACAATAGGTGCACTTCTTGCCTATTCCTCAACTATTCCACCAAGTTTGGGAAAAAAAAAAAAAAAGACTGAAACTGATCCCGTTACTTTGTTGTAAAACACGTTTACAAGAGTCAGCTTTTGACCTTACCCACTGACTGACTGTTCTCAGAATTGGCTCACTTCATTCTGCAATTATTCTAAAACCTTCCTCCATCTTTGGTGTGAATAAAAAAAAAAAAAAATGGGTTGAGAAGATTTTGCTAGTTTAACGTTTGTCCTAGACCTGAGGTTGACCTGTAGCGTAAAAAAAAAAAAAAAAAAAAATACTTCATGGACTGACCCTCAACCCTTCCACCAAAATTAATGAAAACGGAAAAAACTCCTTATTTTGTTGCACGCGCGCGCATGCACTCATGCACGCATCCAAGTATACAAGTAAGCTACACACACACACACACACACACACACAGACCACTCTAAACATAACACTCGCTTTCACTCTGTGAGCGATGGTGTAACAAAACACTTCGGTGAATAAAATTAAAGAAAACAAACTTATCGGGCTGAAGGGCAACAGTTGGACGTCAATTATGTTGTGTTCTTGCCACCCTCGGGTAATTTTATTCAGTAAAAAGATCACCCTTGTAGTGAAGAGATTATGAAGACTATTATATGTAACCCTTCCAGACCAGAAAGTCATCCATGAGCCAACCATAACCATCTACAGATGGCAATAAGAAAATAACAAAGGTTTCATTACTGTGAATGGATTAACGGGATGACTGGTATTTATATTCATTCTACTGCCAATTATAATACAAACATATCAGTGTAGACTATTCGTAGGGATGGGGCTAAAAACAGTGCTCTTTAACTCTCTTAGTCCTGCAAAGTTATTTTATTTTTTTGCCAGACCAACAAGAGAAGAATTTTTAGTTCCTTGGTTTGCCAAGTTTTTTTTATTTAAGAAAAATCTTTTAGCAGAAAGGAAATCCCCAGCACTGACGGATTAATAAAAAGCTCTATGTAACCCTCTAGCTCAAAATTTTTCCCTAAACTGAGTGTAATTGGTTGGTAGCAGCAAGAAAAGAAGGCAAATTTCATCACTGAATGAAGCAATGAAACCCCTCCACTGGATGAGGAATCGTTTCTCTTTTTCTTTTTCTTAATCATTTCTCTTTACCTTCTTTTTTCTTTATCTCCAGACAATTTCAGCCGCGCCAGGAAAATCCTCGTTTGTTTATGATTATTACGGTGACCTTTTTTCGACCCTCCACCTGACAAAATTAGAGAGGGTTCTGTTATGACTGGGATCAATACTGTAGGTGTCTGTCCGTAGAGCTAGGTGGCAGGGCAGCAGGGTGGCTGGCCAGGAGGAGAGATTTCGTTTCCGGGTCAGAGCTCATCTTCACTAAGCCATGTAGTTTCACATATTTATGTGTCTTATAGTGAACTGGTGCCTTTTGATAGGTAGAATGCTGTGTCTTGTTTTTTTTTTTTTTGTTTTTTTTTTTCTAAATAATGAAAAAGTAAGAAAAAAAGTAACTCTCAGATAATTCAATGCGACCTGCACAAGGAATCTGAAGGGGCCGGGTTAGGTCTAGCACTGACTGATTAGATAGTTTTAAGCTTTTACCCTCCACCTGACAGTCAGTGGAGGGTGTTGTTATCACTGGGATCAATAGGTGTCCGTCTGTAGAGCTGGGCGGCAGGGTGACTGGCCAGGTATAGATATTTCATTTCCGGACAAGAACTCAGAAAGAATTCATTATAGAGCCATACATTTTATTATAGTTACGTGTCTTATAGTGAACTGGTGCCTTTTGATAGGTAGAAAGCTGTGTCTTGAGTTTTTTTGTTTTTTGTTTTTAATAATGAAAAAGTAAAACGAAAAAATCGTTAAATATAGGTAAGGGCTTCAAATTCTTCGGGAATATGTGTTAATATGCCTCCTGGTGCCTTTTGGTCGTTAGAATGCCATGAGATTATATAATGCTATGAAATTGCAGCAACACATTAAACTGATTGTTTTAATGCATTTTTCTGTTAAAACTTCGCATCTGTTACACATAGAAGACAGAAACAGCACATGATAAATGATTATATAAATCTCATTATGTGTGAAGTTTCATGACTGTACCTGTTATGTAATCATAAAAAATGGCTGTCTAAATGAAAGAAGCAAGAGTGATAATTTCATCACATCTGTTCATAACTTCATCATTAACATAGAGAAACTACTGACAATTTTCAGTCTGAATGTCTCTGTTAACAGAGGAGGATGCGGGGTGAGAGCCCTTATGCGCTTGCTTAGCTGTGCAGGAAGGTAAAGGGTATGTGATTGGTCAGATGGAGGGTTGCAACAGTGTAGCGTTGCCTGTTTCTTAGTTTGTTCTTGTTGTTATTATCTGACGATATTACTCAACTCAGCAGAGTCCATGAGCGGTCAAGGAGTTAATGAATGATGAGTTTGAAAAGCCAGGCGTAAGCTAAATAATACCGCGCGTTTGATGAACACCTGCAGAAAATTACGTCTTTGCTTTTTATTTCTTAATTCTTTTTTTTTTTTTTTTCTTTCCTACCATCATCTAATGTCATTCATCTTCAGAGAGGCCCCTCGTATTAAAGGCTTTCATGGGGGTTCTTGCTCATTCCATCATTCTAAGGCGGGCTTCCTGAGCTGAGTCAAATCTGGCGGTAGCGAAGGTAAGGAGAGAACAAGCAAAAATACAACCAGGGGCGGGAACTTCAAAGCACTTAGGGTTATTGCCCTTGGTGTTGTGTCGTGCAGGAGGGTGATTTTGTGTTATGAGGTGCGGTGTGGTGTGGTGTGATGCAGTCTAGTGTAGTGTGATGTGTTGTTGTGTTGTGTGGGAGGGTGATTTTGTGTAATGAAGTGCGGTGTGGTGTGGTGTGATGGGGTGTGGTGTGATGGGGTGTGTTGTGTGGTGTGGTTAGTCTGGTTTAGTGTGATATGGTCCTGCGTTGTGTGGTGCGGTGTTGTGTGGTGTAGCATTGTGTACTGTAGTGTGGTGTACTGTAGTGTAGTGTACTGTTGTGCAGTGTAGTGTGGTGTGGTGTGGTGTGGTGTGGTGTGGTGTTGTAGTGTGATGTGGTGTAGTGTGGTGTGGTGTTGTAGTGTGATGTGGTGTAGTGTGGTGTGGTGGGCTGTGATGTGGTGGGCTGTGGTGTGATGGGCTATGATGTGGTGGGCTGTGATATGGTGTGGTGTGGTGTGGTGAACTGTGGTGTGGTGTAATATAGTGTGGTGTGGTGTTTAACGGCTAAAGTCGCTAAAGGTTTCGGTAGTTAAGAGCCTGGCGTCTGAAATCATTAGTGAGAGACAGACAGACCGAACTATTTCTGTATAAGCTCCTACACTTAAAAATTCAACATATTGAAGTAAAAAAAAAAAAAAAAGCACAGCACTTGGCACGTAATTCCAATAAAATATACAAATACAAAAATAATACATGTATAATTTGAGAGTAAACAGTTTTAGCTAGAGAGATGCAATGCACAGTGTAACAAACCAAAGCAGATACTATGATCTGATGAAAGGCAGCTTTGGAAATTGAACGATACACACAGAAGCCTCTCTCTCCCTCTCTCTCTCTCTCTCGTTTCCAGGACTAACAGACTGTGGCACTCTCTCCCTTTGTGTGCTTGGGCCTAAGGTTTGCAGCAAGCTTTCAAACACAAGTAAGTAAATAAATAAATAAAAAATCGACTTCAATCAGATTCAGACAGACACTAAAGTACTCTCTCATAAACCATGGTGCTAACGTATTTCCTGGTATCCAACATATTCTTTGTGACTTAAGAGCAATGTGTTTTGAAGATCATCATTTGTTGTAGGTTAGTGCTTATTCCAGAATATTTTAGCATTTTCTTGTATATACTTGGGAAGTATGACTAAAATGACATGTGTTCTTAATATTAAAAAAAAAATTACATTGTATGCTGGAATAAATTCTGATTCTCCCTCTCTCTCTCTCTCTCTCTCTCTCTCTCTCTTATCGGTCGATCTGTCTATCAGTCTATTTATTTCCTTAATTTCTTTAATTCGTTGACGCACGGTTTCAGTATGGCTTTTTTTGCTAGTACCTGGTAAAATTATGCGGCTTTGAGTTTTTCAAAGACGAGGTTAAATTCAGCCTTAATTAATTAAACGCCTTGAAAGAGAGAGAGAGAGAGAGAGAGAGAGAGAGAGAGAGAGAGAGAGAGAGAGAGAGAGAGAGAGAGAGAGAGAGAGAGAGAGAGATCCTTCCCAACTTTAAAAAATCATCCAAACTCAGTCAGAATGAAGAGAATATAATGTCTTTGCTGTGAACAGATTAAGTGACTAGAATTATATAGAAGTAACAAGAGGCATCCAAAAGTACAGTAAGGGACTGGAGGGACTGATGTGATTGTCCTCAGTGGCCCTCGAGCAATCTATTGGTAGTAATCTTAAGCCTCAATCATCGCCATCATCATTATAATTTTCTTCTTTTTCTGTTGATTTCAATGTTTCCCTTTCTCCTCTTTTCCTACCAGGCTTTTTAATTTCTTTTTCCCATCCTATCTTTCTCTGCTCACTCTTCCTCTTCTCTTTTTCTTTATCTTCCTCTTCTCTTGCTGCCTTTCTATCTTTTCCTCCCCTCCTAATAATCTTACGTCTTCCTCCTATTCTCTCTCTCTCTCTCTCTCTCTCTCTCTCTCCCTCAATTTATGGCAGGGTGAAATACAACGAAACATTGTGACCCAACATCGTGTCACTGACTGCCCAGGGTCGCTATAAATATCACTGTATTAATTCCCAGTTTAAAAGGTAAGCTGATTGAGAGAGAGAGGGTGTAGAGTGTGTGTGTGTGTGTGTGTGTGTGTGTGTGTGTGTGTGTGTGTGTGTGTGTGTGTGTGTTTGTGTAACAGAGAGAGAGAGAGAGAGAGAGAGAGAGAGAGAGAGAGAGAGAGAGGAGAGGGTGAAAGGAATGGGGTGCGAGGAGGGAAAGAGAAACAAAATACTGTAAGGCAGAGAGAAATGCCAAGGAAATAACGGAGGTATATAGTGGAAAATGAGAGAGAGAGAGAGAGAGGGGGGGGAAGGGGAGGAGGGGGATAAACTGAATTCGGAGAGAGTGCTATAAAAGTGGAATGAGAGAGGGGAGCAGGTTAGGGCGAGAGAAGAAAAAGGAACGAGATGGGACATTCGACAGAGAGAGAGAGAGAGAGAGAGAGAGAGAGAGAGAGAGAGAGAGTACATATGGGTAAGTACAGATAACAGGATGCCTGGTGGTCCATGACGAAGTTATCTGCTTTAAAAAAAAAAAAAAAAAAAAAAAAAGCTAATTCATTGAAGATCTTCCCAACAATTAAGAGAAAAGGAGAGAAAAAAAGGAAAGCTCTCTCTCTCAACCACCACAGAATCCTGTTAAACCCAGGAGCAATAAGACAGAAAAAAAGAAAAGTGTTTCTTAGAAAGTATATACAAGTTTGGAAATGTTATAGGTGAGGCAGAAAAGGAACAGCTATGGACTAGGTAATTTCTGCTCTACAGATCCGTAAAAGAAAAGCAAACAAAATCGCCGAATGTTCCCGTTATCAAGCAAGCGTCGCACAATCGTCAGCATACACTTCAACCCGGAAATAAACAACACTAATAAGGTATTGCGTACAGTTTCAAAATATTTGTCCACTCTAATTTTAAACGTATTAGTAGTTTTTGCACTAACGGCTGTTGCTGGTAACTTATTCCATTTTCACTTCGCTAATACTGAAATATTATTCCCAATATTAGTGGTGCATCTATTCTCGCAAGTTTCATTCCATTAAATTCAGTGACATGGTCATTCTGTATTTCGAACAAATTATCATATCTAACATCGTCGAATTTGACGAGAATTGTAAATATTTTTATTAGATTTCATCACAGCCATTACTTTTTCTGAAAAAACGTATTTTATTTCTTCAGCTGCACTTCATTGGGTAAATTGTGGAATGGAATCGTGTGTATATATATATATATATATATATATATATATATATATATATATATATATATATCAGCAAACTGTATAATTTTTCTGCTCTGCGCTGCACTCTCTCGAGCCTGTCTTCCTCCATAATAAGATCAGGGGACCGCTGCTGCACACAGTATTCTAGGTGTGATCTAACTAATGACGTATAAGGTTCAGATATTACATCGGTCGTTTTATAATCAAAGTTCCTAGAAATGAAGCCGAGCATTTTGTTTGATCTGGTACAGGTTGTTGTACAGTATACTGTTTTAAGTTTCTGATTTCGTTACTGATAACATCTAAGTTCTTCTCGTCCTTTATTTTCGTCAGTGGAGTATTAAACATGCGATTTTCGTATATTAATTTGTTGTCACCAAAGTGCATTACCTAACGCGTAACCAAAGTAAATTTCATAGGCCATTTTTCACTCTAGTTTATTAACTTATCCAAGTCGTTTTGCATAGATTCACAATCTGCTTTCGTAATTACACTGCCTCCAATTGTCGTGTCATCCGCAACTTTCGCTTCCTTAGAAACGAGCTCATTTTCTAGAGCTTTAATATAAATAATGAAAAGAACTGGTCCTAGAACAAACTCTTACTGAACTCCACTTCTTACTTCTTGTCAATCTGATGATTCCTCATTAATTGCTACACTCTGCTTGTTATTAATTAGCCAATCACGAATTTATGAACATAAGAGGCCATGGATTTCTTCTGTTTCTAGTAGTCACAGAAGGGAGAATTAGTCAAATGCTTTTAGGAAATCTAGGCAGGTGACATCCAACGGTATTTTTGCGTTCCAGTTATTGTATGTGTTTGAAAAAATCAAGCACGTTTGCAAGGCATGACCTTTTATTATGAAATCCGTGCAGGTTATCTGTTGTAAATATATTCTTATCAAGGAACACAGTTATCTCTAACAATATATATATATATATATATATATATATATATAAATATAGATATATATATATATATATATATATATATATATATATATATATATATATATATATATATATATATATATATTTTTCACAGTACTGACGTTAGGCTTATTGGGCAGGAATCTGTGGCACGTTTTTATCGCCCCCTTTAAAGATGGTTATATATTAACAACCTTCCATTGATTAGCTACTGTACATTCAGTTAATGATGTATTGCATATTTTAGTTATAATAAAGGCTATGTGTCACACTCGCCAGCATGTGAGAAGATATCTTTTTTTTTTTTTTTTTTTTATGTGACCGACTCTGGGCATAGGTTTCACAGCCTGCTTTCAAGGCCCAGTAGTCCTCCTACATACCGCACACCTCTACATGTCACCACTTCGGCGCTACCATCCACCGTCCATATTGAATACATGCTAGGGCTGTCTCATACAGGACTGGTGTATTGGTATTAGCGGGGGTATTTTTACGACATGTCGGCGGGCCTTCTGTTAGATCAGTAAAGTCTGATTTTATGAAATTCAAATCCTTAAACTGTTCCCTGCCTCAGCGGGATTTGAACCTGGGTCCGTCAGGACTGCAGGCCAACTCTCTACCGATTGAGCCACCGCCAGTTGATATATCTGGGTCGATTTTCTGTAAAATATTCAGCACCGTGTCCCGTCACTTCGTTGACTGATAATTTATCATGTGGTCCTAAGAAAACCGACTGAGGGATGGAAATGTTCACACTATTTGCTCTTGTGAAAGCATTGTGAAATGACTCATTCAGTATTGTTGTTATTGCTTAGTTATTACCTCCGCCAAGGAGGTTATGTTCTCGTCGGCGTTTGTGTGTTTGCATGTTTGTTTATGTGTCTGTCAACAACTTTACTCAAAACGTTATGAACGGATTTTGATGAAATTTTGTGGAAGGGTGGGCCATGGGAAGGAAAAAAAAAAATTAAATTTGGGGGCTTATCCGGATCCGGATTCAGAGTATCCGGCACAATATCTCAAAAAGTTCTCAATAAATTTCAATGAACTTTTTTGGAAAGATGGGCCATGGACCAAGGAAAAAAAAAAAATTTAGGGTGGATTCAGATCCGAAACCTTTTTAATGGCAATAGCATTGGCAGAGGAATGTAATGCCTAAGTACTTTCTAGTTATAGACTGGATCACATTCTCAGCTTAGTGGGAGGACTATACTATCATTTACACATTCCTTACCCCTCACATAATGATAAAATTATTTAGGGTTTGATTTTTGCTTCACGAGACATTTTAGCCTCATAAGGGCAGATAGCCCACATCCCTGGGAATAATCGATTAACTTCTGGGACAGATCCGGGTTGTATTACGGACTCTGGATCCGGAAAACACTTTCTGCGAAACACTAATCAATGATGAGAAAACCTAACCCATTATATATGAAACAAATTTCGGGAAATATCACGCATGTGTTGCCTTAAATATAATCTTGATGTAGATGTGTTAGGCAGAGCATTATTTAACCTCTTAAGCAAAAGAGATCGTTAATAAGTTAAATACAGTATACTGGAGGCAGCACAGTTTTCAGTAAATGCTAAGTCATCAGAATGAAAGGGTAAAACTGAAGGCAATGGTGGTCTGTATGGACAAGCCGTCACGCAATACTGGCGATAATTTATACAGCATGCGAAGGAGCAGAATTATCAAACCTTTTTCTTTCATCGTTGCTGAGTATATTCTGCAGTGTGTGATACGGGGCTGAGATTCTCGAAAATATTTACGATCAGTTCCCTGTCGTAGCAATGACTTATTTTTACAGATGGAACAAGGGGCAAGATATATTCTGCTCTCTTCTTTCCTTGTCCTTCCTGTTCAATACAAAAGCCAACAATAATTATCCTCTTGTAACAAATTCTTGTGGGAGGAAGCATAGACCTTGGAAGATTTTGGACTATTCTTTCGTCGTCCATTCTGGGAAATCGTATTACACTTACTACAGGCAGCCGAGTATGAATATGTTCTAGACTCTCAGCACAGGTCAATAACACTCGACATTTACGTCGCATGTATACACCTGAAACTGGAAATTGAAATGAAAATCCCAATTTTTTAGTCATTTATGGAACGTCTGTGATTATTAGGCAAGGACAGTCTGCATACCACTTGACAGAATAAAGTTAGCAACAATACAGGAAGGCCAGATACATTCCATCATCGTCACGTACATCGTAAATCATCGTCAAAATCTGGGTGTCTGCATCCCATTTCGCAATTTCAGGTTTTAGTATACGACTCTAACTAATACGGCGTAAGCGTCATTTTCTTAACTAAATTTGGAGCTAACTCAGTGACTCATCGTTTCCAACATTTTACACAGTACACCAAAATAACCCAGATGTACGATCCGCTGCAAGAGTTCCCTTCCTCCTTCTAACCTGCGGTATCCCAAAACATAATATTTGGGAAAAGTTACATGTACTAACTATAATCTGCTTCGGATAGATAAAGAATTACTTTTACGTAACTGCTACCTTTAACTATGAAAACCAAAACACTGTTATGAACTACTGACAGGAAGGTAGAGGAACGGAACTTTTGCAGGCATCTGTACGCTACCAAAACAAATTCCGTAGATAATTGATATAAATGCTTTAACATACATGAGAATATTACGAGTGATTCATAAATAAAACTTTAATAAAGAGGCGCTACGAAGCCCCGTATGCCAACGATACTATATTAAACTGAGAGCAGGAAGGTGAGGACAAAGTTACCGCTTTTTTCTATGATTTCTGAAGCATGTGATGGTGACAGAACATGCTTTAGTTTTCTGCATCAATGCTGACTATACTATGTACTGAGGGATGCGGCCTGACTGTTATTATTCTTCTCTCTTCACAGTTCTCTCTCACTTTCTTCATTCCCTCGTCTGCAATCTATCATCATTCTTTTCTCTTTTCTACATCTTTTTCTCTCCTCTCTATCGTTCTCTCCTTCTATTCCTATCAACTTTCTCTCCTCCCTTATCCACTGTCATTTTTCTCCTTTTAATTCCATCATTCTTTCCCTTTTTCCATATCATTCTTACCCCCCTTCTCATCACCGTGCTTCAATTTTCTTGTTATCATTCCTCCCTTATCCTTGATCATTGTCTCCTTTTTACAACATTTTCCCCTCCCCTCCCCATTAATCTTTCCTCCCCTCTCTATCATCATTATTCCCTGTTCCATCACCATCCTCTCCTCCCCTCTTCATCAGGCATTCATCTTCTCTCCATCATCATTCTCTCCTCTTTCTCTCAAATTTTTTTATCTCCCCTCTCCAATATTCTTTCCTGTCTCCGTCCCTTCTACCTCCCTCTCCCCTCCTCATCTCGGTTTACCCTCTCTTTTAATATTCTCTCCTCCCATTCTCATTCCCTGTTCCACTCTACGGCCCAGCCCATTTCCCTCTTCCAGTCCCTTCTGTCCTCTCCACTCCCCTCCTCTCCTCTTCTCTTTCACCCCGCCACAATCTCATCTCCATTATCATGGAACACAGAATACCACCATCCTTATCGTCGTCGTCGTCGTTTTCATCATCATCATCATCATCGCAACATTTATTTCTTGCAAAAGGCATATATCTCCCCAAATATCGTACATATAAAAATATTCATACAGGTATTCCCCAAGATCTTTTATTAACATCACATCATATTAGCTCATGCCATTCGATCCAAGTAATTGCCGTTAACCGTTTCCAGGCGTAGAAATCTAATATGCAGTAATCCTGTGTGTGTGTGTGTGTGTGTGTGTGTGTGTGTGTGTGTGTGTGTGTGTGTGTGTGTGTGTGTGTGTGTGTGTGTGTGTGTGTAGCGCAGCCAAAACTAAGAAGAAAAAAAATAATGACACTTCAGGATGGTTGGAACATGGTCCCAGATGGGCCAGTTTCAGTTTGATGTCGATTAATGTTTCTGATGGCGTGTTTTGGACCCAAGTAACCGTTCCCACTGGTGTTACAAAATGCACAAGTGGAAGAGGCGGCAGGGCATTTCCGTGGTGTTTCGTAAGTCTTTGGAGAGAGAGAGAGAGAGAGAGAGAGTGTTTAATCTGCAGTCCAACGTCTATTGCCTCATTTATGATACGAACAGACGATTTTATTCAACAAAAATTGGTGGCAGCTGTTGTCTCTGTGGTATAACTGTGATGATGGTGGTGAGTGTAACAGTGGTGGTAATTCTGGTGTTGATGGCGGTGGTGGCTGTGATGATGGTGGTGCAGTCGGTGTTAATGGCGATGGTGGTAGCTGTGGTGGTGTTGCTGGTGTTGATGATTGCTACAGTGATGATGGTGGTGGTGGTAGCTGTGATGATGGTGGTGGTAATGGCGGTAGCTGTGATGATGGTGGTGGTGGTGGTAGCTGTGTTGGTAGTGGGAATAGTTGTGAAGGTGGTGGTGGTGGTGGCGGTGGTCGCTTTGATGACGCTGGTAGCTGTGATCATGGTGGTGGTGGTAACAGCTGTGGTGGTGGTGGTGGTAACAGCTGTGGCGGTGGTGGTGGTAACTGTGGTTGTGGTGGGAATAGTTGTGGTGGTGCTGCTAATAGCTGTGGTGGTGGTGGTGGTGGTGGTGGTGGTAGTTGTGATGATGTTGATGGTAGTGGTAGCTATTTTGGTGGCGGTAATAGCTGTGATAATGGTGGTGGTGGTTGTTGTAGCTGTGATGATGGTGGTGGTGGTGGTGGTGGCAGCTGTGATGATGATGGTGGTGGTAGCCATGATGATGGTGGTGGTAATGGCGGTAGCTGTGATGATGGTGGCGGTGGTGGTAGCTGTGTTGGTAGTGGGAATAGTTGTGAAGGTGGAGGCGGTGGCGGTGGTAGCTGTGATGACGGTGGTAGCTGTGATCATGGTGGTGGTGGTGGTGGCTGTGGTGGTGGTGGTGGTGGTAATAGCTGTGGTGGTAGTGATGGTGGTAATAGCTGTGGTGATGGTGGTGGTAGCTGTGGTTGTGGTGGTAATAGCTGTGGTGGTGCTGCTAATAGCTGTGGTTGTGGTGGTGGTAGCTGTGATGATGGTGGTGGTAGTGGTAGCTATTTTGGTGGTGGAAATAGCTGTGATGATGGTGGTGGTAGTGGTAGCTATTTTGGTGGTGGAAATAGCTGTGATGATGGTGGTGGTAGCTGTGATGATGGTGGTGGTAGTGGTAGCTATTTTGGTGGTGGAAATAGCTGTGATGATGGTGGTGGTGGTGGTAGCTATTTTGGTGGTGGAAATAGCTGTGATGATGGTGGTGGTGGTGGTAGCTATTTTGGTGGTGGTAATACCTGTAGCTGTGATGGTGGTGGTGGTAGCTGTTTTGGTGATGGTAATACCTGTAGCTGTGATGGTGGTGGTGGTAGCTATTTTGGTGTGGTAATAGCTGTGATGATGGTGGAGGTGGTGGTGATAGCTGTGATGATGATGGTGGTGGTGGTGGTGGTGGTGGTGGTACTGTGATGATGATGGTGGTGGTGGTGGTAGCTATTTTGGTGGTGATAATAGCTGTGATGATGGTGGTGGTGGTTGTGGTAGCTGCGATGATGGTGGTGATAGCTGTGATGATGGTGGTGGTGGTGGCAGCTGTGGTGGTGGTGGTAATAGCTGTGATGATGATGGTGGTCGTGGTAGCTGTGGTGGTGGTGGTAATAGCTGTGATGATGGTGGTGGTAGCTATTTTGGTGATGGTAATAGCTGTGATGATGGTGGTGGTTGTCGTGGTAGCTGTGATGATGGTGGTGGTGGTGGTGGTGGTAGCTGTGGTGGTGATGGTGCTGGTAGCTTTGATAATGATGGTGGTGGTGGAGGTAATAGCTGTGGTGGTGGTGGTAGCTGTGATGATGATGGTGGTGGTGGTGGTAGCTATCTTGGTGGTGGTAATAGCTGTGGTGGTGGTGGTTGCTGTTCAGAAATTGCTATCATTTGGGCAAGTGCTTTGTAGGCCGATAGGATCACAAAGCAGTTACTCCAAAGCGTATAGTGTTTTAGAGGCGACCCTTGTTCTTAACTTTTATTCTCTAATTTCCTCGTATTTCATTCAGCCTAGCAGTGGTCTCTAGCCGTCTGTGTTTTAAAAAAATTAGTCTCCAACGTCCATACAGTACGAAGGTAATCACAGCTAATGCCACTAAAAGATTCTCTACACACAAGGACAAATGTAACCTCAACTCAGCTACTGCCTTATTCTATCACTAAACGGTTTTCTACATACTCGTACAGGGCCAAACCTAATCTCATTTTCTACATACTCGTACAGGGCCAAACCTAATCTCATTTTCTACATACTCGTACAGGGCCAAACCTAATCTCATTTTCTACATACTCGTACAGGGTCAAACATAATCTCATTTTCTACATACTCGTACAGGGCCAAACATAATCTCATTTTCTACATACTCGTACAGGGCCAAACATAATCTCAGGCACCACATTATTTCTACGACTAAATGATTATATACATACAGGACCCACGGTAAACTTAACTACTGCTTTATTCCTACCACTATACATTTTCCTACATCCAGGGTCAAAGGCATCTCAGCTACTACATTACTTCTATCTCTAATTTTCTTCTTACAGGAGTGAATGTAATCTCAACTATTACTTTATTTCCCCCACCAAGCAAATTTCTACGTATTGCGAGTGATCATTGTCTGAGTTAAATATTTTATGATAGCATTAAATTAGAAAACCGTGCACATTTCATGGTTGCGGGTCAAATTCTCTCTCTCTCTCTCTCTCTCTCTCTCTCTCTCTCTCTCTCTCTCTCTCTCTCTCTCTCTCTCTCTCTCTCTCTCTCTCTCTCCTCACAAGCCTTATTAAAATTCCTTCTCTTACCTCTTACTCTTCCCACTCTAGTTTTCCCTCTCCTTATTCTCTTCATCCCCCCCTTCCCAGTTTCTCATTCCCTTGCCCTTTGATTATTCCTCCCCTCCTACTCTTCATTATGCTGTTCTTCCATATACCTTTACCCCCTCAGTTTCTTTTACTTGCCTCCTTACCTCCCTACTCCACTCCTCTCCTTCTCCCCCTCCTCTCTTTCCTCCTTGCTTTTCACTCACCCTCTTCATCCTTTCTCCCTCACTCTCCTTCTTTTCTCTCCATCTACCACCCCTCTGCTAACATTTTCCTTCCCTACTCTCTTTCCTCCTCTTGCCCCTTCCGTCTCTCCATTCTACCTGTCTTCCTTCATTTTTGCTTTCTATCCATCTGCCATTCCCCCTTCCCTCAAATCTCTGGCCATTTCTCTTCGCCCTTCCACTTTCCTTCTCATCTTCCTCCCGTTTCTCCTCCTTTTTTTCCTTTCTCTATTCTGCCTGTCTCCTTTTCTCCTACCGTTCCCTTCACCTACATTTCCCCCCTCACCCTTTTATCTCCACGCCCACCCTGCCGGCTCTCTCCCCCCTCCCCAGGCCTCGTGTCCACAGTGACCTATATGCAGACCTGGCTCACATTTCAGTGTCACTCAGCAGTCCTGTTGAGGATGTGGAGAAGGGGAAAATCTGGAATAGGGAATAAATGAAGGAAGGAAGGAAGGAAAGAAGAAAAAGTAATAAATCAATCAGTAAAGGACGGAAGGAAAGATGAGAGGGTAAAGGAGGAATGGGAGGGAATAAAGGAAGGAAAGGAAGAAGGGGGGAAGGAAGGGAGAAAAAGTAACAAATGAATGAGTGAAGGACGGAAGGAAAGGGGAATGGAAGAATCATAAAATCTTCACTAGTGGCATTTTGAGAAAAGTGGTGAAGTAGTACAGAAATCGACTTGTCTGTAATGACACGAGCTGGACCATAGACAGAGACTGTTTGAAGATTTGAATATCGTTAGGGCAGTTTTAAGGAATCTTCTACTAAGCCCAATGACACCATGAAAGCACCACTGTTAACACCATCACAACTCCCTTGCATATTTCAGTACAAGTGGCACTGCATTACCGCCCATCAGTGATTAACTATTGGCTTAGGACAATCTGTTGACCATGTAAAACTGTTGGCTATAGGGTATCTAATCTACATCACGACGGGGTATAATATATAAAGCGAATATCTGAAAAGGAAACCATGAGGTGGACTGACGTTTGCTTTCCTATGTATTCCGTGGAGAAAGACAAGATGAGGAGTAGGTAGGCAAGAGGAAAACGAGATTATGAAAAATAGATGGGGGGAGGAAGAAGAAAATTAGGTCGAGAGAGAGAGAGAGAGAGAGAGAGAGAGAGAGAGAGAGAGAGAGAGAGAGAGAGAGGGACGGCAGTACAAAGTGCTAAATGAAAGGTGTGGGGGGGGGGGGACGGCAGTATATAGTGCAAAATGAAAGGTGGGAGAGAAAATGAACAGAAAAATGTTTACGTGGAAAAAGGACAGTAAATGCAGGCCATAAAGGAGAGATGAAAGAAATTAAAAGAAGCGAATATGAGAGGCCAGGGAGATGCTGAGGAACCTAGTTGATGGAGTGAGTATAGTGCGAAGTGGCAGGGCAAATGAAAACAAAATGAGAAAGAGAATGGAAATGAGATACTGCATAAATGAAGGCACTGTGCAAGGGAAATGACGATTAACGAGATGAGTGGCAAAGAGACGGAAATAGTCAAAGAATAACGGTTATCAAAGCATTATACGAAACAAATGAAAGTTAAAGGTAGTTGCTGCAGCCCTGGGCTATTCTGAACGTGACCCATGTGGGCTGCAGGCTGAAGGTGTCCATCATTCGTAGTTCATCATCCTTTTGGGATACGGACGGGATTAAGAAACGTTTGTATAACCAAGCAGTTCCACCGCCCAGTTAAATTAGTGCCACCGTGTGAAGGCGTCCCTATTTATCACCTATGGGAATATGAAAGAATGATCATGAGAGCGGAGGAACTGCGAAGCATGATAAAATAAAGGTAAAGTAAGATATACGTGGAAAACGAAAGGCGCCAAATTAAACACACACACACACACACACACACACACACACACACACACACACACACACACACAAGAAAGGAAAAAAGGCCTGGAAGGTTAGCCTACATAGGAGTATACAGGAAGTACAGATAACAACATGTGCGTTGGACAATAAGGAGGTTATCTGTTGAAAAAATTATATATACACTTCAGTCTAACGTTTGCAAGAAAAAAAAAAAAAACACGGGAATGACGAAACAAACGGTACGGTAAAAATGAAATCAGGGAGTGAAAAACAAGGGTGAAATAAATCAAAATATGCAGAACGAGGACACAAAAAAGCATTTATGATCAATTCCTGTTATAACTCAGGTTTTGCTTTGCAGGAAGGACTAGGAGGCTGTCGAATCATCATTAGTCTCCTGTTCTTGCTTTATAAATAAAGCTTACGATATGAAAATTATTGTAGGATATAATTATTGTCTGCAGGACGATCACGGAAAGGAGAAAAAAGGTTCCCTTGTCTAGTTATTCCTGTAAAAACATATCTAGGTTACGACAGGGACTCAGTCATAAATGTGTCTGAGAATCTCACACCAATTCTGCTTCGTTGGAGAGGCCATCGCGAAGACAAGATTAACGAGATCTATAGCTAACCCCTTCAGATCGAGAAATTCCCGTCGAATGAAGAAAGTTGTCCGGGTAAGGCAAGAAAGGAAAGGCGACTTGGGAAAACAATAGCTAAGAAACGTTTGAATACAATGACAAAAAAGTAATCAGGGACGACCAATGACAGAAGAACGAATGACAGAGGAAAAACTGAAACCTACTGAAGAAAGGGAAGAAAATGAGGACAGTGAAAAATCTGAACAGACTTATAATACAAGGAAGGTAGGAAGGAAGGAAATAAGGAATATGGGAGTACAGAATGAATGAGTGATATGCATTAAAAATATATGGATAAGGAGGGAGTGTCGGAACTGAATAATCTGATCAGTGAGAAAAGATACGGGAAGATGGAATACGAAATCAAAAGGTGAAAGAAACACAATCACTGGGATAAACACTTAAAACATGATGATAATAATGACGAAGTAGGGAGAAAAGTGAAGGCACAGAGTACCGTAATAAAGATATAAGAATGAGAAAGGAAGGAATTAGCCGAAGGAATATAGGGCATAAGAAATAAATGCGACAGATAAATAAAAAATCTAATGACGAAACGGAGAAATGAAGGCGGCGTAACTAGATGTATGGAGGATGAAAGAAGATATTTAGATGTAAAAGTATGAGTCAATGACAGACAGAGAAATATTAACCGAACAGGAAAGAAAAAAGAGTAAAAGAAGGTAACAAGGCGGATCTAAGAATATTTTTCTGAGGTGTTGCCCATTGCACTTTCCAGAGTAAAGAGGGTTTGACATCTCCTTTCTCTCAGCTAAGTAACGTTTGTCAACCAATGATAGCTTACATGATATAGCATGAGGGAAATAAGCATGATAGCCAGTGGAAGGTGCAGTGTATGTTTGTAATGTATAATAATCTGCAGTGCGATAAAGCATGGGTGTTGCCTGAGCAGTATGGGCAACACATGTGGCCACAGAGTAGCTTTAACATACGGGTAAAAGAAGGAAGCGAGGAAGGAAGGAATATAGTTGTAGAATGACGACAAAAAAGAAAGAGAAAAAACAAAGAACGAAATGAAAACACTGAAGAAAATACAGGCATACTCTACTTAGGCCAGACGGAATATCAAGCAGTGAATGAAGACAGCAGTTAAAGGATATACGAGCGACAGACATAGAATACGGAGAAATTGTAATAAAATAATGACGGATGAGACAAGAAAGTGAGGACAGGACCTAGATTAAATATATATGAAAAGGAAGGAAGAAATGAAGACATACAAAAGGCAATGGATGAATAAAGAACAGCCAAAGGGGTAAGAAGAGGACAAAATGAAAACAGGAAGATACTGAGGGCATAGAAAAAGTAAACTAAATCAATAAAAGAAAGAAGAAGGGAGGGAATATGGAGGTCGAAGGAAGGAAGGACGAAATCGACAGGAATACACAAAAAGCTTAAAGAAACTGTAAATGAATTAATAAAGGAAATGGGGGAATAGAGTAATTATAACAGTTGTAAAGAATAAGGAAGGAAGGAATCAGGGAAGCTAAATAATAAAAGAGCATGAGGTAGATGGAATAAATCTATGACCTCCCCCCCCAAAAAAAAATACATGAACACGTGAGAGGGCATGAAGTAACAATAATCAATATATAATGGGAGGATGGGAGGAAGAGCTACAGAGACGAAGATGAAAAATCGATGGACAAAAGGAATAACAGACAAAAGGAAGAAAGTACAGAAGGAAATGATAATTACTAGGGCAGAAATAGAAGAAAAATGGAAATATTTAAGTTGATGGATAACAGAACGGCGGCCGAAGGAATAAAAAAAAATGTAATTAAAACAAGGGTAAATAAAGAAGGAGGAGAGGTGAAGAACAACAGTTTGAGTAGATGGATGGATGAAAAACAGAAGGAGGGGCTGACATAAAAGGGAACTGATGGAGAAAACTGTGGATGAAGGAAAGATGGAAAAGGACAGCAAGGCAGTAATAAGGGAGGACCGATGTATGAAGGATCGGAAAGGTGGAGTGTTGGCGAGAAGGAAAGATGGAAAGGAAGGGTGGACAAGGGAAAAAAATGAGGGAAAAAAAAAGATGGACAAGAGAAGGATGGAAAGTACGAAGGAGGGAAAAAAAGGAAGAATTAGTGAGCGAAAGGAAGCTGGAAAGAAGGAAGGAAGGAAGGAAGGAAGGAAAGGAGGGATAACCTGAAAGAAGGTAGGTTGGAAAAATGGAAGAAACGAAGGAAAATAAATTTGAGATGAAGGAAGGATGGAAAGAAGGTAGGGTGGAATGAAGGAACGATGGAAAAGGAAGGAAGTCAAGAAGGAAATAAGAAAAGACAAAAAGAAGTGCAAGATGATAGAAAGAAAGAACGATGAAAAGAATTCTAAGAGGATAAGTTGAGATCCTAATAAAAAATATAGAAGAAAACACGCAATAAAAAGTAAGATAAGAACTGTGTAGGAAGGAATGATTGGTTAAGCGTATAAATAAAGACAAACACGAAACACAAGGAAGCGACATCAAAATAAAACAAAAATACTGATTAAACGAGCCACGAAAGAAGTTGAGGAGAGGAAAAAACAAATGACGAAGGAAATAAAAAAAAGGAAGGGGGGAGAAAGAAAAAAGGAAGAATATAGAGAAGGGCGGGAGATGTGTAAAAGAGAACGAAGGAAAGAAAAGTAGGCGGAAGGAAGAAAGGAAATGATTCAAACAAAGAAAGAAGGAAGGACAATGTATGGATGTAAGTGTAAACAGCAAATGCCAGACTGGTAACATACACAAAGAATAAATAGAAAATGTAATGAAAACAATGACGATACAGAGAAGGATGTGGAGTCATGAAACAACCAGGAAACATACGTAAAAGAAGGAAGAGATACATACACTGATGGACAACAGCGTAACTGGCATGCAGAATAAATAGAACGCATAAAGAAAATAGTAAAACAGGAAATGGATTATGGGCATAGAGTAACTACAATTCAGAAATAAGAGGAGGGAAGGATGTTAAGAAACAGAAGAGCTAGAAGAACAAAATAAATCGGACAAACGAGAAAATGAAAACGGGAAAGGCACAGAATAACTTCATATGACATAATAATAGAAGGGAAGAAGGAAGAAATAAGGGAAACTAAATGATGAAAGATCCATCGGCCGGGGTACACAGAACTCGTAATGAAAACAAAGATGGGTAAAGGAAGATGGGTAGGAGGACGGGACCGACCATCAGTAATCGATCAATGGATGACGGACAGAAAGAGGGAGCCATGGGAGGATACATAGATGATTGATAAACTGATAACGTGTGAATGGACGATGGAAGGATGGATAGAGGCAATGAAGGGAGAATGAAAAGAACAAGAAGAGAAGGATAGATAGAAATAAAGGAAGAATATAAATCAACAAAAATTAAAAGAAAGAAATGTGGAAAGAAGTACGGAAAGAGGGAAGTGCAGAAGCAAAGGAGTGCTAAAATAGGAAGGATGGAAGGAAGGAAAGAATGATAGGTGAAATGATGAAAAGATAGACGGATGGATGCAAGAAGGGAAAGGAAGAGTGAAGAAGGGTTGAAAAGAAGGAAGGAATGAAAGAAGGAAGGAAGAAAGAGATGGGGAAGTTGGCGGACGGTAGGACAATCAGAGAATATAAAGAAACAAAAGCATTCGGGGTCCGAATGCTAATCTTCCATCAAAATAAGTTGTTGACTAAGGTACAAGATACCTAAAAAACATATTTGAAGGAAGTTTGCAAAACTCCCCGGAATTCAGTGACCGCGTTTCACAAAAAGCCAGTTAAATAATAATAATAGTAAAATAATAATAATAATAATAATAATAATAATAATAATAATAATGTGGCAGCTAGCATTCGCTCGTCTTTCATCAGATCCTCACCAAAAGTAGTAGGCTTCTGCACATCGATATGGCTGCTAATTCCTGAAGGATTGGTGAAAATTCGTCCACAACTTCTCGAGATATTTTGGCAAAACACACACAGCACAAAACTATATCGCCTCGCCTTGCTAAATGCAGGCGATAATACAACAAATACAAAAACAGCAGCCAAGGAGAACAAAAGCTAAGCAAGAAGGAACACTCAGAAAACGCAACATCAGCATCCTAAATATCTGAAACTGAGAAAGACCGTGCCCCGTGACTTTGACCTTTAACCTTTCTCGCACCATTTTTAACTTGTTCGTTTTATGCCAAGATTAATGCAATTCCATTTAATTGTTTTTTTACCTTGACCTTGAGATTTGAACTTTTCCGTCCAAAACATTATCGCCTCTGATGGCTCTCAATCATAACCCCAATCTGGTGCAATTCCAAAATTTTCCACAGTGTTGGTAACGGCCAGAGAGAGAGAGAGAGAGAGAGGAACGAACTAAGCACATTACACCCTCGCGTAGCTACTCGCGGCTGTAATATAAAAGACATACTGTATACAAACGTATACTATTAGATGCGGGAGCTTCAGGACGCTCAGGTCAATGTCCTTGGCACTGTGTGGTGTGGGAGGGTGGTAATGTATGGTGCTGGATGAGAAGGTTGGTACGGTTGGTGTGGGAAGGTTGGTGTGGTGTGGTGTGGTGTGGCTAAGCTAGGGTCACTAAAGACTATGGAAATTAAACATCTCACGTCGAATATCATCAACGAGAAACAGGTGGGCAGAAGCACTCATAGATTTTCTCCCACATCTAAAACAGACGACGTAATTAAACAAACACGAAAGTGAGAAGAGGTGAGGGCGGATAACAACAAAAATATTAATAATGAAAAGGGGCAGAAAGGAAGGAAAGAAAATGAAAGAAAAGCAGGAAGAAGGAAAGAAACAGAAATGAGAAATGGGAAAGGAATACTTGCAGGGTAAAAACGGAACAGAAGCAAAGAGAAAGAAGAAAAAGAAAAAAAACGATTAAGGAACAAAGAAACAGTGCAAAATTATAGAAAGATATAAAAAAGAAAAAAAAAGAAAGGAGGATCCAGAATAGAATGCAAGATGGTCAACAATCAGAAGGCTGAAAAAAAATAAAAGGAGGAAGAAAGAAGGTAGTAAGGAAGAAGGGAATGCTGAAAAAGAGATAATGAAGAGGAACAGAATTAAAAGAAATGGATGGGAGGAAGAAAGAAAAAAAGAAAGGAAATACAGAAAGGACAAGATAAATAGAAGAGAGAGTGAATTAGTGAAAAAAAGAAGAAGTAAAAGATAGGTTGGAAGGAAAGATGGAAGGAGGAAATGCAAAAAGGAGACATGGAAGGAAGTAAGGCAGGAGGGTAAAAAGAGTAAAGGAGAAGAAGAAAGAGACAATGAAGGAAAGAAGGGCACATACAGATAACAAGGGAAGCAATCAGTGACAAGAAAACACTGCTGTCAGATGGAAATAGGAAAATAAAAGGAAAAGGATAAGAAAGGACGGAAGGAGGAAAGGAAGGACGTAAGGAAGAAAAGGAAGAAGAATGGATGAATGGAAGGAAGGAGGAGAGGAATAAAATAAAATAAGCACTGGTAACAGAAAGCTAAAAGGAAAGGAAGGGGAAAGAAGGAAGGAAAGTAGAAAGGAAGGAAGGGAAGAAGAAAGGAACGACGGGAGGAAGGAGGAGAATGAATGAATGAAATCTACTAGAAAGGATGGCTCGAAGAGAAAAACAGAACAAGAAGGAAGATGGGCCAAAGGAAGGGAGATACTGAAGAAACGCGATATTCCTTCTACCCACTAATGAGGTGAACAGGACGTCTGAATACCTCCATTGAGAGAAAGAGAGAGAGAGAGAGAGAGAGAGAGAGAGAGAGAGAGAGAGAGAGAGAGAGACAGAGACAGAGAGAGAGACAGAGAGAGAGAGAGAAGAATTACTGAAACCTATTTTCTTGATCAACATAAAAAAAAATCTGAACTCAAATAAATCGTCTAGAAGTAACAATAATATAATTTCTAATACACCACAGTGCATGGACTGACGGTATCATAGAAGGCTGACTTTCACTTACTGCTCCAATAATATCTAAAGGAAAAAAAATCTTCCAAAGACAGTAAAATATTTTTAAGCTATTATCTCTGTCCCATTGCCAGGATACTCTCACCCAGGTCCGTCCAATAACATACGGATAACATATAGCCTTTTTTTCTTTTTCTTCTTTTTTTTCTGCTGCCATTAAGCCTTTTTATGACAGTAGGGGAGGGCATTCATAAGGCAAGGGTTGGAAATTGTCTTCATTAATTCCTTCACTACTACCGAGCTGCCCTGGTGATAATAACGATAAGATATAAAGACAAAACTCCGTCCTCTGATATTTCCTTCTCAATAAAATTTCCACATAAGACAATCCTATAGGTTATACTACGTGCTCTCTAGCGTCTACTAGGACCCGGATGTGCTCTACCGGCCAACTGCGCTTCTTTATCCCTTCGGTACGATACATTTATGTGTTCTAACAACAGACAAACGATTTCTGTTCACACTGACACAAACCCTTAGAAGCGAAGGGGTTACAGTCTCCAGTAGCTTAATGACGGGGATGGGCTCTCTTATATATTATCCTTTCCATCCCCGGACGACTTAACTCATCTAAAGACATATCAATCGTGATGAAAGGGTTAGAAGTCTGCAACCAACAGATGATTATATTAATTTGAGGAAGATCGTTGCCTTCTAAATTCAGCGTTTCTTAACGTTTTCCGACCTCAGCACCCCCTGCAGTAAGGCCGCACAGCCCAACACCCCCTTACATCTGGTTACTGGGACTACAGTTGCTACACTACTACAAAAATAAAATAAAGTGAAGTATTCCTTGACAATTCATTTTATACATTCTCCAATAATAAAATATCAACGATGCCAATACCAAGCAAAACCAATATCTGTTGCATTATCCAGTACCCCTAAAATTGATTTCAGTACCCCCTGGGGTGCTAGCACCCCAGGTTAAGAAACGCTGCTCTAAAGTGTTATCTGCCACAACATGATGACCTCTTTTTCTTTATATGCTACACAAATACCATTTTAATTTATCTTGGTTAGATTTACACGAGAATAGAATAACCATTTTTGTGTTTCTGATTATGCCTGTTATCTACTGCTGAATTTTATTAGTTTAGTTGAAACTTATAATGGTGAATGGGACATCAAACTATTATTGCATTGCCAGGAGATATCAAAAATAGATTAAAAACGACTAGAGGGGGCGAAAGACGGCATGGCAGCAAAAAAAAAAAAAAAATAAATAAATAAATAAATAAATAAATAAAGGTTTTCGTTTATCTCCAACTCTCCTCACTTGAGATAGCGTTGAGAGTGTCACCTTTGTGTGTTGGAATGAGGGCAAGAAGGGTGTGTGAAGGCTCTCGGGTCGGGCCAGCGTCCACACAACAAACAGCCTGGGGTCGGAACGCAGTGGGGGCAAGGGTACTCCACACTTAGGTCACAGCCAGACACCTGTTGACTATTTTACCTGGAGCTATGTACTTACGCAACCGTGACCACCACTGCTGCTGCTGGTGCTTCATTATCATCATCGTCGTCATCATCTTACTTATCACAAATTCAAGTCAGATCAGATATCTCGGGAGGACTTTCATTGGAGCAATCCTTATTTACATACCTGCTTCTGATACTTCTCTGATCATCATCATCATCATTATCAGCATCATCACCTTATGATGATGATGATAATGATGGCCCCTACAATCGACCAAGATGAGACATAGCAGGAGGGATGGGACTGACTGACATCCTGCAGGTAACTTTGGTGTGAGTTTGTCCAAACTCTGCATGATCGTGTGAGAACTGCTCGGTAATGCCTGATGGATGTTTATGAGTCTACCATCGCTCTGAGGTACTGTACACCTGAACACTAGTGTGGATTTTGTTCAAAGGTGCTCTGAGAAAAGCTGTGACTCTGAGGTAAGTCTGGTTATAAGTTAAACCTTTGCTCTGTGGTAAGGTGGAACCAAGAGAGCAGTTTTTGCCTTAATTAGCTAGTTTTCCCTGTCTGCCTCTGCCTTCAGCCCACTTCTATTCCACAAGAGGGTGCGGTACGTGCGTGGGGGCCTTTTTCCAAGGTAGAAAATGGAATCTACTGGTGCAAAAGTTTTCTTTGGTCTTTGCCATCACTGCTGACCGAGGCAGAGATGCTGATAAGCTGGTTGTCGCCGAGTAGGACTCATTGTAACGGGGACGACTGTGACCTCCAGTTGATGTAAAACCATTTTCACCAAAGTGGGTCATTTCATGGCTCAGAAGAAGTTATGGCTTGGAGGCTCGTATAGAAGGCTTGTAGAATCCAAAAGTGGTGAATCGAGTGTTGTGGTCATTTCCTTATCATGGCTTTTTTTTTTTTTTTCATTCTAGAGAACGCTTGCTGATGCCACAACATCAACATAGCTACTTTTCCAGAACTGAGCAATACTGGATAAAAGTGACCAGAATTATGTACATATATAGCAGTCAATCTTAACAGGTTAAACTAACCGACATGATAGTTCTGACGATCTCAGGAACTTAATCTCTTTGGTACAATGACATCTTACATTTTCATTCTTACTCCAACCAGACTGTCATATTCGCCGCACCAAAGGCCTCTTGGATTGTGAGGCTAACAGAATGTGTGTGATGTTCACATTCGCACTGAAAACCAGACTCGTTTACACAAACTTAAATCAACGTAAAATTTTATATTCTCCCTCCGAAGTCATACTTACAGTAATACTCCCACCCTGTCTTCTTCCCTTCAGTTATTTACATGCTCACTTCATGACATAATTAGATGTTTATGCTTTAGAAATTCTTAGCATGAACCAACGCCCATAAGTGTGCGGCCACACTTGCTCCAAACATGTGATCTGCAAGAGAAAATGAGGCTCAGGGGTCCGTCCAACGTTCAGACTCGGATATTGCAGAGATTCTAACCTGGTGTTCCATTCCTTCTCGTCGATTACATGTTTCGGGCAAGTATGACTGCTCCGTAACACTAACATGCCACTGTTACCTGTCACACCAACTCATAAAGACCAGGACCACCAAGAAATATACTTTATGTGGACATAATTCTATATCTGTTGTCGGTAGTAAACCTTTTACGTATCTCATGTTTCAAAACTGACGAAGCGGAATTATATCCCCTTCACCTCATATGAATCATACAGGTAATTTAACAACAGAATAATACCAGTAATTTTGCAACACCTCATTTGGTTTTGACAGCTCTGTGACAGTGTAAAATAACTACCGGTACTAACTACAGCTATAACTCTGATTTAACCCTTCCTCACTACCTTCAAAATTCCCTGCATTATTTAATGTGAATGTTTCCCGTCATCACGAGCTGGAACCTTGCTGCGAGGATGACAGGATGATGGATTGCCAGGGTGCAGTGTCTACATACAGACCAACACAGCCGAACGGTATTTACCAAGCTGTGGCCTTTGCCCTCTGTATGATATGCATTCATGATTGTAATGAACATCGTGTACAGTATATATGTATGTGTGTATAGGTATTATTAATGAAACGTTTTTCCACGCCTCTCTGCTAATGTGGCGATATAAGGTATTAAATGATAGCTTTGAGAATGGTACAAATAGTAATATGAAGCATGCAACCCACAAGTGTAAGGATACTGTCTTTGCTCGGGATGGAATGTGAAGAGTTCCTAAACACAGTGCTTGGGGAGATTGTCGTCTGAACTTTTGATCGTGATGATACAGGTGACTCGTAAAAACTGTGCCAAAAGAACGGGAGATAATGCAGAGATAATTTTGAATGATAAATGACCTGCCAACATAGGACTATTTCTTAACCATTACGGAACAACATTCACTGAGGGCCATCTGCGAAAAAATGTCCTTCCTCTTTAGAACATTGACCTTTTTGTATTTTTTTCTTACCCTTATTCCTACTCTCTTGATTTTATTTCTTCCCTTTTCAATTCTTCTATTTTCCATTAGATGCTCTATTTCACTATTCCTTTTCTGTTTTTAATCATTTCTCCATATTTCTCATCATCATCATCATCATCATCATCCTTGCCCTCTTGTCGATATAAGGGTGAGGTAAAGTAGCGTCCAGAAACAAGAAATAGAAGGTACAGAAGGATAACTATTAACAGCATGCCTACGTGAAGTATTTCTCTCACTTTTATTATTTCTCTTTCCTTGTTTCTAGATCAATCCTCATCCCATCCTTAGGTGGGAACGACAGTTAGGACAACTGATGATGATAATGATGATGACGATGATTAAATAAAGATAATTGATGGAAAATGATGAATGATGAATAATGATTAAAGAGAAATAAAAGGTTAAATATAGGGAAATTATTAATGATAAAGAATGGTTAACCATCAAATCATGAATGATGAATGACGAATGAAGATTAATTATGAATGAATGATGAAAAATGATCAATGGATGATGATGATGATTACAAAGGAGATTTAAAATTGTATATCCAAATACAAATACGTCTCCTCTTCGTGCCTGTAGCTCCTTCTCTTCATCACATTCTCCTCTCTCCTTCCCCCATTCTATGATTTATTTTTAATTACCTTTACATTATTCTTTTTCTTCCACACCCTACTTTTTCCTCTCTTGCTTCCTGTTTGAATCATCTCTCTCTCTCTCTCTCTCTCTCTCTCTCTCTCTCTCTCTCTCTCTCTCTCTCCAAGTGGTTAAAGAAACGGACAGCTGATCATAAAATCCTAGAATCGATCGTAAATGTGGCAGGGAGAACTTATATTTTTTTTAAATTTATTTTTAAAACTTTGCTGACAGAAATTTTTGTAAAAAAACACACACACATACACACAGTAAATCCAACATGGCATTGATTAAACTGCTTTACCTTTGTGCTCAAGTGGTGGCATAAGAAGCTGTGTGACGCCATTCATTGGTGAGTAGGACTGCTTAGCCTGAGGGAACGGGCTGTCTTGTGTATATCTAGAGTCGGGTAAAACTAATACACCACTCTTCCACTCTACCTTCCTACCTTATTACTTCCACTTTTCGCTGCATTTGTACTTTCTCTTTTCTCTGCTGGTGTGCTTTCTTTTCTCTGGTCTTGGTGTTTCTGCTCTTTTTATGCTCTTATACTTTCTCTCCTTTCCCTGTTCTTATAATTATATTCTCTCCTATCTCAGCTGTTACCTAGTCATTTTCCTGATCAAATACTTTCACTCCTCTTTCCGCTCCATTAAGGTCATTTCTTTCCTTGTTCTTAGACTTTTTTCTCTTTTTCCGTGTTTTTACACTTTCCTACTGTAGCTCTTACATATTCTCTTCTTCCTCTGCTGTTTATATGTTTACTTCTTTTCCATGACTCTCTCTCTCTCTCTCTCTCTCTCTCTCTCTCACACACACACACACACCCACACACACACCCACACACACACACACACACACACACACACACACACACACATTTGTCTTAAACATTATTTCAACCATTCCTTCTTCACAAACCTGTTATTCCTCTTCTTTATTTCCATTATCAGCAGCAGGAACCATGATCGCGGCAGTATCCTATACATATTTTTTTTTTTTACTTTAATCTTTGTTATCATTATCGTACCACCTCCTCCTCCTCTGGCCCTTTTTCTCTCTTCTGCCTCTTCATCATACACCTCTTCCTCCTGCTCCTCCTCCTGGTCGTCCTTCTCTTCCTCCTGGACTTCCTCCTCCTCCTCCCTTGTCTCCCCCCCCCCACCGGTCTTTCCCTCTCTACTCCTCTCCGTCCCTCCCTACAGCGCCTGGAGCTGAGGGTCACAAAGGAGTCAAAGAAGTTAAAAGATTTTTTTAATATAAAAAAAAAAAAAAAAAAAAAAACGAGGAAAAGAAAAGAAATACGGCGAACATTAAAGAAGTAAACAAATATTAAATGCAAAGGGAAATACGGAATAAATAACAAAATAAACGGACAATGAAATTCAAATAGAAATACCAATGAAATACAACACATACTGAGAAATACAAAGAGTGTTACACTGAAATCATTATCATCGACCTATCTTCCTTTTTTTTTTGGGGGGGGGGGGGGGGGGCTATTCGTCCCAGTTGAACTGGGACACGGAAACCTATCTTCCAATCCTTTACTGCCCCCAGTAGGAGCGAAGGGGTCCGCTGTTTGGCTGCTTAGTCCTGAAAGGCTGGAGTGACCGACCAACTATTTAACGACAAGCGGCATTATGTGCATACTAATCCCCATCCATACCTCAGATATAAACCCTTATTTGCTACATATTATGAGCGTCCCTTAACCCATTAGACCAGCAGGAGTCGATGTGAGTTTACCACACTACGTAGTAACTTTTCTCCTGAATTATAAGAAACCTTTTACCTTGTCACATAGTTTTGAGTCGCCAGAAGGTGAATGAATCACCATTCACTCACATAATGAATTACACAGACATACAGAGCGAAATTCAAATGGGAATCTAGAGAAATACTGTCGATTGAAAGAAATACAGATAAAGTGAACATAATACGTATGGATAACAAGATGTATAAAAGAGTTAGCCTTCAATAGAATGACGCTCTTTTTCTTTTAAAATGTCATTCCCTCTTCCGGCAAACAACTTTGTTCAGCACAGAAATGATGCAGCTTAGTGTAAAGTTCCAGATTTTAATTCCCTTTTAACTTTCAGTAAGGAGAGTCTAACTTATTATGAGGGGAAAACGACTTGCTCAGTTATTAGAGGAAAAAAAAAAAAAAGTTGTCGAAATAAGGTTTAAACACTTCAAAGAATAACAAACTGTGGCGCAAACTGGTTGACAAAATTTCACCATTGCTATACCTCTAATACACTATAGCAGTAGCCGTGTGTGCCTGTATGTGTGTGAGTGTGTATTTTGGCCAGCCGAAACAACACATTCAAATCGCACCATAATTGACACAGAAATCGCAAAAAATTCGTTGATGTGAAAAAACTTGGTCCCATCACGATTGAAAAACTTTTACTGTATTTAATAAGCGATCACATTTTGACCAAAAAACGCCGCTCCTTGCGCCCGGCATGGGATCTCCATAGAATTTTTTGCCCACAGGCACGACTGAAGTATTCTGGACTTGCGTTTGGACAACTTGGGTTCCATTCCCGAAGCTGAAAATAACACGATCAATTGGTTAGCTGCAAAAAAATCCAAGTGACAACGTTACACTAGAATAGCACAAAAACGCGGGAGCCCTTCGCAGGAGCAAGTGTGAGGGGCCCGAAGGGCCCACGAGCACTTCTAATATTCTTTAGCAGTAGCCGTGTGTGTGTGTGTGTGTGTTTTTTGGGCAGCCGAAACTACACATTCAAATCGCACCAAAATTGGCACAGAAATCGCAAAAAATTCGCGGATGTGAGAAAACTTGGTCCCATCACGATTGAAAAACTTTTACTATATTTAATGGGCGATCACATTTTGACCAAAAACCGCTGATCCCGAAGCCCGGCATAGGATCTCCGTAGAATTTTTTGCCCACAGACACACCTATAAGTATGTCGGACTTGCGTTCAGACAACTTGGGTTCCATTCTCGAAGCTGCAAATAACACGATCAACTTGTTAGCTGCAAAAAATCCATGTGACAACGTTACACTAGAACAGCACATAAACGAGAGAGCCCTCCGCAGGAGCAAGTGCGAGGGACCCGAAGGGCCCACGAGCACTTGTCCATTACTATCATCCTCACCATCAATGTCCTCACCGTCACTATCACTATCATAACCAACACCAGTCATCATCATTATCATCCTGGGACAATGTGAAGGATCCCCCCCCCCCCACACTTTTCCACTCTGTCCCCTGTTGGCTGAAAAACTTCCAGTCCAAACTGCCTGCCAGTTTCCAAAACTGTGAAGGAACTTTTTTTTTTTTTTTTTTTTTTTTTTTTCTAGGAAAATTTAGGTTATGTTAGTTTAAGTCATTCTAGTCTGTTAGGCTGCGGCCACGCTTGCTTGAAACATGTGATCGGCAAGACGAAACGAAGCACTGGGTTAGAGCTGCTGCAATATCTAAGTCTGAACATTAATCGGACCTCTGAGCCTTGTTTCATCTTCTCGATCACATGTATGGAACAAGTGTGGCCGCACCCGAAGGGTTTGGGTAGTTTAAGACGAGAAGTTTGTTTGGATCAGCAGTAGACCGTGTTAGCGCTAGGATATGAAGGGCTAGGTTAATTTAGGTTAGACTAGTTAGGGTACGTTAGGACAAACATTTAGGGTTAGGTTAGGGAAGATGAGGTTAGGTTAGGCTGTTAGGTAGTCTGTTAGAGTTAGGTTGAACTACTTAGATTGTTAGTCTGTTTTGGTTAGATTAAACTGTTTGGAGTAGGTTGGAATAAACTGTCAGGATTTCTTTAGGGCAAATTAGGTTACGTTATGCAAGATAATGTTAAGCAAGGCAATTATATTTTGGCCACGTCCGGATATTTAAGCTAAGTCTGTTAATGTTAGGTTAGGTTAGACATGTAGGATAGCCTTTAAGCATTAAGTCAGTGTGATCAGTTTGTATTATCAGTATATACGGGAAGAAGGATCATCATGGAAAGAAAAAGCTTAGCACATGGTTGTAAAAAGGCTTACACGTCGGAAGTAAGTAGACAGGCTTGTCCTTAGTCACTTCCTCTTCCTTCATTTGTGAGTTGCCATTTCGTTCCTTAAATTTTCTGTCCTTCATATGCATATCTATCTTTATATCTATATCTATTTCTCTCTCTCTCTCTCTCTCTCTCTCTCTCTCTCTCTCTCTCTCTCTCTCTCTATATATATATATATATATATATATATATATATATATATGGAGCCTCTGTGGTACAGTGGTAAAGTGTGCGTTTTCGTACACTGAAGAACGAGGGTTCGCGCCCCGCCAGCGTAATAAACTTTGGGAGCGTTCTTCAGGCCACGTACTGCATTGGCGGACACAAGGGGTGCTGTGGTTGAACCACTGTCGCATACGATAAAGTATACTTGAACTCGGTCGGCTTGTGCTGGCCGATTACACGTGATTCACAGACTACACACACATCCAAAGCCACTCCAACACTACAATTACACTCACAAGCACTTCTCACCCTACATACAATCTCTTCTAGACAGCCCAAGGTAGAGATACATTGGCTGTATCGTCCCCACTTCGGTCGGGATAGGCCTGTCCTGCGGTGGACACACAAACGGCTGATGAGATTATATGTCATATATATATATATATATATATATATATATATATATATATATATATATATATATATATATATATATATATATATATATATATATATATCCATCATCCAGTCCTAAGTTCCCTCATGTGAGGTGCGTAGGAGCCCGGGACTAGGCAAATTGGTACAGACATTTAAGATGAGAGGGACCAGCCTCACTCATCCCCAAGTAGCATTACGTGAGCAATAAACCCCAACCACCCCTTGGATATAAACCTGCACAGGCTCAATCCGATTGGAACGCCTTAATTACTCACTAAACCACCAGGCGCAATAATTTGGCTGTATGGTTACCACCCAACGTAGTAAATGGTTTTTTGGTGTACAGGAAACCATTTGGCTAGTCACTCAGTGTAGAGTCACCCATAGGAGGAGGAAGAGGAAAGAATGAAGGAAAGAAAGACAGAAGAGGGGGTGCAAAGTCACTCGTAGACAGAAGGAAGAGGAAAGAATGAAGGAAAGAAAGACAGAGGAGGAAAGGAAGAGAGGAATGGGCAGACACTCAAAGCAGCACTACATAGAATGAGTGGATGGTGAGCGCCCCCACCGACCACAATTATATCTAGACAGATAAATAGACTATATATGTATATATATTAAGATAGACAGAGAAGGAAAGGAGGAAGAGAGGAACAGCCAGTCACTCAAAGCAACACTTCATAGAGTGAGTGGATGGTGAGCGCCCCACCAACCACAAATGTATCTAGATAGATAGATAGAATATATATATATATATATATATATATATATATATATATATATATATATATATATATATATATATATATATATATATATATATATATATATATATAAATATTCTGACAATATTGTGCTAAAGGCTAAATTTACAGCAGTCCTGAACAATTAATTCCTTCAGTTCAGTACCTGGTGCCGGAGAGGACGCCTTACCATGGTGGTACTGATATAACCCTGTGGCTCCGCTGCCCGGTTATGCAATCGTCCTTAGTCTTCGCTGTCCCTTACACGGAGGATGCTGGAGTGCAAGGGACGGACAACTTCAGCCTGCTGTTCTCTTGGTATATATTAAAGTGAGCCTGGGATTGCAGCAACAGAAACAAAGGAGCTGTTGCTGCTGTTTCTACTGCTAAAGCGGTGACGTATTTTGGGTCTTATTAAGTTTTGGATGATTTTTTTTTTTTTTTTCATCGTTGGAGAGGCATTTGAGCCTATATATATTATTTTCAGGCGGCTTTTATTAAACCTTTTTCTATCAGACGTATGCCATTGAACTGAAAAGGGAAAAATCTTTACCTAGCAAACAGATATAAAAAATAAGTCCATTGGAAAGAGTTTTGTACAAATACTCCAGCCTACACACCCTGCAGCATTTTACGTATCTGGAAAAAAGTAGCTTGCACACACACACACACACACACACACACACACACACACACACACACACACACACACACACACACACACACACACCGAGCAAGTCACTGTCAGTCAGTTTGTCCTGTTTATTTACATTTTTGTTCTTTCCCAGTCAAGTTTTCCTGTTAATATCTTTCCCTGCTTTACCATCTCCGACTCTTCACTTAACGCACTATTGTTTACTTCTTTCTTCCCACCTACTCTTTTTTTCGTTCCTCTCTGCTTCACTTTCTATTCCTTTACCACATCCTTCCCCCTCTTTCATTGTTTCTTCATATTCACTTTCCCCTCTCCTTCTTTCCTCCCCCCCCCCTTCTCTCTCTCTCTCTCTCTCTCTCTCTCTCTTGACTCTCTTCGTTTCCTTCCTTCAGTCTTCTTTCTTTCGTTCGTTCGTTCATCCCTTCGTTCCTTCCTTCTCTCTCCTTGAACCTCTCGCTTTCATATATTTCATGTGCTATATCCATTTTTTTTTCTACCTTCATTTATTTCCCACATCTTTTTTTCCCTTTCCTCCTTTCCTTCCATCCACCTCTCTCCTCCTCCTCCCTTTCCTCTTTTCCTTTGTCTCTCCCCTATCCTCTTCTTCCTTTTCCTGCTATTCTTCCTCCCACCTCTCTTCTCCTTCCTCTTCTCCTTCCTTCCCCTTTCCCCTTTTCTCTTCCTCTCGCTCCTCCAGTCCCTCTTCCCTCCTCTTTTGACTTCCTCCCCTTCATCATCTGTGTACAATCTCCTCTCCCACCATTATTCCTAGCTGCCTGTCTTCCTCCTTCCTTTCCCTCTTTTCTCTTCCATCTCTCCTCCTCCTCCTCTCCCAACTTGCTAATTCCCTCCTAATCCTCTCTTTCCACTTCTGCGTAAATTCTGCTCGCTTCTTGTCAGTTCTGAATATTCTTTTTTATTTCATTATCGTTTTCTTATTTTATTTTCTGTTATTGTATTCATGGCCTCGTCAACTTTTGCTTTTCCCTTTGACCAACTTTTCCGAATTCTTGTTTGCAGAGCTCTCTCTCTCTCTCTCTCTCTCTCTCTCTCTCTCTCTCTCAACTACATTCAGTATTTATAGTAAATTACAACAACAGCCGGGTTGATTAAAAAAAAAAAAATAATGCTGGACCCAAAGAAAAGGTACTTAAAAATTGCCAATACTTAAAAAAATAAATAAATAAATAAAAAATCATAATAAATCTAAGGAAGGAAAAAGATCGAGAAACTGTAACTGGACATCCAGCCAGTGAAAATATGAAGTTAATATCTTAGGACAGTCAAATGGCTTCATGATTCAATATTTTTTTTTTCTCGGCACCTTGTTCATTATATATTTATGATCCAGTTTCTATTAGGACATAAAATGAGTCACGTTTTATTCCTGGTGTTATGCCATTGTAGCCTTTGTGTATGTTTGTTGTATAAAATCCGTGACGTACGTGTATTTCTCTGCAAATAAAATATGTAGACCAGAATGATAAACTACATGAGCAGCAGTATTAGCGTTATGTTAGAGAAAGTGTCTTCAAGTTACTAGAAATTATTGTCTGTTTTATGGTATTTCCTTTGGGCACTTTACTCAAGCACTGTGATCCTTTTACAGGTTTTTCCTCATTACGGGAGAGACTGGACGGTGGGAGAGAGCTTCGATCCTGTTCTTATACTCGTGAAAATCTTCAGTTTCTAACTACAGAGAGATAGTTCAAGTTAAGACCACGTACAAAGGCCGAGGGTATCTGTGGTCTTAAATCTATATAGCTGTGCAACTGTATACTGTATATCATATTCTTTATCAAACAATCAATCGGCCAGTCTGTCTAGCTCTATACATCTAACTCGCTATCTATTTATCCCTACCTACTTATCTCCCTACCAGTCTGTCTATCCGTCTCTTGGTCTTTCCTATTTCCTCTTATATATAAACTTTCATTCTTTATTGTCTCCTGTCCATATCTTACATCTCTCCCCTTCTTCTCTCAATTTATTCCCTGTATCCCTGTCTCTCCCCCTTCCTTATCACTTTCCGTAATATTCCAACCCTCCAATTTATCTTCTTAATGTTTCTCCTAATTTCGCTTCTCTTTTTATCCTACCAATATGCTCTATAATATAAATAACCTGTTTTTCTCATTCCTTGACACCCTCTTTGTCTGTCTGGCTGTCTGCCTCTCTCTCTCTCTCTCTCTCTCTCATGAGTTATTATTTTTCCAATCCTTTTTATTATTCTATTTAATAACGACTACTAATTCTGTCCACATTTTCCCCCTTCCCTTTAGTTCTCTCTCTCTCTCTCTCTCTCCTGCACAGCTTTGCTCCACTCTGCTTATATTTCCTTTCCCGAAGTCTATTAGCCAAATAAAACACCACGCCAACTGAGGACAGACCATTTGTAGACTTCCGTCTTCTTTATGTACCTCTTTTTTTCTTTATTTTTTGCATTATTATCCTTATGATAACCTGTTCACCACAACCGGGCAGTTACCCTAAATGTAAGAGTCGACCCGTACTCGAAATGAACCAAAGAGACGTCATGCTACTGATTTCCCCTTAAATCCGATGTTGTATTTCATCCTCTTGCTTTCTCCAGGTGTTAACATTACTTACAGAGGAGAGTTTTCCTACTGCACAGGATAAATATTACCTGTACTTATCACCTCACTAAAACAGGTCTCCGTAAAGCTGAATAAAATATTGCTGAATGAACACGTATATAATTATCAATGAAAGAAAAGCATTCGGGAGCCGAATGCTAATCGCCCGTCTTAATATGCTATTGGCCAAATTACAAGCTACTTAGAAACCAAATGTGAAGAAAATTCGCAAAACTCTACGGAATTCAGTCACCACGTTTCGCATAAAGCTAATCCATATTAAAGAAACTAGTTGAACTTTGGCAGTCACTTTGGTGACTTTGACCTTGACTCCGAGGCACGCTTTTCGACCTCGTCCAAGATTTTGGCCATGTCTTGATACCCTGAAGATTTCACGTTGATAGCTCGAGTCGTTCATGAGATATAATGGTAATAGATAGACACACCCACACACACCGACAGACACAGGGATGCGGGCAAAAACATTATCGGTTTGCTTAGCTAAAGGAGGGAGATAATAAAATACATCACCGAACTTAAAGTCTTACCTGAGGGAGTTTCTTAACCTTTCACTACCAAGGATCTCACATATGCAATATAAAAGTGTGCTAATTAGTAAGATATACCAACAAACACGCTTATCCACTAGATACCTGAGACAGAGGAACATTACTGTAAATCGGCATAACGATTAGGACAACATTCGAGATGATCTACTTTCTTCACCGGACCTAATCGGAAAAAAATAAAATAAAAAACAGTAAACCAGTACAGTGGTCACTGCACTTAGTGTACATCAATTCTGGACTTTGTCATTCATTCATTCCCAATCCATTCCCAATCTAACTAATTTACGTCTATTCAGCCCTAATCAAATTCATTTAATTCAGAACACCGTAGCCACCTTAGGCTCATCTTGGGCCCTTCACATCCTTTTCAGGCCAAGTCAGGTCAATTGGGGATAGTTTAGCGACATTCAGGGTTAGTTACATCCACAGAGGCTTATTTAATTTCAGCGTAGTTCATCAGTCGTTATGCAGGTCCAGTTAGGCCCAAAGCATCAGTTTGAGTCCAGCCAAGCTAATTACGTCAGGCATGGCCATTCAGGCCAGGTTTCGTTCATGCGGGCACAAATAAGCCCATTCACATCATTCAGATCCAATCACTTCATTCCCATATATTCAGGGTCACTCAGGTCAGGTCAGATCAGTTCAGGACCATTTAGGGCTTTCACATCAGCTCAGACCCAGTCATCGAATCACGGCTCTGCATATCAGTTCATATCCAGTTTTATCAGTTGAAGTCATATAAGGGCCATTCAGGTTCCTGTTACATATGAGTCACTTATGTCCAGTCAGTCAACTTCAGGTCGACTAAGTCTCCTTTAGATTATTCAGGGAACTGTGGTCCATGTAGACCTATTCAATTCCATTCAGAGCAGCTCAGAATTCCTAATAATCGTTCTAGTTCATTTCAGCTACACTCAGGCCCAGGGCAGCTAATCCAGGCCACTTTCAGTAAATGAAGAACCTTTCGTTACACTTCATTTCAGTCAGATCTACTGATGATACTACACATTGATTTAGGGCACTATTATGATGGCATGTAACAAAAATCATCCTGCCGGTTCAGTGGTCTTTCATTTCTTAAGATCGATTCTACCCATTACAGATCTTATGAGGTTCTGGATATGCAAGTGGCTATTAAAATTAATCCCCAACGATACATAGTATTTTAATCGATATGCCAGTTAGAGTCTTTCAGGTCTGTGCGAGGAAAACAGCCGGGAATGGGTAGGACATACTGGGCCTCGTGGTGATGGGCGCTACAGGTCGGTCAGAAAGGCGAAAATCATTGATAAAGGAGGAAGTCAGTGGGTGGACATAAGTTACCGGGATGAACTGGGATGGCGGCTGATTGTAGGTCAGGGAAGAATGAATATACCCAGTGAAAAACGTTGTGAAAAA
>NC_137023.1:8856676-8934176 GCF_032717465.1 Coenobita brevimanus | reverse complement strand
AAGTTCACCCTTAAAAAGCAAACGGAAATTAAGACAACTAATACATTCGACGCACTACGGGACGAATGTGAAGGGAAGGCAGAGAGGGAAGTAGAGGAGAAGGACGGTGAGAGAACTTCCAGTACAGGTAAGTATAAACAGAACAAGAAAGGTAAGAAAAATGTTGTTGTTGTTGGAGACTCCCAGGTGAGATATCTGAACAGGGCCATGTATACTCCACTCGCTAAACATGTGTGTCTTCCAGGGGCCAGGGTGGCTAATGTGGTAGAAAAAATTTCAAATATCGTAAAGGAAAGTGGTGACAAACCCACTGTGTGCCTCAGTGTAGGAGGCAATGATATTAGTAGCCGTAAGAGTGAGGTACTGTGGAAAAGGTACAAGTTGATGTTAGAAAAGGTTAGGAAGAGGGAAGGAACCCCTGTAGTGCTTGGTGTTTTACCAAGGTGGCGGGTTGGAAGGGAATGGTTGAGCAGGGCAATAGGGTTTAATTGCCGCCTTGAAAGGTATTGCAAAGATAATGCAATACCTTTCATAGACAGCTGGGACCGGTTTTATGGACGGAGTGCCTTGTATAGTTGGGATGGGACTCATCTTAGCGGGCAGGGAGTTACTGTTTTAGCTGGAATGATAGATAGGGAGTTGGAGGGATTTTTTCGAGATTGAGAAGTAGGTGTACAGGAAGATGCAGCAACTACACTCAGAAATCATTATTACCATGTTTGGATAGATGCACCGATAATTGCAAAATTAAGAACAAAAGTTCAACCAATAGTGTAGATACATCCACTCAGGCACCTCAAATTGAGCAGGCGATGATAGATGATAGAACAAGCGATGATAGAAGGGCGATAAGCGATAGTACAAAAAATTGTTATATTAGTAAAGTAAAGAGTTTCCCAGTTAGTAATAAAATAAATAACAGCAAATGCCAAGGTAGAGGCATAACTACTAGTAATAATCTGAAAGTGTACTACACAAACAGCCGGAGTTTACGTAATAAAATGGATGAACTGAGGGCTTTAATTTGTACAGAGAAAATAGACATTGCCGTTATTAGTGAAACTTGGATGAATACAGACACTCGAGAATTTTTAGCAGAATATCAGATAAAAGGCTATAATATTTTTGTGTCAAACCGTCAGGGAAGAAAGGGGGGAGGGGTAGCTATTTATGTAAAGGATTCATTAATCTGTTATAATAAAGAAGACATTAAAGTAAACAGGGACACAGAAAGTGTCTGGGTTGAAATTAGTAACAATAGGGAGAAATTAGTCTTAGGAGCAATTTACAGATCTCCTAAATTAAGTAGAGCTGATAGTAAATACCTTTGGGAGGAAATGAGGAAAGCATCACAGTCCAGCTTAGTAATAATTGTAGGGGACCTAAATCTGCCAAGGATAGATTGGAGAATTCAGACAGGAGATGCAGAGTCAGAGGAATTTCTAGAGGTAGTACAGGATAATTTCCTTTATCAGTATATAAGGGAGCCCACCAGAGGTAATAATATACTAGATTTGGTTTTAGCTAATAAAGAAAATATCATTAGCGATATAGAGGTTGGTGGACGACTTGGTAATAGCGATCATGAAGAAATTAAGTTCAAATTTGTTTGGGATGTCTGTTCCACTGAAAATACCTCCACCGTTCCTAATTTTCGTCTAGGAGATTTCGATGGCTTAAGAGCTTATTTTCGAACGGTATTCCACAGGGAGATTAGCTATTGGAGGGAATGCCAGGTCAGTGTGGAATCCCAGGTCATAGGTCAGGCGCAGGAAACACCTGGGGATGTCCGTCAGGTGTCTGTGAGGGAGGAGGTGGTAGATAGGAATGTAGTCCAGGTGACGGAAATTAACTCAGCTACAGTACCAAGCAGACGTTCAACCAGTGAGAAGTATAACGAGTTAATAAATATAATTCACGGAGGCCAAGATAGATATATTCCTTCAAAGCCGTTTAGAACTAATAATTCGGAACCTAGATGGTTAAACAACAGATTAAAATCTCTCATAGGCCAAAGGAAAGGAATATATAGAAAAATAAAACGTGGAGAGGAACACTTACGTAACCGGTACACAATTTTAAATAGAGAAGTAAAGAGGGAGATAAGAAAAGCAAAGAGAAGTTATGAAATTAAGGTTGCCAGTGAATCAAAAAGAAAACCCCAAGGGTTTTTATCAAATGTACCGAACGAAAAATAAAGACAGGATAGGACCACTCAGAACAGAATCAGGTGACATTACCAGTGAAGATAAAGAAATGTGCTCCATCCTAAATAATTATTTCATATCAGTATTCACCAAGGAAAATCTAAGCCTGATCCCTCAAGCAGCAAATATTTACCATGAGAATACGGAAAATATTCTTAGTAAAATAACCATTAGTAAGGAGGACGTATTGAAAGAAATTAATAAGTTAAAACCTCAAAAATCGCCAGGTCCGGACGATATATATGCAAAAATTATAAAAGAAACCAAAGAAGAATTATGTCAGCCACTTTTAACGTTATTTAATGACTCTTTAAGTTCAGGAGAAGTTCCAGAGGCGTGGAAAACCGCAAACGTAGTGCCCATCTTTAAAAAGGGTGATAAATCAGCTGCGTCGAATTATCGTCCGATAAGTCTAACGTCAATAGTAGGAAAAATGTTAGAGTCAATTTTGGCAAATAAGATTAGAGAACACTTAGAAAGATTTAATTTTATAAACGAAAGTCAGCACGGATTCAGGCAAGGACGATCCTGCCTCACAAATTTGTTGTCATTCTACTCGGAGGTCTATGAGGCAGTAGATAGCGATAAAGCTTACGATGTTATTTATCTGGACTTTAGTAAAGCTTTTGATAGGGTCCCACACGAAAGGTTAGTTAGAAAGGTTCGAGCACACGGTATAGACGGCGATATCTTAAAATGGATAGAATCCTGGCTGAAAGGACGAAAGCAGAGAGTATTAATAAATGGAACTAAGTCGGACTGGGGATTAGTAACTAGCGGTGTACCACAGGGTTCAGTACTCGTTCCCTTATTATTTATCATATATATAAATGATCTAGACTTAGGAGTCAATAGTAGCATCAGCAAATTTGCCGACGATAAAAAAATAGGGCGTATCATTAACTCGACTGACGATTGCCATAACTTACAGAAAGACCTCGATACATTGTCCAAATGGTCTAAAACTTGGCAAATGGAATTTAACGTTGAAAAATGTAAAGTACTTAACGTAGGCAAGACCATTGGAGATACTAAATACAGCTTAGATAACAAAGAAATTAGCAAATCGGAATGCGAGAGAGATCTAGGAGTTATGATTAGTAACGACCTTAAACCTAGGCAACAGTGTATTAATGCGAGAAATAAAGCAAATAGGGTCCTAGGATTTATTTCAAGAAGCGTGAGCAATAGATCATCTAAAGTAATACTAAAACTTTATCTAGCATTAGTAAGGCCACATTTAGACTACGCAGTACAGTTCTGGTGTCCTTACTATAGAATGGATATTAATTCGTTAGAAAATGTACAGAGAAGAATGACTAAAATGATACATGACGTCCGGAACCTGTCATATGAAGACAGACTGAAAAGACTAAGTCTGCATTCGCTAGAGAGGCGTAGAGTAAGGGGAGACTTAATTGAGGTGTTTAAGTGGATGAATGGTATAAATAAGGGAGATATTAGCAAGGTACTTAAAGTGAGCATACAGGATAGAACTAGAAATAATGGTTTCAAACTAGAAAAATTCCGTTTCAGTAAGGAAATCGGTAGAAATTGGTTTGGTAATAGAGTAGTAGACGAATGGAATAAGCTACCTAGTAAAGTAGTTGCTGCCTCTTCCATTGAGAGTTTCAAGCATAGGCTAGATAAGCATATGACAAATAAGGGGTGGATATAGAATAAAGAAAATCTTATAACCAATACTAATTCAAAAAAAATTTCTTTTCAGGTTACACTATGATAGTCTCTATTCTCCTTTCACACTTTCCTGTAAAATGTCCACGCCAGTTTTTCTATACGGCGTGGTGTTCTTTCTGACTTTTTCCTGCCGGCTTCGGCTGGAGGGTTTGGAGGGCGGGGGAGAGCCTTCTTCTTTGCTATCCTTATCTCATTCTAGTAGTTCAGTTACTCTTCTAGGAGCTGCCTAGCATGGGCCAACCGGCCTACTGCAGTTATCCTCTCTTCTTATGTTCTTAATTAGAAATAATCGTCAACATGGTGGAAACATGACAGCCAATTAACATTTTTTTACAACTATGTCGTTATTAGCTATAATGGGTCGGATGGGTTGGCGGATTGGTGCGGTAGGTAGGGTGGGTGGGATGGGTGGGCTGATAGTGGGAAAATAGGTCAATGGTAGGAAAAGGTACCTGGGGAATATTCTCTGGGGAAATCGACCCAGGAAGGAGCATAGCTTCAATGGGTAAAATGGGATCCCAAGGGGTCTACTCCCACAGAAAGAGTGGTTATCCAGGGTCCCAGGCAATGCCGGTATGCACTGTAATATGGCTTTACCTAGGCAATGCGGGGTGCCCCTGCTAGTAATAGAAAGGTTTACACACTATTAATACACTAGGTCTTCCCTAAGCCGAATAAGATAATTTGGCAGCTGGAAAAACAGACAACAAAAGGTTTAATCGTTTATCGTACTGATGGTACTAGGACGGATAACAATGTAACATGACAGATACTTCAGGCATCTTTTTAACCATTTCGCTGTGATGATATCTTGTATTAGTCTTCCTATCTCCACACATATTAAACCTATGAGAATTTTACTGAAGTGGAGGAGCTCTACGTATATACAGGTTTCGTGAGCCTATGAAAACAAGAGAGAGAGAGAGAGAGAGAGAGAGAGAGAGAGATTTTCCTGAACTAAGTTAAAACGACAGGAATTATAAAAACAAATGCCTAAAACGTCACATATTCGAAGAGTAAAGTCTTTCCCTTTCTCTCTCGTCTCTTTCTGAGATCCTTTCCTTTCCTCTCCACCTCCTTATTTGTCCTTTTTTTGCACTTCCTCCAGTTTCCTCTTTATTTCCGTGTATATTTTTTTGCCCTATATTTGGGGGTATTTCTCTTCTTTTCCGTTCCCTGATTTCACGTTTTCATTTCTCCTCTTTGACTACTTAAAGCTTCTTACTTTTCCTTCCCACCATTTTCAATATCCTCCTCTCGTAGATCTTCCCGTTTCCTCTTCGTCGCCATTTCATTATGTTTTTATTTCCTATTTCGCCTTCATTTTCTACCCACGCAAAGTGGAAAAGTCCTCGGGAAGCGAGTTTTAAAATAATAATGTATAAAAACTTCCATTATTAATACTGACAGCATCAATCTTTTCTTACAATTTCTTAAACATATGGAGTCGATAGAACATGATATCTTTTTGCATCGTTATTGCATATATTCTGTAGTGTGGAGGAAATGTTTGTCATATCTAGCATTTACAAGTGTTCCGTAAATAATTATTTAAGAATAGGGTATTAATGGCACCTTCGCGCATTCAATTTTAACAGTATGGTCGTAAATTTTATAGAGACTGTACTGTTGCACACAAGTTTCAGGCAGATCTAACGTGGTGCTCATCCCCTCTGACGGACACATTTCATCTCGCTTACACAATTCACCTCACTTCTTACCCTCACCCCAGCCAGGCACATGACACTGCACAACACTTACTCATGTGCACTGGTGAAAGAGTTGCATAGCCAAAACAGCCTCTCTCTCTCTCTCTCTCTCTCCTACTACACACACACACACACACACACACACACACACACACACACACAAACCGGTTAGGCTTGATGGTGTATAGTTTTATAAAGGATATGATTCGACAACTGATGGCATAAACTCACGGAAGAGTACAAATTCTTCAAAAAATTGCAATCCATATATGAACCTTAAAACGACAGAATCAAATTTTGAGACGAAATGGACAGAGCGACAAATGTAAATGCCCGGACACTGAAGTGCTTTTGATGGGAAACCTAAGTGAGAGAGCTGACAACCTGTAGATGACAAGGGAATAGGTTGAGGGACAGAGAGATAAATAGATATGACAAGCTGATAGGCGACGATGGCCAACTCTAAGCAGACCAAACTTTGTCAGCGACCGGAAGTGAGTTTCGACACTAAAAGTCATTTCTGTTTGGAGGTACTCCAGTGCAACATATCAACCAAGAATCATGGCTCTGGCTTAATAATCTTCGGAGCCTTAGCATTTCGTGTGAACAAAGCTTAATTTTAGGGCTTTTCATATTTTCTGCACTTGATGCCCTTTGACCCCCGACCTGGCGGATATAGGTCATGCATGTACGAAGCACACTTGTAGTACTCATTAACGTCTATAAACATGCAAAGTTTCATTCGATTCCATTCACGTACTGTGGAGCTACAGAACTTGAAACTTCACAGAATGGCCCACCAGGGGTACAACTTCTAGGTGGAGCTGCCAGTGACTGGAAGTGAATTTCGACACTAAATGTCATTCTTTTATGGAGGTACTCCAGTGCAACATTCCACCCAAGAATCATGCCCATGGCTTAATAATCTTTGGAGCCTTAGCATTTTGCGCGAGCATAGTCGCGATTTTCGCTAATATTCCCGTTTTCGCATTTGATGACCTTTGACCCTTAGCCTGGCCAATGTAGCACACAGGTGTACACTAGAATGTTGTAGTACTAGTCAATATCTATACACACGCAAACTTTCGTTCAATTCCATCAAGCCACTGGGGAACTAGGGGGGCATTCTTGAAGACTGGCACTGGTTGCTATGGACGCTGAGACCAATCTTCACAGGGTTGCCACTCGAAAACCATAGACAGGGAAAAACGGACAGTACACTTCCAACTACCCCTAAGGAAGTCAGAGCTTTCTAAGTCCATTAGTAATGATTCTACAACTCAAAACACGAGAAGTACGAAAAATACGGGTTTTCGGCCGTTGCTAGGCAACGAGTAGTTGCCTGGCAAGCAAAACCTTGCAGACACAACCAGGTTATAGGCTGTTCACTGTATCCAAGTTTGGTTCGAAGCAGTTAATCCTCAAGGGTAGAAGTGCCTGCCACAATTAAACAAGAAAGGAAGAAAGAATACAAGAATACAAGAAAGAAAGAAACACGACTAACAGTAAGGGTAGCATGGATCTGGCTAACAGATGGGTGGACGGCTTAATGGATGTGTAGATACATGATATATGGTTAGTGGGGTTATCCAGCAACATTTTAGGTGCGAAGCACAGAGATACCAAGCATCACCAGATTATCCATTCACTCTCTTTTGAGCTTGAAAGGACACTAAAATACGTTTTTGTTGGACTCTCATATTCTTTTTATTTCTGAGGGTTTGGCAGAGGTGATCAAACGCACTTGTTATTCTTTTCAGCAGTTCATTTAATTAAACTTAGGAGTTGTCTGTCGTTGTCTAATACCTGGTCTCCTATAACAATGACCTGGACAAAATTATGAGCTAGTTTATTCATGTTATCGTACTATCATTATTACCATGTTAACAGAAGGTCCTAATTAGCTAAAAGACACAGACAGACTTCACTCGAAGCGCCTCCATTAACCCTCTGCGAGAGACAAGAGCCCGAACCATCTATCACGAGATAATTTTATTCAGTTAAGGCGCACTCTTTCTGTTGCCTACAAGTATTTTACAAATTATTAGAGAACTCCAAGTACTCCTAAACACGATGATAATAAAAAAAAAAAAAGCAAACAATACAAACAGTTTTTCGTAATGGTTACTTTATACTACACGATAATCATGTCATCAAGCAAATGGCTGATTCTTAATTCATAACATTCTTGTGTAAGTCATTTGTTAACTGATTGGAACAGTATAGCTGACGAGGGCACATTTGAGGACAAGGTGCAAAAAAAAATCTATATAAAGGTACAGTAGGCTATCTTGATACCCAGTGAAAGTGCTTAAGATAGTTGTTGGAAGAGGAAACACATTGTCACGAACTGTATTTATTAAATGCTTAGATGACGTTGTCAGCAACTTGAAATGAAACTGCAAAGGAATTTACATAACGGAAAACAACACACATTTTTTTACAAATTACTTTCTATTCCTTTATCTTTCCTTTATCCATGAATCCGGGTAAACTAACCTTGAGGACGACTGCAGAAAGTAAAGTAATTTTCATTTCCCATGCATTTTCTCCACTAGTAAAAACAGGAGATGCAAAACAAGCTTATGGTGAAGAAACATGTATCAAGACGATTTTGTGCATAAAGTATCATTTCACAACAAATCATCAAGTGACGAATACAAATGTGAGGTGGATGGGGGGAAACAGATTTTGTTAAAGAAAGTGACATGGCAAGAAATAGTAGTACAATCCCTCTTTATATGATCGTCTTTTATGTAATGAACCACTAAAACCAAGACGAAAATGTTAGAACCTTTTTTTCGACATAAGATACCATTTTTCCATGTACGATCATTATGATCGTGTACAAAGCCTTACTGATTGATGTACGATGGCTACTTTCGCTTATGTGATCGCCGACACGCAAGCTTACAGGCATTTGCTTGGTCCAAAATGGCCTTTGAACTCGTAACTATCAGGTGTGTTATTGCCCGTCATGGAACAGAAGTGTGGTGTTGGAGTTCAAGCACCAAGTGAAGTGACAAAACTACCAGATTAGATAAGCTGGAATCTTATTTTTAGGCACATGTACTGTATTTTTGTTCGTAAGCAGAAGGTGAGGTGCAGTAAAGTGAAAAAAAAAAAAAAAAAAAAAAAACTACTAACTTAGGTGAATTGAGAACTGTTTTTAGACTCTGTAAGGTGAGTGATTCATGGCCTAAAGCATGTCCCCATTGAACCCATGTTGTGACTGACTCGATATGCAGTAAATCATTATACAATGTATGTTTTCCAAACACATCCTAACGCCAAACGAGGACGTGTTAGGATGTCCCTCTATGTCTATAAAGAAATATATAAGGTTTGCTTATTATTCCTATTCTATCATACGAGTATATATACAGCAATCCTGAGTTTAGCATAATACTTTACACAGAATATAATATCAGAAGTATTTAGAAAGGATTAATTGGGATTCTGGATGTAATAACTGTAGAGATAAAAAGAGAGCTTCAGGGGTAAGGAATCTTTCGAAAATAAAATGTTTTAAATGCATGAAAAAGCAGAAATGTGTGTGTGTGTGTGTCTATATATATATATATATATATATATATATATATATATATATATATATATATATATATGTTCATTCACACACAGCTCAAGAAGAACAAGCAACAGGGAGTATCAGTGAGGCAATCCAGACTTATAGTGAGAAGATGCAAAGAAGTAATACGAATTTGCATATTTTTAGGGACTGGGTGGAACAGGCTAAAAATCAAGACGTAAGAACTGAAAAAAAGTGATGAATTTTACGATGATGAACGATTATGATGAATATGATGAACAATGAATGAATCGATGATGGTGATGATGAACGAGAAAACAACAAAGATACAAAATTGACTCCAAGAACGATGATGATGGTGATGATGATGATAAACAATGACTATAAAGTTAAACCAACCGTCGTAGTCCCTCGTGAGAGAGACCATTAACCCCCCAGCACCGTCCGACTTTTCTTGCGCTGGTCCCTGGGGAGTCTCGGCAACATAATCCGTCTCACTTCCCACTGACTTCTGCAACATTAGCGGGGATTAAGAGCACGACCAGTTTGAGTCAGTTTCGTCTTGGGTGATTCGGTCTTACTCTCTCTCTTAATTTTTCCTATATATCTCCTCAATCCAGTGATTTCTAAAACTGGTGCCAGAGAGAGACGCCTTCACACGTGGCACATATATAGCCGGGCGAATCCACTGTCCAGTTATATAAACATCCCACAAACTCCCTCATTATCTACTGAAAGGGGAATGGTGGAAACTGGATGGAGTCAGCTTCAGCCTGCAGTCTACCGGGTTCACATTCAGATGAACCTAGGGTTACAAGAACAAAACAACTACAACTACTAATACTAATACTACTTCCTTTTAAAAATTTTCTTGTCACCACACAGTTTCCTTTAGCTACGGAGAGGGATCAGATTTATTGTCCATTTACTACTTCACTAAGTTGCTCTCCTGAGCTGCATATAATCGTCTGGTAGCACCAAGAATACGACAACTTAGGATGAAAGGATTAATAGCTGAATGTAAACACTTTTCTTTAACACAATACTGACACTTTCTTTCCTCTTTTCGTTTTTTTTTTTTTTCTCCACACTTTACACTGATCAGCTAGTCAGGTCAGGTGCGGGTTAGGGGATGGGTCTATTATGATGTGGCAGGGGTAAACCAGCTCAGCTGTCGGGCTTGCTGCAGATGTCACTGATTGCACTGCGCAGTTGACCCTTGTGCGGTGTGGTGCAGTGAGGATCTGTCCCTTCTCCCCTTTGGGGCTAAGGTGCGAATGAATGTGTTTGAATGGATGAGTAAATGGGGAGTGTGTCGTCCTGTCTCGGCTACGTCCCCTTTCCTTGGGGGAAGGTGCCTAGGTATATACTGTAGATAGATAGATAGACTTTGCACACCCCACTTTGAGCACTGCCTTGAGCACTTATCCCTTTGACTACAATAACGCATTTTTCGCTTTGATATTTCCACCTCCAGACGATTTTACAGATCTCAGAGAAGATTTCTAGTGGTGAGTGAATAATGAGGGCAAGGTCTAGTCCCTCCTGTTTTTAAGCTATAAATAACCGAAAAATATCCTGACAAAATGAAAAATGGCTTACCGGATTAGAGAAATTAAATCCAAACTTTACGTAAATCCTTTTCTTCTTCACCTTACACAGTTTTCTTCCTTCTTTATATTTTACACACTTTCTCTAACCCATTTCTTTCATTCCACTACTAACGCACTTACTTTTCCTTACCGTGTTGGTTTCTTGTGTAATATTGGTTTCTGTTCCTTGTTTTGATGATGATGATGATGATGATGATGATGGTAAGTCTAATGATTATTATCACGATGATAGTAATAATAACTATCAGAGTATTAATGATGATGCTGATTATGATACAAGTGTCACAGTATGCCAAAAAAGGGATAACAAAACAGCTTCAAAATCACAGGTGGAACTGCTAATCCACAAGTAAAATGAAAATTACATTACCTTTAACCCAATTTGCCGAGCACCCAGGAGCATATTGACTCTCCACACTTTCCTCTTTCCTTCTTCATCTTCTTTTTCTTTTGTTCTTAGCAACATCATAAGGTAGTTTTTCTGTTCACTTTTCTTACTTTGCCTCGTCTTCATTTTTTCCGTTTCCACTTGTCTCCATTCACATTCCTTCTACTTTTATTGCATTTCCTGTTAACTTTTCCCTCTTTTCCTCCACTTTCCTATCCCCTTTCCCTTCCACTGTTTCATTTCTCTGCTTGTACTTTGTTTCCTTTTCTAACATCGTCTTCCTTCTCCATCTCCTTTCCTCTTTCACTTTAATTTTCTACTTCCTCCTCTCCCTTTCATTTCCTTTTTCACCATCTCCCCCATTAAGTTCCTCCTGATCTTCCTCCTCGCCTCCTTCCCGGTACACCCAAACCATGCCAGTTTCCTCCCAGCAGCTACAACGTAACTCATCAGGTAAGTCGGTTCAGTGTATTCCTTTATTCCTCTCTGTAGGCTGCGTCCTCTCGTTTATACCCTACCCTTTGATCTCGTACCAAACTGACTCTGTGCGCTTAGTTTATGTATATTGTTTAGACTTTGGTGTTGGTGTTGTTGCTGTGTGTGTGTGTGTGTGTGTGTGTGTGTGTGTGTGTGTGTGTGTGTGTGTGTGTGGTGATATTCTGGGAAGCATTATTTTCTGCAACTGATTGTGCTACTTCTGTAATAAGGTGTGCTTGCTTGTGTACGGTATACAATGATTCATGAGTAACTGTGTGTGTGTGTGTGTGTGTGTGTGTGTGTGTGTGTGTGTGTGTGTGTGTGTGTGTGTGTGTGTGTGTGTGTGTGTTCGCTCGCGCGCTGTGGTAGTGCAAACTGCAACAGAGAGAGGTGTGGTGTTCGCTGGTGTGATTGTGAGATTTGAGTGAGGTATGGCAGTAAGGAGTATGCATTAAGAGCAGCAGTGACTTTTACAATGCTTTTCTTTCCTAATGTAAGTAGCCTATACTGTGTTACTGTATCTAACATGCTTTCCATCTGCTGCCGAGTGCTTATGTTATACTGAAATTCATTCTGACTTTGTATTTACGTCATTCCCTACTGCAACTTAGGGCCCACTATGCCGCAAAGGATGCTATGTTTTACCCCGCCTTTGTTTGTGTGTTTGTTAGCAGGAATGCTTACAAAGTTATGAATGATTTTGATGCAATTTTGCGGAAGGGTGGGCCATGGGCTAAGGAAGAAATTATTTAATTTGGGGACTGTTCCGGATCCAGACCCGGAGTAGCCCGTACAATATCTCCAAAAGTTCTCTATGAATTTCAATGAAATGTTGTGGAAAGGTGGACCATAGGCCAAGAAGGAATTGATAAAATTTTGGAGTGGGTCCGGATCTGGATCCTATATCCAGGGATCCGGATCGTTTTTAATGTCAATAGAAATGGTGGGGGTGTATGCGCTCTCTGAGTGCTTTCTAGCATTTTCCATGTTTTCTCGCTATCGTCAAGTGATTTTACTCAGTTGCAGAGATTGTTCATACAGTTCAAACGGCAAAGGTTATATTATAATTCAATATAAACAGAAGCCCTACTCGTACGGTACCTTGTCCTCCACGACGCCACGTATCCTCTCACTCACCATGTACTTACCAACCCATTGTGGCCATCCTTCCATCCACCACCTCTGCCCACCCACACATCCACCCCGCTCTGCCACTCGGTCCATCCCATCTGTCCTACAACCCCACTCACACATCCACCCCGCTCTGCCACTCGGTCCATCGCATCTGTCCTACAACCCCACCCACACATCCACCCCGCTCAGCCACTCAGTCCATCCCATCTGTCCTACAACCTCACCCACACATCCACCCCGCTCTGCCACTCGGTCCATCCCATCTGTCCTACAACCCCACCCACACACCAACCCATCTTACCCATCCAGAGATATAGCTCCAGTTGGATGAAATGCAAGTTCACACACACACACACACACACACACACACACACACCAGAGAGGGAGATAAGAGAGAGAGAGAGAGGTATAGCAGGGTTTGTACGAGGACGGCTTTCATATATACATAAATAGTGTGACATGTGCTCCTGTTCCTGCAGGTATGCAGTATGTGAGTGTGTGACTGTTTATGTGTGTGTGTAGCTGAAGAGAGTGATGTGTGACTGGGTGTAGTTATTTGTGTGTGTGTGTGTGTGTGTGTGTGTGTGTGTGTGTGTGTAACTGCTGAGAGATATATATGACTGGATGTAATTTTAATCGTCTTATGATGTGTGTGTGTGTGTGTGTGTGTGTGTGTGTGTGTGTGTGTAACTGCTGAGAATGACATGGCAGGGTGTAATTTTATTTGTCTTATGATGTGTGTGTGTGTGTGTGTGTGTAAATGCTGAGAATGACATGGTTGGGTGTAATGTTATCTGTCTTATGATTGTGTGTGTGTATGTGCAACTGCTGAGAATGACATGGTTGGGTGTAATGTTATCTGTCTTGTGATGTGTGTGTGTGTGTGTGTGTGTGTGTGTGTGTGTGTGTGTGTGTGTGTGTGTGTGTGTGTAGCTGCTGAGAATGACATGGTTGGGTGTAATGTTATCTGTCTTGTGATGTGTGTGTGTGTGTGTGTGTGTGTGTGTATGTGCAACTGCTGAGAATGACATGGTTGGGTGTAATGTTATCTGTCTTAAGATGTGTGTGTGGGGGGGGGCGTAGCGAACAGGGGGGCGGAGGAGGTGGCCGCCCCCCCCCCTTGAGGGCCTTCAAATCGTATGGGGCAAAAAAAAGTAAATATTTAGAAATAAATAAATGACTAAAGAAATCAATCAATCAACGAATAAATCACTTGAGAGAGAGAGAGAGAGAGAGAGAGAGAGAGAGAATGAGGATGATGAGACTCCCAAATGCATTATTGTTCTATTATTCCATAAGGATCATTAATAAAGTTTCTTTTTCAGCTAAAATCATTTTCTTGCTCTATTTTTCGCCATTTTCACTATATTGAGTTGTCACCTAAGTATCCCAATACATACTTCCACAGGGCTCACAAAGACCCTAAAAGTGCTTAATTATCACAAATTTTCCGGGGAGAGGGCTCACGACCCCCCACAGACCCCCCAGCTGCATAGGCTTGCTTCGCTCACCTCCCACCACCTTTTCAAGAATCTATAGACATCTTTCTCCCGCCCTCCCTTTGTCAACTTTCTGGCTACGCCCCTGTCCCCTACACCTAAGTACTGCATTGGGATATGGTTATGTAATGTACAAAATACTCTGTGTTTTCATAAAGTACCTTAGGTAAATGTATCCTATACCACATCCCCGTCTGTAGGCATGTACTACTGAACAGGTGACTTCCATTAAAATATATAGAGCAATTTGTGTTCAGAAAAAATAAATACACTGTGTGTATTCAGATAATAAAGGCTTGCTCTGTTTATCACAGACTAAACTAGATTATACAGTCATGGTAAACTTAAGATGAATTTGATGTATATCTGAAGGAAGAGACACGGGATTGGAAGATCTGAATGGAGGGGTCAGTGGAAGTTGTCGGCGTTGATGCAGAAACAAGAAAACGAAAGAAAAAGAAAAATATTACTGCTTGTTAACTGGCTTTTTAAGATTTTATGAATTTTGACTTTTTTTTTTTTTTTTTGCTTTTTTCTCAGTTTGTATGAAGATCAATTCAGTCTCATGACAGCCACTCAGCCGTGACCTGCGCGTTCTCTTAGATCCCTCTTCACTGCCTTCACCAGGTGATACACAGCAACTGCCACTGACACCACCAGCCCTACAGGCACCACAACAACAACCAGTCCGAAACCCAACAAATGGAAACATACCTGTAGGGCGCACAGTCCCACTCCCTTCACTATCATCATACTAATCCTACCCACTCTAACCCCCACCCTCTTCAGGGCCTTCCTCACCTTCTCACCCACTCTCCGCAACTTCATCCCACCCGCACAGTCAGAGGACTAATGACGGGTCAGTAAGTGTCACTCTGTCACTCAGTGTGTGGAAATGCTGCCAGGATTCGAACCAGCATTTGTACAGCTAGTGCGATGGATACAACAGCACAACTAACTGAGCTATAGAGGATTCTAACAAATTATGCTTTGGAAGGTGTATTTAGGCGTCTAAATCTCCGAGATTTATATTTAAAAAATTAGGTATTGCGAGGATTCGAACCAGCCCTTGTAACTGCGTAAGTACAGCACCTCACTAGGCCTAACTGAGCCATCCAAGCATCCAATATCTTATGCTTTGGAAGTTATATTTAAGCGTCTAATTCTGCCAGATTTTTAGTAATAAAGGTTATAACAAGTCTGGGACTCGATCCGAGGACTATAAATTTTCACTCACCTCATCCACCATACAGTTGGGCTGGTGTGTGTGCACATAAATATCAAAACTTTACATAAAGTAAGTATCTTCGTTCCTGTCTTTACACATATATAGTGTAATATCATGGCTACTGAACTAGTAATATAATTGTGTCTGTGTAGGGCGAGAGTTACTAAATGTACTCCAAAATAATGTTTGTTTTCACTCACAGTGTGATGTGCTCGTGATGGGAAGAACTTAAATGTTGCAAAAATTTTAGCAACCTGGGTGCAGTGAAACAAACAAGACGTAAATCTGACGAAGGATTGGGCGATACAAATCAGGTCTCCCCACGTACTATGAGAAAAAGATAATAATGGGGAAAAAATTCGCCTATGAGATGTGTAGCGAAAGTGTTTCAGTGAGAAAATTATGACGGACGGCGGTTGTGAAAACATCCAAGTGTGTTAGGTAGTTGCAGTGACATTGAGGAAAATAATCAGAGAACGTAATAGTGATTATACTAACACAGGCATGTTTGCCAGGGGCGTACCTATTGGACAAATAGACGTGATACACACGATTATGTTGCTCTCGCAACGCTTGTTGGGCAGACTAATGTCGTCCACGGCCAAATTAAAAAGACGGATAGAACTTCTGTTGCGCGGACAAGGACAAAGAAAAGAAAAAAAGGAAACAAATACTACGTGGTTGGGAAACTTGTCCTACAGGGGCTCAGCAGCTGAAATAAGGTTAGGAGGGGGCGGCCACCATCCGTTCTCTTCATGCGGTACTGCCTTAAGGTTACTCTGTATATAGTGAAAGATACATGATTTCATGTAACCCGGCAAACCATTTGTTACTCTGGGTGATAACTGTGCAATCAGAAAACGCCTGGTGGTCAAGTGGGTTAAGGAGCTGCAACTAGATGGGACATATAAGGGTTTACATCCAAGGTGTGGTTGTAGTTTACTGTTCACATAATGGAACTCAGTGGGAAGTAATATGTCACTCTGGCCATTAAATGTCGAGACAAAGCAGCCCAGCCCCAGGCCCCTTCGTTGCTGATGGGACAACCAAGGAGTGAAGGATGATCTTTCGAAGCTCTTTTTTTTTTCTTTCTTTTTTAAGCTATCAAACCACAGAAAGACTACATACATTCCATAAGAGTCACACTTCCATTCCTGTCATTCTACCCTCAGGACATTATAAAATCGTTAGGATTGTGTAAATTTCATATGTGGGTGAGATTCAAGATGGGGGGCTCTGTAGATAGGTAATAAGTACTATTGCGGCCAGGAGTTCTTAGCCACCCTCGTCCAGCCAACCCGTGTATGTGGCAGCGTCGCATTCACGAGCACAGAAGTTGCCTTCGATGCATTTTTGTTGAAAAATATCCCTTCAGCTTTGGGCTTGTACTAATGGATAAAGCAATAGTAATATTTACTTTGAAGGTTTGACTCTGATAACACGAATATATCATACTTATTATTTAATAACTTGTTTCTCGTATAGAGCCAGGCAAGTGACAAATATGTATATTTGGTTCCACTCCACGACTTCCTGTACGTTTGAACCAGCTACACGGAGTGAATAAGTTCGAAACATTCATTTGTTACCAGGAGAGAGAGAGAGAGAGAGAGAGAGAGAGAGAGAGAGAGAGAGAGAGAGTGTATGGTGGGCGCCTGTGAATTTTGGAATAATGAGGTGGAGGCAGACTGGCGCAGGGAAATGCAAGGGATGAGAAACCCTGGATTCCTGTGATCCATTAAACAGGCCACAGTGTGAATATTTCTTCCATCAGTCACTAGAACTTGCCTTGCTTTGTGATATACAGTATATATATATTTTTGGGGGGATTGCTTTCGTTGGAATAATGAATTAGAAGATAAATGCTGTTGATTTAACAAAAAGCTGTGCTTAAGAAAGTAATTTGCCTCTCTGTCCAGAGAGAGATATCCAGTTAATGAGAATAATACTCATGAGTTTGCCAATAATCTCCAGGTGCCATTCACCAGAGAGAGAAAAAAATGCAAACATAAGACATTTAACAGAAGTTACGTGGCCTGCCAAATTATTTGACAAAATCATCAGGCGTTATCCAGAATAAAACCCATCTTTCATTTTGTCCGACGAGACGTTATCCTGGGATAAATAAACTCTTTCGTCATTCCAAAGAAAATATTCCCTGTTTAGCTCGAGCACCTTATTTACTCGTATCGCATAAAGTCATGTGTATGTAGCCGGAATGAAGACCCTTACCTACGGCCTGGCAAACTCCCTGTAAAGAGTACCCGGTACTATTTTCTACTGACAGACTGAGTTAAGCGGTGAGACTCATCTTTCGTGTAAGGAAATCCACCCCGCCTCCGTGTGTGTGTGTGTGTGTGTGTGTGTGTGTGTGTGTGTGTGTGTGTGTGTGTTGAATTGAGAGTCATCTGACTTGTGGAGCATGGTATGAGGGTTGGTAGGTTGGTGACTGGGTGGGTGGATTGGTTAGTGTAGGCTGGTTGTTTCACAGGCGGATTAGGTGGAGTGGGTGGGCGAGTGGGAGGGAAAGGGTTGTTGGGCTGGTTAAGTGGTGTGGAGTGGGGTTCGTGCATTAAGTGGGGTGGGTGGTGGGGCTACCTGTAGGACAAGGCAAGAGACGGTTTTGTGTCGTCCTACTTTTGAGACACACTGTATTGAGTAAGGTTGTGGGTATGTGCGTTGATGGGTGGGTGTGTAGGTGGATGGACGGATTGTGGGAAAACAGGCCACTGGGGTTAGGTGATTTGAGTTAATGTCCGAGTTGGGAAAATCGGTCCACAGGGGATATTATTCTGGAATCATGCAGAAGTAGGTATATATATCCAGTGGGTTACAACAGGTCCATCATGCAATACGTCTGTTGGTTAAGGGGTCTGTGTTTCAACTGCACGCATCAATGGGTGATATAACCACATTGGATAACAGGTTTATGGGGAAAATAGGTTCATTATGAAAATTACATCCATGGGTATAAGTCCATGTAGGAAACCTGGATCCATGGAGAGATTCAAGGTCGACGGAGGAATTGGTCTGTGGAGAGAAAATACATCAGTGGGGAAAATTAGTTCGGGGGAAAATAGGTTACGTAGAAAAGTAGGCGTCTTTGAAAAAAAAAAAAGTCATTAAGGAAAATAGGTCCATGGGGGATTGTGCTCCGAGTGGTGAAAATGTTCATTGATAAAAATATTCATGGGGTGATAATAGGTCCATAGGGACATACACGTACTGTAAACATACATGGAGATATTTACAATAAATGGGACCTAAAATATCCAACTTTTAACAAAGATCGTTGCCTGGAATTAGGCTTACCACTTCACACCTTGGACCAAACAACCATTAGCCAGACCCTATTACCACTTTGTCATCCAGTCATTATATTTCATGATTTACCTTCATTTAGTCATTTAGGCATAGAAAGCCAACCGAAACGAAAGGAAAAATCCCTGTTTAACTGTGTTGAGCACCTCATTTCTCCACCTCTTTCCTCTAAAATTCACAAGCACCCGCTACTCTCTGTCTGTCTGTCTGTCTGTCTGTCTGTCTGTCTGTCTCTCTCTCTCTCTCTCTCTCTCTCTCTCTCTCTCTCTCCTGGTAACAAATGAATGCTTCGAACTTGTTCACTCTGTGTTCGCTGGTTCAAACCTACAGGAAGTCGTGGAGTGGAACCAAATATACATATTTGTCACTTGCTTGGCTCTGTACGAGAAACAAGTTATTAAATAATAAGTATGATATATTCGTGTTATCAGAGATAAACCTTCAAAGTAAATATTACTCTTGCTTTATCCATTAGTACAAGCCCAAAGCTGAAGGGATAATTTTCAACAGAAATGCATCGAAGGCAACTTCTGTGCTCGTGAATGCGACGCTGCCACACACACGGGTTGGCTGGACGAGGGTGGCTAAGAACTCCTGGCCGCAATAGTACATCAGTAGATGTGATAAATGGGTATGTGAGAAGGCAAGGTATTGAAACTGAGGAAGGTAAGAAACTGAGAAAGAATCACTATAGCAATATGATTGATGTATGGAGTCGTAAGAAACTAATAATTATAATAATAATAATCATCATCATCATAATCATCAAGACCAGACACCAGCTCCATCATCATTGTTGTTGCGACTAAGTAGGATATCAATGAGATGGAAAGCCCAGTGTGAAATAAAAACTAGCATAGCCAGTGAATCGAGTCACCGATATCTTCACTCTTTAATTCTTTGAGAATCTCACAGCTATGGCACATGGTCTTCCTTACGTCAGGAAAATAAACACGTGATTAAACTAATTATGTCCCTTGGTAATGCTTGTTTGGGAAAGACTATGTCATCGAATGTGAAGTTAAAATGGGTAATCTATTCACGGTACACAGCATTATTAAAAAAAAAATTATATATATATATATATATATATATATATATATATATATATATATATATATATATATATATATATATATATTTAATGCTGTGTACCGTGAATAGATTACCCTTTTTAACTTGGCATTCGATGACATAGTCTTTGCCAAACAAACATTACCAAGGGACATATATATATATATATATATATATATATATATATATATATATATATATATATATATAAATCATTAGACCAAGGCGTAGCCATTGTTCACTATTTTTCTGTTGATCTTTTCGAGTTTTCTTACACATTGTTTTACACTATGATTCAGGTTGTAGATAATATGTCCAAGAGCCATGTCGTAACTATATTTTATTAATTATTTATTTTCATTTTTCGTAGGACGTTTCGTGAATCCTTACACATCATCAGCGACTGTAATATAGATACAATACACTATAAAACATGACATATACAACATAAACCTATACAATATATATACTGAAATGTACAACAACGACTAATAAAAGTGTAGAGTTACAAGAGTATGGATAAAAGAGACAAACCCTTTAGGTGAAGTCAAGTATGAGCTACAGTTAAAAGTGTATGGATAAAAGAGACAAACCTTATAGGTGTGGTCAGCTACGAGCTACGTGGTTGACTGCGAAGGTTGTATGGGTGAGTGGGTGTTTGTGGCTGTGTAGTGTTGCCAGTTGTGTTATTATGTGTGTAATGTTCATTTGTAATTGTCGCTGCTTGTGGTCGGGCCTTTGTGTATTTAAACAGTTTGAGGGTACGATCTATCCGGTAGTTTGGTTGTTTATGGCCGGCGTGTTTTCACGTATGAGAAGTGCTTCTGCCAGTTGTAGTCTAATGTGGTCATGACATTTTTTTATTATATTAGTATTTTCTATTAGAACTTGTCTGTTTATTAATGTGTGATGTTGAGTCATATGATCTTTTATAGAACCGGATTGTAGGTGCATGGTTAAACGTCTGCTTAGTGTGGTTGTGGTCATACCAATATATTTCATGTGACGAAGTTTACAACCTTCGTGTGGGCAAGTGAATTCATAAACTACATTGGTATGTTGAAGTTTGTTGGTTTGATGAGCTGTGTTGTTTTTCATAATCATGTTGCTAACTTTCCTGTTTTTATAGTAAATAATTAAACTGAGCTTGTCTGAGGGGATCACACATGATGTGTTACGTGTCACAATCTCTCTAAGTACACGTTCATCCGTTTTATAAGCAGGGGACATCTGATTATCATAATACACATTGTGGGTAACAGTATGGGGAAGCGGTTGGACATTTGTGGTTGAGACTTGTTTTGAAATAAATTGACATATTTCTCTGTCAACTATTTGATTGGAATAACCATTGTTAATTAAGATCTGCTTTAATTTAGTTACTTCTGAGTGGAAGAGTTCCCACGATGAGCAGTTCCTATGAGCACGACGTAAGTATGACCTGATAACTGACAATTGGTACCGCTGCGGACACTCACTCACAGCATTAAGGCATCTACCCAAGTCCGTAGCTTTACGATATGCGGAGGTTTTATAGTTACCATTCTCCTCTTCTATTAATACATCAAGAAAAGGGATTTTGTTGTTTGCACTTATCTCATAAGTAAATTTTAATATTGAGTTATGTTCCATGGCAGTTCTTAGTTGTTTAAGGTGGTTTTCGTCTCTAACGACCACATAGATATCATCAACATAGCGACAATACGTGGTTGGACGCAGGTTGGTATCTTCTAACACTTTGTTTTCTAGGTGACACATGTAAAAGGCAGCAAATGTTGGGCCCAGGGGTGAACCCATGCTGACTCCGTTAACCTGCTGATACAGCTTACCGTCTGGGCTGCGAAAGGGAGCTTCGGTGGTGCATGCTCTCAGTAATGTTTCCAAGTTGTGGGTTGAGATCTTAGGTGGGCACAGGGTTGGGTGGTGATACACATTTTCTAAAAATTATCTGTATAGTTTGGTCTACTGGTACGTTAGTGAAGAGGCTTTCAACATCTAACGAAGCCAAGAGTCCGCTGGGTCGAGTAGAGCGGATAATGTCTATGAACTGGTCTGTGGACTTCAGGGAAAACTTCGCTGGAATGTACGGTGTAATGATTTGATTTACTTGTCTCGCTGTTGTATACGTTGGTGTGGTTACCTGGGAGATGATGGGACGGAGTGGGTTGTTGGTTTTATGGGTTTTTACATTACCGTAGATGTACCCTGGAGCATACTGTCCAACTATGGGGGTGAGGTGTGGTGAGTCTCGGCATGCGTTGTTTGCAGTAATAACTTGATTGATTTTCTTCTTGAGAGTTTCTGTTGGATCACGGGAAAGCTGCTGGAATTTGGTATTGTCACTGAGAATAGCATCCAGTTTGTGTTGGTAGTCTTCTTTGTTGAGGAGAACATAAATGTTAGAGTTATCAGCTCGCCTAATGACTATGTCTGTATTAGTTCGAAGATCCTTGGCTGCTTGCTGAAGTTCTGGTGTAAGGAGAGAGCTCCGTTTGTAGCTGCGTCGTCGTGTGCCCTCGGCCCTCAATTGGTCTTGCAGGTCAGGGTTAATGGTAATTTTGCCTTGTTGTTCCAATTTTTGCAGTGATGTATTAAGTAATTCTAATTCCATCATTTTGTTAATTTTGTCAAACCTTAATGCTGTGAGTGAGTGTCCGCAGCGGTACCAATTGTCAGTTATCAGGTCATACTTACGTCGTGCTCATAGGAACTGCTCATCGTGGGAACTCTTCCACTCAGAAGTAACTAAATTAAAGCAGATCTTAATTAACAATGGTTATTCCAATCAAATAGTTGACAGAGAAATGTCAATTTATTTCAAAACAAGTCTCAACCACAAATGTCCAACCGCTTCCCCATACTGTTACCCACAATGTGTATTATGGTAATCAGATGTCCCCTGCTTATAAAACGGATGAACGTGTACTTAGAGAGATTGTGACACGTAACACATAATGTGTTATCCCCTCAGACAAGCTCAGTTTAATTATTTACTATAAAAACAGGAAAATTAGCAACATGATTATGAAAAACAACACAGCTCATCAAACCAACAAACTTCAACATACCAATGTAGTTTATGAATTCACTTGCCCACACGAAGGTTGTAAACTTCGTCACATGAAATATATTGGTATGACCACAACCACACTAAGCAGACGTTTAACCATGCACCTACAATCCGGTTCTATAAAAGATCATATGACTCAACATCACACATCAATAAACAGACAAGTTCTAATAGAAAATACTAATATAATAAAAAAATGTCATGACCACATTAGACTACAACTGGCAGAAGCACTTCTCATACGTGAAAACACGCCGGCCATAAACAACCAAAGTACAGGATAGATCGTACCCTCAAACTGTTTAAATACACAAAGGCCCGACCACAAGCAGCGACAATTACAAATGAACATTACACACACAATAACACAACTGGCAACACTACACAGCCACAAACACCCACTCACCCATACAACCTTCGCAGTCAACCACGTAGCTCGTAGCTGACCACACCTATAAGGTTTGTCTCTTTTATCCATACACTTTTAACTGTAGCTCATACTTGACTTCACCTAAAGGGTTTGTCTCTTTTATCCATACTCTTGTAACTCTACACTTTTATTAGTCGTTGTTGTACATTTCAGTATATATATTGTATAGGTTTATGTTGTATATGTCATGTTTTATAGTGTATTGTATCTATATTACAGTCGCTGATGATGTGTAAGGATACACGAAACGTCCTACGAAAAATGAAAATAAATAATTAATAAAATATAGTTACGACATGGATCTTGGACATATTATCTACAACCTGAATCATAGTGTAAAACAATGTGTAAGAAAACTCGAAAAGATCAACAGAAAAATAGTGAACAATGGCTACGCCTTGGTCTTTAATGATTTTTGTATAAAAGAAAACATTCTGCCTAAATATATATATATATATATATATATATATATATATAAAATTTCGTTTTACGCCAGGTATCCCCGAAGGGCTAAGGCGTTGCTCCTGAGTTGAGGACTTTTGGACTGGAGCGTGTAGCATTTTATGACCGGATGCCCTTCCTGATGTCTACCAATGACCCTTGCGTGGATTCGATCCTCCGACCCTTCGGTCAGAGCGGAGCGCTCTAACCCACTGAGCCACGGCTGTTACTATATATACATATATTTATCTATCTATCTATCTGTCTATCTATCTATCTATCTATATATATATATATATATATATATATATATATATATATATATATATATATGGTTACGAACTTCAACCTTCAGGTGCGTAAGATGTCACCCCTCCCGCCTTACCATGGGAGCGAAGGGGGGGGGGGAACTGATGTTAGTCAGTGTATAATGCAAGATAGCAGCTGTGAGGGAAAAAACTACAAGTAACAGGTACAGTTAGTCCAATAAATAACTTAGTAAACAAAGGAAAATTAGTGACAAAGTGAAGCTACTGTTTCCTTCTGTGTCGTTTTCGTCGTCGTTTTCGTTTTTAAAGGCTCCAACATGCTTGCATGTGTCGGCCTTGGTCACCTAATGGCGGCTCTCCACGCTGCACGATCCATTGCAGCCTCCCTGTTCAGTCCCTTAACCCTAAGGTCACACTTAATGACCTCGTCCCATGTCTTTCTCGGTCTACCCCTCACAACCCCACCCCCAATATTAACACTTCTCACCTTCCTCACCCAATTATCATCCCCCATCCTCTCCACATGTCCAAACCACCTCAATCTACCTCTCCTCATCACAACACCAATACACTCCAGTTCCATCCTACCTCTCAACTCTTCCATTGTAAACCCAACCCCTCCAGGCCTTGGACGCAGGGACGCACTGCACATCCACCTAATCATTGTCATTTCAGTACGTCTGAGCCGGCGAATGTCTTCCTCCTTCACTGCCCAGGTCTCACTACCATACAGCATTACACTCCTAACACATGCTGCATACAAAGACCCCTTAGCACGTAGGGAGAGCCCTCTCAATGTCAGGAGAGGCAAGAGCTCCCTGAACTTCTTCCAACCACTTCTCACCCTAGCCAGCACACAACATGTCTCCCAAATAACAAAACTCTTCCACACACTCAAGAGATTCACCAGCAAGTTCAATCCTTTCACGTCTGACGATCTCCACCTGCTCACCCCGGCACGCCGTACACATAAAATCAGCATTATCTCGCAGTCTACCTCTGTGTGAACACCTTTATATGTGTGTGTGTGTGTGTGTGTGTGTGTGTGTGAATACAGTATAACAAAGTTTTTATCCAATTCGAAATTAATTTTGTGAGAAGGTTGAAGGACAAATAGTAAGGAAACCCATTTTTTTTTTAATTATTATTTTTTTTAAGAACAAAAGATTGAAGATGGAGACAATAGGGCTTGGCCTAAAGATGACCCAGCAATATCAAAATCATTAGTATCTAAATTAGATGAAGCTTACATGAAAGGTTGAATAGAAGGCAAGATTGAAGTGATTCAATTTTGAAAACAGCCAAAGGTCACAGTCACAAGGCAAGGTGAAATTAAACAGTTTTGTTCTGATTTGATCCTGTCTTGGTGGAAGTGTTTGGGGTCTGGTGAGAACAAAAGGATTTACATTTGAAGAAGAAAAGGATTAACTCTCGAGAACAATCAGTCAAAGGTCACGGTTACAGGGTAAGGTCAAAGTTGAATTTTTTAGGGGATGGAAAAAGAAATCATTACAATCATTGCCATAATAATTTTCTCTTTGACCATACAGTGCACAGCATGCAGAATTACGAGAAAAAAAAAAAAAAAAAAAAAAAGTACGAGATCTTTCCCCAGAGTGCCCAGTGAAATGAGTCCTAAATTTGTTCACTCTATATTCATGTCTTCGATATTATCACATCCATCCCACAGACGCAGACCTACATTTTCCACACAAATATGTAGTTCGTTGGGATATATCGCTCTATAACGCTTCTTCAGTGTCGGCGATTTCGTCCACTGACAACCCAGAAAAAGGGGGAGGGGAGAGAGATTAAAGAATAAGGAAACAAAAAGAAAGAAAGAAAGAAAGAAAGAAAAGAGAATCAGACAAAATAAAATAAAATCAGTGGATGGATACGAACCTGAGCCCGGAGTTTCCTCTCAGTCAGAATCATGGCGGCAGCAAGGAAATCAAAATCGTTAGGGTATTGCTAGACTTATGTAACCCTTTTATTACGAGAGGACACTCCTAACCAGAAGCTAATCGTTTGGCGATAGCACTAATATATAATCAAAGAATCTGTGGTCGTTAGAAGGTATAGTACAGAATACAAATAAATAAATAAATAAATAAATACACTAATCAACAAAATATAAATTACGAGTATATCCCTGCATCTAAATAAAATAAAAGTATAACTCTGCATCAAGCCTGGGTATTGGGCTTGTTGGTTTGGTGGATGTAACACCGCACTCTTTCCCACTGCACAAGTTGTTGATGAGTTAGGATTATTGCTTGAGAATTATCATCTATGTGTAGAGAATATTTAACTAGCATTTGTGCATGAATACAGCACTTGATGCACAGAGTCCCCTACCATCCTACCATATATATATATATATATATATATATATATATATATATATATATATATATACACACACACACACACAGAGATGATGATGATGATGAGACTCCCAAATGCATTATTGTTCTATTATTCCATAAGGATCATTAATAAAGTTTCTTTTTCAGCTAAAATCATTTTCTTGCTCTATTTTTCGCCATTTTCACTATATTGAGTTGTCACCTTAATATCCCAATACATACTTCCACAGGACTCACAAAGACCCTAAAAGTGCTTAATTATCACAAATTTTCCGGGGAGAGGGCTCACGGCCCCCCCAGACCCCCCAGCTGCATAGGCTCGCTTCTCTCACCTCCCACCACCTTTTCAAGATTCTATAGACATCTTTCTCCCGCCCTCCCTTTGTCAACTTTCTGGCTACGCCCGTGTGTGTGTGTGTGTGTGTGTGTGTGTGTGTAACTACAATAGAGTGACATATGACTGGGTGTAATTATATGCTTCTCAGGCTTGTGTGTGTGTGTGTGTGTGTGTGTGTGTGTGTGACTGTTTACAGATGTGTATGTAGGTCTGTGTACATGCGTCAATGTTTAGGGTTCTGTATGTCGACCTGTGTACGTGTGTCAGGCTGTGTATGCCTGGGTGTGTAAGGCTGTGTGTACTTGTGTGCGTGTGTGTAATCAGGAAGCTAAGCAGTGATTACGGAGAGAAGCAATTTCGGTTTGGTCTCCGTGTGAGATGAGAGGCAGCCAGGGAGCAGGTGGGAGGCAGGGAGATAGAGAGGCAGGGAGCAGGGAGGGGAGAGGCAGGGAGGCAGGGGGGGGTAGGGGATAGGGAGCGAAGCAGAAATATGGGTCGAGTCGGGGAAGGAGGCAGGGAGGTATACAGAAAGGAAGAAAGGGGGCAGGGAGGGATACACAGGAAGTAGGGGGGCAGGGAGGGATACACAGGAAGTAGGGGGGCAGGGAGGGATACGCAGGAAGTAGGGGGGCAAGGAGGGATACACAGAGGAAGTAGGGGGGCAGGGAGGGATACACAGAGGAAGTAGGGGGGCAGTGAGGGTTACACAGAGGAATTAGGGGCAGGGAGGGATACACAGAGGAAGTAGGGGGGCAGGGAGGGATACACAGAGGAAGTAGGGGGGCAGGGAGGGATACACAGAGGAAGTAGGGGGGCAGGGAGGGATACACAGAGGAAGTAGGGGGGCAGGGAGGGTAGCAGAAGTTAGAGATGAGGCAAGTAAGGAGGCAGGGAGGAAGTAGAAGGATAGGTAGGGTGACAAACATGAGGGAGGACGAAGATAGGGAGGTAGGGAAGGAGTGGGGCTGCAGGGAGGAAGGGGGGAGGTAGGAGGGAAAGAAGGGAGGCAAGGGGGAAGGCAGAGGGCAGGGAGAGAGGCAGGAACTGGACAGGGTGCGGGTAGGGAGACAGGAATGAGGGACATTGCAGGAAGGGAGTAGAAAGACAGAAAGGGGGACACAGAAGGGAGGCAGAGGGTAGGAAGGGAGGACGAGAGGGCAAAGAGAGTAGGTACGGAGGCAGGAATGAGGGACAATGCAGGCAAGGGGTGGAGAGGCAGAAAGAGAGTAAGGAGGAGGCAGAGAAAGGAGAGGGAGGAAGAGAGGGGAAAGGAGGTAGGTACGGAGGCATGAATGAGGGACGAGGCAGGCAGGGGGGACGGAGGAGGAAGGGAGGATGAAAGCGGACAGGACGTAGAAAGAGAGGAAGGCAGGCAGGAAAGCACACACAAAAACAGGGAGACGGGAGAAGGATAGGCAGGTAGGAAAGCAGGCAAAACGACAGGCAAGGCGAGGCAGGGAGGCAGGGGAATGGAAAGCAGGCTTGGAGAGAGAGAGAGAGAGAGGGGGGGGGAGGGACGGAAGGAAGAAGGGAAGGAAGGAGAGAAGCTGAAGAATGTATCGGGAGGGAGGGACAAAGAACAGAGGGTATAGAAGGAGGGGGACAGAAAAGGGAGGGAGGAAGGAGGGAGGGAAGGAAGTAGACGAGGTGAAGGATTGAGGGAAGTAGATTTAAAAAAGATAGATGGATGGAAAAAAGGACGGAACGAAGGGGGGAGATGAAGGAATTAATTGGCAGAGATGAAGAAAGATGGAGGGACAGAGAGGAGTACGGAGGAAAAGATATGATGGAGGACTAAAGACGGAAAAATTTATAGGGAGGGAGGGAGAGAAAAGGAAGGCAGAAGCGAAAGGGGAAGCACAAGAGGAAGGAAGTACGGAGGAGGAACACGATGTAGGGAAGCAGGGAGAGATCGAGGGAGGGCGGAGGGAATAACAAGAATAAGAGAGGGAAAAAATTAAGTTCAGAAAATGAAGGATGGAAGGGAGGGAGGGAAGGAGAGAAGACGTAGGGGAGAAGACAGAGAGGCCATAATGAATGAATGACTAAGGAAGGAAGGGAGGAATGAAAGAAGACAGGAGCGAAGGAAGGAGGGATAGTAAGAAAAAAAGAAAGAAGAGACGCGGAGGAATAAACAGAGAGACAGCAAAAGAGAAGAAAGAGGAAAGAGGAAAGGGTAAAAACTAGCTGGATGGAAGAGCGGGGAGAAAGGAAGAAATAAAGTGGGTGGGGGAGGAGGGAGGAGAGGAAAAAGAAAAGGAAACTGGAGGGGGAGTAATTGAGGAAGGAAAGAGATGGAAAAAACTAGGAAATATATATGAAAAAGGAAGAGTATGGAAAAAGGAAGGAAGGAGAGAGGGGAGGAGGGAGGAAAACGATGTAGGATGGAAGGAAGTGAAGATGGGAGAGAGGTGGGGAGGGAGAAAAGAGATGATAAGGAGGTAGGAAGGGAAGAGTGAAGAGGGGATGAAGAAGGAAGGGAGGGAAGGAACAAAAGAAAGAAGAAACTAAGAAAACATAACAGGAAAGAGAAGATGGAAGGAATAAAGAAAAGATAAAGATCCATGGGAAACAAGCGTGGGAAGAGAGAGAGAGAGAGAGAGAGAGAGAGAGTAGAGTAGATAGAATACATGTGGGAATTGTGTCATTCTTTTTGACGTGTGGTGGGTGGAGGGGGAAGGAGGGGAAGAATGGAGGCAGAGTGATGGGGGAAGAATAGGAGGAAGAGGAGGAGGAGGAGGGGGAGGACCAGGAGCAGGAGATGGAGCAGGAGGAGGAGGAGGAGGAGGATGGAGACGAGTGTTAAGATAAGGATGATGAAAGGTAGAGACAAAAGGAGAATGGAGGAGGTGGAACACGATGATGAGCATGGGGATGATGAGAGTTGCAGGCAAAGGTGTAAGTGGAGGAGGTGGAACACGATGATGAGCATGGGGATGATGAGAGTTGCAGGCAAAGGTGTAAGTGGAGGAGGTGGAACACGATGATGAGCATGGGAATGATGAGAGTTGCAGGCAAAGGTGTAAGTGGAGGAGGTGGAACACGATGATGAGCATGGGGATGATGAGAGTTGCAGGCAAAGGTGTAAGTGGAGGAGGTGGAACACGATGATGAGCATGGGGATGATGAGAGTTGCAGGCAAAGGTGTAAGTGGAGGAGGTGGAACACGATGATGAGCATGGGGATAATGAGAGTTGCAGGCAAAGGTGTAAGTGGAGGAGGTGGAGGAGGATGAAGATGAAGACATAAAGTAGTGATGGTAGCAGTAGGAGGAGGAGGAGGAGGGATGAGATTCAGGTTTCCCTCTAATTTTCTCTCTTCCCCCATTCTGGTCCGTCATTCCTCTCTCTCTCTCTCTCTTCCCCCACTCCTCTCTCTAGATTTGGACAGAAATATCTCCAGCTGTCACGCGTCCCTTCTCTCTCAGCCCCATCCTCTCACCTTTCCTCCTCTCTCTCCCTCACCTTCACCTTCCCTCTTCTCTCTCCTCGTGTCCTTTCAGATGCGAAGTGAGGGAATAGAAGTGGAATCGAATGGAAAATGAGAAGGCAGAAAATAATAGCTTTGAGATTTAAAAACTATCCCATGTAATTTGTTAAAAAGAAATGGAATGGGGAAAGAGTGAGAACTACGAAAGAAACAAATTGAGAGGAAATATGAAGAGGGAAGGAGAAATGTCGGATGAGGGTAAGGGTGGTGGGAAGTGAGGGTGTCGTTAGGGGAGAGGGGAAGAGCGGAGGCAAAAAGAGAGAGTAGGGGAAGGGACAGAAGAAGGGGGGGGGAAGGACGAAGGGGTAGGTGGAGGCAGTGTGACCCAAGGGAAACCAGTGCATTAGACCCACACCACGCTCAGCTGACTCCACCTCCTCCCCCTTACTACTTGCACTCTCCTTGTCGCTGATTGCATTATATATACATACATATATATATATATATATAGAGAGAGAGAGAGAGAGAGAGAGAGAGAGAGAGAGAGAGAGAGAGAGAGAGAGAGAGAGAGAGAGAGAGAGAGAGAGAGAGAGAGATAACCATAAAAGTAGGACGATGATAGATACACAGATACTGACAGACAAATAAGTATATTATACGATGTATAAACAGAGAAATAGTGTGTGTGTGTGTGTGTGTGTGTGTGTGTGTGTGTGTGTATGTGTGTGTGTGTGTGTGTGTGTGTGTAAATCATGATTTTAAGCGAGTTTCCATTTTTTCGTAGGTAAAGACTGTGAAGCGCAATAAATCCTTGTTAATTTACCTGATACTACTGAGTGCGCCCTGACTCTTTAGAGGCCTAAGTTCCAAATAGACCCCTGATATTTATTCAGGGAGGAGAATCAAACCTGCCAGGAATATATGAAATGTGGTCACACTGGATCTGTGACAAATGCTGCTAAACCGTGTTTTCACGAGACCACTGTATGTTCACACTGTTAACAAAAATGAGGGTAAATGTTTCCACCATAGCACACGTGTATCCTGGCAGGTTTCAGCTCTAACCATGACATCCTTATACCCTAGCCTTAGCATCCCCCACCACTGCCTTGATTTTCTATGACCTCAGCTGCGGCATCATACCACCCAAACTTTGGCGTCCTACAGGCCTTACCTTGGCATCTTTTGGCCCAAACCATGGCTTTTTACAATATTAAAATTGGCTGAATTTACATTTAGCACGTGTGTCCGCTAGACCTAACAATGGCATCCGTCTTGCCTAATGTTTGCGTCGCTTTGACCCAACCTTCGTATATTTCAAATTCAACTTTGGCATCCTTTACACCAAACCTTGGCATCGTTCAGGCCTGACCTTGGCACCTCCTGACCTAGCCTTGGCATCCTACAGACCTGACTCGCCAACCTCTGTGACCTAACCTTGGCAGCCTCTCTGACCTAACCTTGGTGGCCTTCAGTCTTAGCTTTGGCAGACTTCTGATCTAACCATGATATCCTTCAGACTCAATCTTAGAATCCATCCACACGCACCTTGGCAGTCTTCGGGCCTAAATTCGGCTTCCTTTAGTCTTATATTTAATATCATTCTAAGGAGTATTAAAGGGCATAACACAAACTAGATCAAACGAGATCAAACAGTCATAAAAAGCAAATGCTTTAATCCTAACCTTGGAATCCTTTTTTCCTATCCTAGGCTTCCTTTGATACTAGCCTAAGTACCCTGTTTCTAACCTAGGTGTCCTTTGGTTCTGATCAAAGCATTCTTTGGTGAATGCTTTGGTACTAACAACCAATTTCAGTCCTAATCAAGGCGTCTTTTTTTTTTTTTTTTTCAATAATGAAGTTTGAGTTATTAATTTATGAGCAACTGTTCTGTGAGTAACTGTCACCATACTGATCGCAGTACTTAGGAGTAATCTCACGTATGAATGGGTTAGTTAGTCATCTTGTGTGCTGGGTCATGTACCAAAATTTAAGTGTTATGTGTCATGATATATGCTGTAGATGTATGCTGACCATGTAGCCAACAGGTTCGGTCAGTAGTGATGTTCCTCAGGGTTCTGTCCTTCCACTAACTTTTATCCTCCAGTCCATCAACGACCCTCTGGGTTGTACAGCCATAAGCAAAAGTTCACCAACAATCCTCTGCCCGCATTTTGTCCTGACTTCGATATTTGTCATTCCTCCTCAAACGACAGAGTGTGCTTCCTTCTTTTAGTCGTTTGTTGTCTGTTTCACACTGCTGTCTCATAAAAAAACAGTAATGTAAAAATCTCAACTGCTACGGCTGGCAGTGAAGTGTCGGCAAACTTTTGCTCATGGTTGTACTTCTGTCCTATCCGCTCACACACGAATATATATTAGACCCATTGCTTTTCCACCCATTATCCACGGCGTCCATCACAGCAGTTACTTGAATAATTATCGGCTGAGGTTTCCGAACACCTTTTTCTACTTGTATGTTGTTTGTGATTGCCATTATTTTCAATTCATAAAAAGGTTAAAAACAAAGTCCACAAAAATATTCCTTAAGTTTTAACAACACACAACTCTGTTTATCATTATCTCTCAATATCCTTAGCGTTTTTTTCCCTCGGAACCTATTACACAGCCCTGCATCCTTTAAAAAAAAAAAAAAAAAAAAAAAAAAAAAATCTGCTGATTTGAAGGAAAGTATTGATTTTATAAATTTTGAAGGTGCTGATTTCAGACATAAAATTAGAATTAGCATAGAACGTCAATTTATTTCACAAAACCTAAGTAAAAAAAGTACTGAAATTTAAAAAAATTGCTGTTCAGTCTTAGTTGATCCAAAAAATCAGATACAACTGCTGCAAAGGCATTCCATGCATTTCTTTCATTTGTTCTCACTGAGTTCGGAAACTGTTGCCTTTTCATCAGTACTCCTATCTGAGGGCCATTAAATTTACCAACTTCCAGTTTTTCATCTGTTATAACAGGGGAATTTTGAACACAAGTATTTAAAACAGTCTCCTTTATCCTAAGCTTTAGCAAATTGCCTCATCAGACCAAACTTAAGGTGCAGTGCTGGAAGCAGGATTTTCTCCGTATCAACTAAAGGCTCATTCAAGATTATTTTCTCTCTCCATCTGTGAATTGTTTTTATTTTTCCACCCTTTTATCCAGACTTGACTCCTTGCACTACTGCTCCATAACCGTAAGTAACAAGAAAACATGTTGTAGCCACCTTGCTATCCCAGAAGCACTGACATTTTAATGTCCTCTCAAATGTACCATGGACCTAGCTGAACAACTACGGCAGCTGACAGTAGTTAACTGAATTAATAAGGATAACTGAATATAACAAGTATAATATCTAGGGTGTCCCAGGAGGAAAGGACTTATATACAGAGTTCGTGAGTTCTTCACTGACGAGCAGATGGCCACAATATACAAAAGTCATGTGCGTTCTCAGATCGAATACTGTTCACCACTGTGGAGTGGATGTGGAGTGGTTGCATTGAGGCAGGTGGACAAAATTCAAAATAAAGACGTTAGATTAATCAATAATCCTGCCATCACGCAAGACCTTCCTCCATTATCAGTACTTAGAGATGTTGCTTCTTTAGCATTATTTTATAGATATTTTTACCATATGTGTTCAGACGAACTGGCTTCAATTGTTCCTCCCCTTCACATTTTCTCCCGAAATACTCGGGCAGCTGGGAGAGCCCACGAATTCACACTCTCTCCCCCGCAATGCAGAACCTCTGCTTATCAAAATTCATTTATCCCCAGAACTACTACTCTCTGGAATTCGCTTCCTGGGAGTTGTTTCCCTCAAACATTTGATCCACTTCAGTTCAAGTCCAGTTGTTATGGGTATTTTATGAATGGAGGATGCCTTTAGGCACATGGACTTATTTTTTTTCCCCTTTGTTTTTCCTTCCTCCATTCTTTATCTATTAAAAAAATATATATATGAACATCTGTCCAAATCTCAACCGTTATGCAGCTAAAATGAGTGTTAATGGTCTCCCTCATAATTCGCCCATAAGGTCCTTAGTAACTGTAGTTCCGTAACAACTGAGATTTAACATTTTTGCTTACAGTTTCCTCATCTAACACATCCTAAACTTATGCCCTTTCCTTCCGAGACACCACGAACATAATGTTTTTAAAAATTTTTAGTATTCAATAAAAACAATACAGAAATAACATAAATGGTAAATAGAAATAGATGTGACAATGAGCAAATGCTAGTCACTCAACTAAATCGTGTCCTCCTGATAAAATATAATATCATATTTTATGGCTAAACGTGACGTGCTGGGTAAAAACTGAAGCCATGTTCGGAATCATCGACCTCTAATTTCCTTGAAATAAGTGTTAATGTTAGTCAGCGAAACTGTTGCAGGGATGTTACGGAAAGTTCACATTATTCTCCTCCAAATTTGCGTCCAATTAAGTAATTGGGTGTACTGGATCACCTCCATATTTCTTGAACTCCATACATTGCTGACTTTGAAGAGAGCCCTTATTATCCTTTAGGTAGAGTACTGCTCTCATGTGCGAGGAGGGGGGGGGGGTAGGATGGGATGGGGGTCCACAATATACAGTTCATCTAAGCAGGAGTCAGAGGAGTCAGGGCCTTATCTCAACTCAACCTTCTTCTTACTGACTCCCCTCAATCTCACTTTTTGGCTAGCGTCCCTCATCATATTAGCGGGCGCGCAGTGTAACATATTGCAGTGCACTCTCTTTCTTTGTTTGTCCATGTCTTCATCACAAGGGTTACCGGTGCTCCCACTGCTTCGCATATGCAACTGGTTAACCGTGGAACTGACATGCTCATTATGCATTTACCTCGCCTATGGCCTACAATCTTTTAAATGCAAACTTTCCACCAGCTAGTAATGCAGTCTTGAGTTTGGCTTTGTTATATTTAGCTTTCCTTTAAGAATATTCTTACAGGGTTTCCGCCTTTGGTTAATTCTTAACTCTGTTTCATGTAGTTTTCCTATTAAAAGAATATATTTAAAGGGTTCCTGTCTTTCGTTAATTCTTAGCTCTGTTTTATTTAGTTTTCCTGAACACTGTTTTCCAGGGTTCCTGCCTTTGGTTAATTCTTCTTGTCATAAAAAAACACATTATTTACCGTCTCGAATCCGTGCCAGAACCTAACGAGATTTCCCTAGATTACCCCGAACGAAACTAGCGGTAGGAATCTCAGTCTGTAAGGCAGAAGCCTTTAAGGTGTTCATGAATTACTAACAGCAATGTGTACGCGGCGATATGATGGAGGGGAGGTAAATAAAACTATACAGCAGCAAAATATTACAGGAGCCTCTAAATTTGGAATGAAATAAACTTGTATTTGTCAGGGCATGTTCAGTCTGGTGGACAGGTCGAATAACTGACGTCTGCAGGTGAGTTCTTCAGTGCAAAAACCTACATATTCCGGAGTGTCCAAACGCAGAGCTACGAAGCCATAATCCCTTGTCATCTGTATTTACTGTGATCAAACACTAGAACTTAAAAACAGAATTTCCACAAGCACCTTCTGCATGAAGGGCTGGGTTGGAGCGATTCACGTCCCTAGTGACAGAAAATGGTGTTCCTCGTCCCTACGAATTAGTTACGAATCATAAACTCTCAAAACATGGCTTAAACGTGTACAGTATAGTGGAGTTGCCTGTCCATTTCAGGCATTTCCTAACAAACGCTACAATAATACACATTCATGTCAGAAATTATTATTTCAGCCTCAAGTATATCCCTAACAGGTTCTGGACGACTCTAGTGTTCTTTTCCTGTGAACGCCAAACGATAATATTCAGGTGTGAGAGAAAGTCGTAGAGGACTAAAGGAGTTAATACTGGTGCTATAATCCCTCTCACGTTCTGGTCAACGCTGGACTATTTTCCTGTTAACACCGAGAGATTATATTCAGTTTAGAGTGTGTTAGAGGAGGTTGAGTGTCAGTTGTGTCAAGATAGTTCAGTTAATCCATGGACTTTTTCCAGTACTGGGCCAGGGCAACTGAGATGACAAGAGTGTAAACATCTTCCTCCGAAACGCATGATAGGAGTAAAGAGACGTTACTCCTTGTAGAACTAAAGATTTTATTGACATCTCTCCCTCAAGGATTTTTTCCCAAATATTACCTCAGTATCCTCTTGAGTATTTTTTTCTGCAAATGATGTTGATATTAAAACAATGTACGGAACATACAATATAATTCCTTCATGTGGGATGGAAATTCCTACGCCCTCCTATAGTATGGCCACCTTCATATTACCATGTATTTGAAAAGAATGTTTTTCCCATCCGCTGGCAAGGTAAGCTGTCCTCCAAATGTCTATGAATGTACAGACCTACATCATCAAGTGGTACGATACTATAATGCTGACAGAAAGAACGCGAAACTGACCCAAGGCTGGAGTAGGAAGCAATTTTGGGATTTTAATTTCCTTACAAACTTCAATGATTCAGCTGAATAAAATCTTCTGGCGTAAGATAGAATACAATGGTCTAATAGACCGGATCAGGAGAATTCATAATGCCATTTTTAACACATCCTCAGTTGGATAAAATCATCTGATGTTTGCTGAGACAGAGTATGGCACACACACACACACACACACACACACACACACACACACACACACACACACACACACACTACTTATGTTGACATAAGCAACACTTTCCAGTTACCGGGAGATGATATATACAAGTTGGGTGTTAGCTCTAGCTGCGTGAGAGTAAAAGTTCGATCATACTTGCATGGATATGATCTCAGTAAAGTAGCTGAATTTGACAGCCTTCGTTTAAAATTTAAATTTCTATACTTGAAGACGTGGAAAAATATAATAATTTCCGAATTATAAGTAACTGGAACCACGGTGCTCTGCATAAAACTCGCGTTTTTATTGACAGTCTTGTTCATGTTCTCAGAATTATTGCTGCTGGACACTTCTGTCACAGTGACTACGGTACTGCTCCTGTAAGATCTTTACGTGCATCTCTCTCTCTCTCTCTCTCTCTCTCTCACTCAGAAGATCGTCTACAGCCTGACGTTTTACAGGTTATCACTTCTATCCTGCTCAGAGGACAGAAGTAATAACCCCCTTGGGCTAAGATGCGAATGTGTGAGTGTGGATGAGTAAATTGGGAGTGTCGTCCTGTCTCGGCTACCTCCCTTTCTTTGGGGGAAGCAGCCTAGGTATACAGATAGATAGACAGAATCTCCACTCGAGATGTCTTTGTAAACAGTGCTAAACATGGTGAGGTAAAACTCACATGGATTTCCGCACCCATTACCAGTTTCATTTATGTATTTATTTATTTTGTTTATGTAATTATAAGGTATTTGTATTATTCCGGCTAACGTCAGAGAATTTCATTCGCCTCAGACAAAAGTTATGCGGGAAAAAAGGTTATAAATTATCCCCCGTAACACTGAATTAGGAACTTTGTATTTTAATTTCCTGCTTAAAAACTTTATTCAGCATACAGCTGAGAAGCACAAAGCAATTAATGGGTTAATAAAACACAGAGTTATTAGGTATGTATTCTGCTGACCGCACATAAATGAAGTAAAACAAGCAATTCCTATATAAGTAACCAAAACTGTTAGAAGATGTTTTACTTTTTCCACCTACAAAAAAAATGGGGGGGGGGGGAAATAGAGAGAAAAAAAAATTGTCTGGTGACGTTCGCACACACCTATCTACAAAGATCCTTATAACCAAACAGAAGCAATGGCAAACTGTATTACGCGTTGATGCGTTCTTGATTTTTATCAAGAATACCAATTAATTACATGTATAGGTCTTCTGTTTGAAGGTTAGTTATAACTAAACCGATTCCTCAGTTCCCTCTCTAACAGTGTCATGGACACAGTCCCTATACTCCATTACTTTCCACTTCCTTAACATCCTTTCACCCATGAGCTTCTCAGTAGAATGCATACAATCGAAGAGAGTATACATAACACAGTGCATAAATTTATGTGGCAGAATTTTATGTGGTATATTACTCCATAGTTAAAATCTTCTGTAGATAGTGCCTACTTCAGTGCCGTGATCTCAATTCTGTATTTATTCATGGCACCTACCGGGCTTTTTCAACTGAGTTAAGAATGATCCCTAACAGAGAAAAAGTTAACGAACGCTATATCTGAAATATCTAATTCAGCAGATCTCCCTAAGCTCGATGAAATCGTCCGGTGGCAGCAAAAACGAATTACAAGGGAAGTTCTTGAATTCAAGAAGTAAATCACGCATAACCGGATGTCAAGATACCGGTAAATAACGATACAACGTAGAAATAAACTGAACCAGTCCTGCCATGCTACGTGTCAAGAAGACGCATAATATCCCCTTCATGGTCGGGACAATTCTAAAATTTTATTTCGGAGGCGATGAATGGGTTTGAGCTCTTCTGGTAAACTCTGTATGTGAATCAAAGCTCAGAAACTCCCATTCTGTCAAAAGAGTGAGTTATATAATCGTGAGTCCACTCTCCTCTGAAATCTGAATGGGAAATGTTCCGTCTGATAACATCTTTTGAACGTAATATTTGGAGTGCTGAAAAACAATTGGAAAGGATTATGACAGTGTCAAGATGACATTTCAAAAACTATAACTGAAAAGACGACTTTTTGAATAAGTGATCAGACGAAAGCTGAGGATATGAAACAACAAAAAAAAAAAAAAAAAATGGGTGTGTGCAGGTCACGTCATTCATACAACAGGTAACAGATGGACAACCACGGTAACTGAGTAGCAACCCAGTGATGTAGTAAGAGGAAGAGGCGAAGAGAGAATAAGACGGAGATTTGAGAGTTGGAGATCTGTTAGGACTGGATGGAACATGCTATTATAACAGCCAGTAGATCAGAGTGAAGATAAGGGAGGCCTTATCATGAAGCGGATTGATCCAGACTGGAGATGATGAGGATTAATACAGAGTTTGTATCAGCAGCATACAAAAGGATGTTAACTCCTAAATCATTTATTCATTCATTCATTGCCAGACGCCATGTATCCCAAACGGGGTGGCCAACGGCTTAGAGTTAATTGTTTTACAGGGAGGGGCACTAATCCTCCACACGAGTTTATTCAGTAGAGGAATGGTCTCTATCAGTGAAGGCATTAATGAAGTCGGTATCAGCACCCTCCGTTAGAAACGTCTTATCGAGGATTTAAAAAAAAAAAAAAAGGCTGAAGGAGGCAAGAACATAATCAAATGAGCATCTCTCACCAGGCGTGCAATCTTTCTTTATCACCTCTCACCTGACTCACATTCTACCTTCCCCACCTCACCTGCCTCTCTCACAAGTCGTACCATCTTTATCACCTCTCACCTGACTCACATTCTACCTTCCCCATCTCACCTGCCTCTCTCACAAGTCGTACCATCTTTATCACCTCTCACCTGACTCACATCCTACCTTCCCCATCTCACCTGCCTCTTTCACCAGTCGTACCAACTTTATCACCTCTCACCTCTATGGCTTCCTACCTTCCTCACCCACCTGCCTCATCATCTTCCGTAATCAGTCGTACAGACAGCTATAAGAATTTCATATTTCACCTTTGTCTAACACTACATCCTTTGCGCTTTGTTTTTTCAATCGTAGTATCCTCTTGAATTCGATTTATACCTTTTCAGTATCGACATAGTTTGTATGGCAATGACAAGCGATAATATTAACATGACATAAGAAGATATATAAGTAAACAAGGATTTTTTTTTTCTTTTTTATAGCAAGCTTCCTCTGCCGATGGGAATGTGATTCATAAACTATTCGCGTTTTACTCTATCTTGGCCTAAAATTGCCATCTTTTTCAACCATAATAGAAGAAAGCCCATCCCAATGTAAAGTAAAATGTAGTGGTGGAAGTAGTAACAGAAGAGTTTGGATTTCTCAGGTTTTGAAAGTGTGCGTATGTGTGTGTGTGTGTGTGTGTGTGTGTGTGTGTGTGTGTGTGTGTGTGTGTGTGTAGATAGATACATAGATACATTCCCAGACATGGCACCACACCTTAGCTGAGCGAAGTTCTGCTTCGGTAGCGAGGAAAAAAAAAAAAAGAAGTAAGATTCCCCTCGTCCTGAAAAGGTTACTACAGCAAAGAGGACCTTTAACTGTCAGGCGACGAAAGGCTACTCCTTAGTGGAATAATATCTTCTGGTGATAGAAAATCAAAATAGTGAAGATATGTTGCGCAAAAAGACCAAGAAAGTAATTTGGCGTGAACTTTAAATTAAAAAAATAGTTCATGTATTTCATGGAAGGGTTGAAATGTCTCATGTTCAGAGTTATAATGTTTTTTTTTTTTTTTATCCCTAGACAACAGGAAACCATTCATATGCTGGATAAAGTAATTGTAAACAGTAGGGGTGATATAAGTTAGGTCTCATGTCTCTAGAGGACCAGAGGATACATGTGATTAAAATTTGTCAGGTCTTGCAAGGGTAGACTTCCTTATAAGACGAAGGAAGGAAGAAATAACGAAGAACCAGCTCCAGGTCATAATAAGGCTGTATGGCATTAAGGCAGGCGTTGACGTGGTGTTGGCGTGAAAGTGGTGTAAGGCAGAAAAGGTTAACGTCAGTGGGAAGTCCTTAAAGTATTCTTGTCATGAAACCAAATGTGTAACCTGATAGGAGTGGAGGGAAAATAAGGCTGGAAGAAACACGGAAATACCAAGAAGATAGGTAGGAAAGATGAGAAGAAGAGCAGAGTAAGGAGGCAGGGAGAGAGAGAGAGAGAGAGAGAGAGGGGGGGGGGGAGAGAGGGGAATAATCCCCCGTGCTAGGCCACAAATGACCATATAGCCCAACTATGTTAGAGAAGGGCACTACCTTCTCGGCTCACCAGCTACTGGGCGCGGCGCAAACTCTCGACTTTGCTTCTCGAGTCTTAATCTTTACCAATAAGCCACCCTGTCCCCAGAGAGAGAGAGAGAGAGAGAGAGAGAGAGAGAGAGAGAGAGAGAGTTATAACCAATGAACCATATAGCTTTGCAGGACAAGGAGAGATCCTTGGAGACACCGCTACATCTCTCATCGGAAATACGTCACCCTGGTGCGGGCTCAAACGGCCAACCGTACGGTCGTGAAGCGCGAGCGCCACCGTTGAGCTATTCAGGTCCCAATAAGAAAAGAAAGACGGGAGACAAAAAGGCCCCTTTCAGTCGCCTTTTACGACATGTAGGGATACTGGGGAAGTATTCTTTCTCCCCCTCCTCAAGGAGAAGGTGGATTTACTCGTGTTGGTGTGTGACCAGAAACTTAGGTTAACGTGTACCCAGTGGACTACAGGCCGAAGTTACTCTTCCTTTGCAGCCCACCAGCCTCCTTGCAGGGGACAGGGAGGCAGGTGGTTTGCATAAGTAGGCAACAAAGGTGTCCAGTTATACAAACGTGCACGTCTACATACATGTCGTTGGCAGCTCTTGGTTGTGCCCCTCACTAGCGAGGTGTGTGGCACGGCTCACCCTGCCAGCACCACCGGGGTACGTAAGCTCCCCCACCACAAGGTGGCTGCCACGGGGGATTTTTTTTTTTTTTTTTTTTTTTTTTTTTTTTCAAGAACTAGAAAGAAGCCATGGAATGGCAAGGGAAGTAATAAATGTAATTCAAGAAATAAATAAAGATACCTACATAGAAGTGTCTCAACCTTCGAGCCCGTCTACCTCGTACCCAAGCTGGAGAAGTGTTTTGACTAGGGTCTTGAGGCTCTTTTGAAGGTGCTTTTTTTCAGCAGTCAATCGCTTTATGACCTTTTTTCCCTTTTCGGCAGACCGATAGCATCCCTGGAGACTCACACGGGCGTCGTGTAGGGCCGCCTGCGTCCCCTTCAGGTTGTGGGCCAGCACTACATTTCGAGCATTCAGTTGCTGTAAAGCCACCTGATTGTCTTGGAAATCCTGAGCGAGGGCGTCGTAACTGTGGGTGTGATGGGCGGCCAGGTGGTCCATGGCTTTTTGCTTTTCCTCCAGCTCATGGCGGGCGGTCAGGAGAGCTTGTGTGAGGTCAGAGGTCACTCGTTCTTTTTCCGTCAGAGCTGCCCTGGCTTCCTCCAGGTCACGCAGAAGGCCAGTATTTTCGTCTTGTAGTTTTGTACGTTCCTGGCCGTACGTGTTGGATGTTTTCAAGAAACGGCGATTGGATGCTTCGAGGGCCATCTTGTCCTTTTCAAGTCGTAAGATCATAACAGCCTGGTGTGCCAAGGCGGCGTGTAGCTCCCGCACACTGACGTTTTTGATGTCAAGTGATATCGCCTGTCGGTCTTGTGTTGCCGTCACCACCACGGCACACACCACAAACAGCAAAAGTTGACTCATTTTGACTGGATTACTTGACAACAAAAGTTGACTCCTTCTGACTGGATTACTTAACTAAGTAGTCTGTATGGCGCTGTACAGACGGACAAAATAATTATAATTGTACAACTCAATACGTAATAAATATTTTCAGTAAGTTATCGTCTGGTGGGTGAGGTGAGCTGTGCAGGAGCTTCACTAAATTGGTTTCTTTATAGGCAAAGTAGAAATTCAGAATTATAACTGATTACAACTGGTACAGGAGCCACACTCGGCTGGTTTCTTTGTAGTTAAGGTGAATTTACAGATTGTAACTTATTACAGTAGTACAGAGAGTAGTAGTAGTAGTTGTTGCTGTTGTTATTGTTATTGTTATTAGTCGTAGTAACAGTAGTAGTAGTAGCAGTAGTAGTAGTAGTAGTAGTAGTGTTCTGGGTGGTGGAGTGAGAGGACGTGTGTCAGGCGCTCCGTGTTATCGTCTCGAAATCATAGTAAAAATGATTGTGGGCTCTTAGAAATTGATACCCACTCCAGCATAAAGTGGACACTGATGCATGTGTGAAAGAAAATCTTAAATATCAGCTATGTATAGCTTGGAAAATGTGAAAAATTGTGAAAACTACGGTGTGAGGGGGAGGAAGGGTGTGTGTGTGTGTGTGCAGGGACCGTTAGCGAGCGAGGTGCTGACCTGAGAGGGTTATCTGGACTGGTGTCAACACCATACATTATATCATCAGCCACCCGGGACCCCGCCGCCACATGTGCGCTGCCCCACACACCCTGAATATAAGTATCGCCACCCTCACTTACAAAATAAGTACCTCTCTGAAGCCCATTTTTCAGTTATTAACTTTGTCCACAAATAACAATGAGACGTGGGATGCCTGTCACACACCTCTTGCTCACTCCATTATCCTTGGAGCACTAACTCCATTTCCCCAACATATCAGCTGTTACCACACACTGAATATCACCCACTGATCACTAGCATACACACCACCTAATAATACGATTTATAAACACTGTACCAAACACTAAATATAACAACAACTACCACTAACTATACAACAATCTCCTACATACACACCACCAGCATAGCCAGGTGGTATAGAAGTGTGGCATACAAAAACATTTAGGTAAGGAATCTTACACACACCTTAGATGACACTGTAATGTAAACACATCATACATACAGACACACACACAATGACTGTTCTTAAATAACTATAAAACATATTATACATAGAATCTCATCGTATGAATATATAACCAATCACAGTAGACAAGTCCATAATATAATAATAAACAGTACAGTAATAATTAAAACTTTAATTTTAATAAATAAAATTAATAAATATAACTTCAATTAAATAACAAATTTAAACATAGTACCCTAGTTTTAAGTACACTATTATTATTAAATACAATAGTAATAAGGGTATTTTTAATATACAGTAATATCTATATAATAGGACTATTGTAAACTCCATAAAATTACAGACTAGAACTACTTACTCAACCCTCTCAAAATTCTCTTTTATATTCAAAAGAAATACTAAACAAACCTTGTTAATGCCAATGTGCCTTAGTAAACCAAGGTGCCTCTATCTTACCTCCACAAAACACCACAACCACACATCACATGTCACAACACCAACACACACACACGCACACACACTGTCCCAACACCACACACCACACCACACTCACCCCTATACCATAGCGTCCGAAGACCCAGTATCACTAAACTACACACACACACACACACACACACACACACACACACACACACACACACACTGCCGCTACGCCACACACCACCCTCACCCCTACACCTTAACGCCTGAAGACCCATTACCAATAAACAAGGCTCCACATTATTGCAACACACCAATTGGCCACCTACTTAACCCTTGAACAAAGAAGCGTTGTTTTACTTCATTTCAAACTTTAGATACATATCATTATCAGTTCAGTCGATTATTAGTATAAGAAAGAACAATCAGATATTAACTAAATGCAAAACTAGAGAAAAACGAGCAAACTGCTTCATAACTTAATCATATTATCTATAAAAATAGAAGTAAAACAAGCACATTCTTCACTTATATCAAACCTTAATTTAAAATTCGTATAGTAAAATAGTAGTTCTAGTAACATTATATTTAATTTTCAGTTAAAAGTACTACAAAAGGTAGCCAAAGTTATTATCATTAATACTGTACCACAGTGTAAAAACTTTAACACCATAGCCACGCCACAGTATTGTTGTCAGTGCTCCAGTAGGCAGCATAAGTGTATCAGGTGCTTATGTGCAACAAACAGGTCACCGTGTACATACTGTAGGATGGGACCTTTCTGTATGAATGTGTTAGGGAATAACAGCCCACCAGAAGCGGGACTTGACCGCTTCCAACATGGCAGGCGACAGATTGGTGACATGGAAATTGATGGGGCGGTCACTGACAATATGCACGATCACACGGACATGCGTAGTGGTGAAAGACCCAGTGGTGAAGCGAGGGATAGGGATGGACGCCAAGATGCGAGAGATATGGAAGCGCTGGGTGGGTTAAATCACCATGGGGAAGTAAATAGTAGTGAAGTTGGGGGTGAGGAACATCATGAGGTTTATAATAGAAATGAAACTCAGGATGAAGACCACCATAGCGGGGTGCATGAAAGAGGGAATCATCTAGGTATTATACGTCCTCAGAACGGTAGTGACACAAACAACGAGGAAGCAGAACAGCCTCAAAGGTCTGTGCGAGAAGGTCGTCCCACATACTGGATGAGCAAATCCCGAGAAAATACAGTAACCTGGGTGAACACCGCATATAATGAAATAGTTGGATGGTCCTCAAGTAACCTTTTTGAACCTCCCAAATGCAATGCTACAACTGACATGATCAAGGAAATCACTCGCCTGATAGCCAACTACAACAATAACACACCCATTGCCTCATTCTCTCTTAAGGTCCTTGCACTAATACCACATCTCTTCCTCAACGAGACCCGCCCAAGAGCAAACATTGCAGAAAATATTAAGGCCATCCAAAGGCGGGTTGAAACATGGAAAAGAGGTGAAATCGACAACCTACTTGGGGAAGCAAGGGCCTTGCAGATGAGAATAAACAACCGAGGCAGAAGAAATCAGAATACCAACGATGTTGCAAAGATTTTTGGCAGCAAAATGAGACAGGGGAAGGTCTCGATGGCAACAAGATCCCTGTCAGCTGAATCACCAAACGAAGTACTTGACCTGACAGATGAAACAATGCAACAACTAAAAGAAAAACACCCGACTGCACGACAAGCAAGTGCCCAGTCAAAGCTTGACGGCAACTACACTCCTCCCAATCCCATCATATATGACAGGATAACTGGAGATATGGTGTGGCGGAAGGCAATGCACACACAAGGAGGGGCAGGACCGTCAGGCCTGGATGCAAAATCTTGGCGAGTAATCCTCAGTAACATCAAGTCTGGGGAGGCAGCAACAGACCTATGTAACAACATTGCCTCACTGGCGACGAAGCTGGCTTCAAGTCAGTGCAGTAACATCGAAGCACTGACGGCTTGCAGACTAATACCCCTTGATAAGAATCCTGGATGCAGGCCCATCGGGGTGGGTGAAGTCTTAAGACGGATTATAGGAAAATGCATCATGGAGGTGGTGAAAGATGATGTGAAGCAGGCAGTTAGCAACCTCCAGGTGTGTGCAGGCCAGCAGGCAGGAGGTGAGGCAGCAGTTCACTCAATGAGGAAAATATCTGGGGAAGAGGACTGTCAGGCAGTATTATTAGTTGATGCCTCAAATGCATTTAATTCCATCAACCGGGAGGCAATGCTGCACAATATGAAGGTTAAATGCCAAGCATTTGCCCAATATGTGGAAAACACCTACAAAGAACCAACAGACCTCTACATTGTGAGCAAGACAGCGGCTCACGATGTCGGTGTAATCCAGTCCACAGAAGGAACTACCCAGGGGAACCCCGTTGCCATGGCTATGTACGCCCTGGCGATGACAGTGCTGCAACAACAGATCAAATACGAGGCCACCAATGTAAAACAGGTAGCCTATGCAGATGATCTCACGGGTGCTGGCAAGGTTGAGGATGTGAGGAAATGGTGGAACCTTGTAACATCTCATGGCCCTGAAATAGGTTACTACCCTAATGCAAGTAAGTACATCTTGATCGTGAAACCAGCTTACTATCAAGATGCACAAGAAGAATTTAGAGGCACAAACGAGATAGTGACCAAGGAAGGTCAGAGGCATCTAGGGGCTGTGATTGGAAGTAAGGAATTCAAAGACAAATATGTGAGTGATAAGGTAAAGACATGGTTAGAAGAAATTCATACACTATCCAGCCACGTAAAAACAGAACCCCATGCAGCATACAGTGCATTTACCTATGGTGTAAAGCACAAGTGGACCTTCGTGATGAGGACCATACCAGACATCGAGTTGCTGCTACAACCACTGGAGGATGCAATCAGGGATTCATTCCTCCCATCTCTAACCAACGTCCACATCCCCACACCAGAAGAGAGGGACCTTCTAGCACTACCACCCAGGATGGGAGGCCTTGGCATTATAAATCCAGTAGCCGTGGCAAGCTATGAACACAGAAATTCACTCAGGCTCACCGAATCCTTGTCACAGAAGATCTGCGCTCAGGTTGAGACGAGTGAAATCGACCACCAAAGGCAGAGAGACATAAAGACACAGATAAGCAAGGAGCGTGAAGCAAGACAAAAAGACCAACTGCAGCACATAATCGAACATCTAACACCAGACCAGTGCAGAAGAGTTGAAACTGCACAGGAGGTTGGGGCATCGAACTGGCTCACAACCCTGCCTCTCAAGGCAAAAGGCTTCCACTTCAACAAACAAGAATTTATTGACGCCATAGCCTTGAGATATGGGTGGCCAATAGAGAACCTACCTCAACACTGTGCCTGTGGCACTGCCTTTGATGCAAACCATGCAATGGTATGCAAGAAGGGAGGCTTTGTTTGCATCCGACACGATGAAGTACGCGACCTCACTGCCAAAATGCTGCAGGAAATATGCCATGATGTCACGATTGAGCCAGCTCTGCTACCCCTGGACGGCGAGCACTTCACCCACAGAACAGCAAACACTTCAAATGATGCAAGAGTGGATGTCAATGCTCGAGGTTTCTGGACACGTGGGCAGAGGGCGTTCTTCGACATCAGGATATTCGATCCCATGGCAGCGTGTCATCGTGAAATGTCCCTCGAAGCTGCACACAAGAGGAATGAACAAGAAAAAAATAGAAATTATCAAGAAAGGATCCAACATGTGGACCACGGTCGATTCACTCCCCTTGTGTTCACGACATCAGGTGGGATGGGTCCAGAGGCAATAAGATTCTATTCGAGACTGGCAGAGGTTCTTTCTGAGAAGACACGTAAACCGCAGAGTTCTGTTATGGCCTGGATGAGAGTCGACTCTCATTCTCACTCGTGAGGTCTGCTCTGCTATGTCTCAGGGGCACAAGATCATCAGCCCTCAGGCCTGTCTCTCTGGCGGGTATGGATTACGAAGCTACAGTGGTCGAGAGTCGCATAGACCAGCGACTCCAATAGTTTAATGTCTTTATTTACACTGTAATAAATATGAATAAGAAAAATAAAATAATAATAGTAATAGTAGATGGTTGGTAACCACAGCCGTTGGCGTGCTTGGGGCCAACGGATTGTAATATGAGGGTTAGTGTTAACCTTCACATTACAACTCCAAATGGTGAACTGTATTAGCAAGGTTGGTTTAAATCTTCACAATATAATTCCCCAATGGATGGAGGTGATAAAAAAAAAAAAGTAGTAGTAGTAGTAGTAGTACTGTAGTAGTAGTAATAGTAGTTGACACCCCAGACCCTTCCAGATGTGAACTCGGTGAACTGCAGGCTAGTGCTGCCCTCCTCCAGTCCACAACCCTCCTTTCACAGACTGAATGACGTTTGTATTACCGGGCAGATCCACCACACGGCCTTATCAATGCCACCACGTGAAGGCGTCCCTCTCCAGCATCAGATTGGGTGGTGGGAATGAGTTTGCAGACAAGGCAAATTTAATATCTTTTATTTTTTTTTAACACTAACTTTCCATGAAATTGCCATCCCCTCATCACGAACGCCAACTTGTAACTGTAGATTAGCGCTAGAAGATGTCGCTAGTCACGAAGAAGTGTCCTTGGGGTTAACCACACGTAGTGCAGGTTTTCACGACTCAGTCGAGAACCATGGCGAATGATACTGAGCGTTAGATTAAGACATTTTTTTCCCAAAGGTTATACTGCTTTGTTTTGTTACTTGTCCATCAAAAGTTATTTACACACTTGTCGCTCCGGATACTTGACGGAAAATTTTCGTTTCGGGACCGTCAAATCGAAGAATGATATGGCCGTCACTACGAAAAACGAAACCTAGTTCGAATATTTCATGTGACCAAAGCCAGTCTCATGTCTTCCAAATTTATCAGTAATTTTAGAGTACTAACTGAAATGAAGGACGCAAAAAAATAAAAAATCTAGATATTATTGCACCACTTTTACCTTAACTTGGCCCGGACGTTTGTCCATTTGTAGCTTATATCACGTTATTTCAGTGGCAGAAAAATGACATTTCTACGGGTGATTATTTTCATACCATTTTTTTTTTTTCAATTACCATAATATTCTGAGGCAAACTGATCACCATAACTCGGAGTTCAAGATGGACGTACGGCAATTTTAGGCCCAGTTAAAGGAAAGAAGATAAAAATGTACTTACATGAGTTGGGTGGCCAGTTCAGCTGTGCCGGGTGAGGTTAGGGCTGCCAGGTGTCCGCCGTCGCCCATATACCTGTCCTCGCCACAGCCCACGCCACCCCCTAGCTCCCACACCCTCACGCACACCCCCCCCCCGGAACCCACACCCACCCACCCTCGCACCGCTCACTCTCTAACAAAGGGGAGGGGCTGGGGGCTGCTGTGGAGGGGAAAGAAATGAATACAGTTAGTTAATATACCTGGATGTATAATAAACTTGACCTGCTTTCATACACTGCAACTTTTAAAAGATAATCTCTCCTGATAACTCTACATTCTCTGAGTTGTCGATAATTAATGAAAGGGAAAGAAATGTAATTATTTGGTTAAATATATATATATATATATATATATATATATATATATATATATATATATATATATATAAACAGCCGGTTGAGTATCCACTGCAGAACCGGCCTATCCCGACCGAGGTCGGGACAATACAGCCAGTGTATCCCTACCAAGTGGCTTAGGCTGTCTGGTAGAGATTGTATGTAGGGTGAGAAGTGCTTGTAAGTGTAACTGTAGTGTTGAAGTGGCTTTGGATGTGTGTGGTCTGTGAACCATGTGTAATCGGCCCGCGCAAGCCGACTGGGTGCAATCATACCTTATAGTAAGCGACACTGGTTCAACCACAGCACCCATTGTGTCCGCCAATGCAGTGCATGGCCGGGTGAACACTCCCAAAGTTTATTACCCTGGCGGGGCGCGAACCCTGCTTCACCCGTGTACGAAACGCACACTCTAACACTGAACACTGAACCACAGAGGCTCCATATATATATATATATATATATATATATATATATATATATATATATATATATATCCATCAATCCATCATCCAATCCTACGTCGCCCCATGAGGAGCGTAGGAGCCCGGGGCTATGCAGTTGGTCCTGCCATTTAAGTTGAGTGACCAGCCTCACTCATCCCTGAGTGGCACTGCGTGAGTAATAAACCCCAACCAACCCTTGGATATAAACCTTCACCGGCTCAATCCGATTGGAGCGCACTAATTACCCACTAAACCACCAGGTGCCAAAATTTGGTTATATGGTTACCACCCAGCGTAGTAAATGGTTTCCTGGTGTACAGGAAACCATTTGGCTTGTCACTCAGTGTAGAGTCACCAACAGGCAGAAGAAAGAGGAAAAAATGAAGGGAAGAACGAGAGAAGAGGGAGTGTAAGGTCACGCATAGGCAGAAGGACGAGGAAAGACTGAAGGAAAGATAGAAGAGGATGGAAGGAAAGAAGGATGGAGGAGAGGAAAGGAAAGACACCCGAGAGCAGCACTACATCGAGTGAATGGATGGTGAGCTCCCCCACCTATATATATATATATATATATATATATATATATATATATATATATATATATATATATATATATATATATATATATATATATATATATTGAATATAGAATATGAAGGCAAAAAAGGTTAACTTTTAACTTTTGACTCATGTTGTTATTAAGAGAAAAAACTCTCTCCCCCCCCCTCTCTCTCTTTCGCTCCCTCTCTCTCTCTCTCTCATATCCATCAGGGCAAGTCGGGTACCAGAATATACAAGGTACGGTAAGTAAAATTAAGGCAATGTGCTGCCCTGATATATTACCGTCGTCACCATCATCACATCTCGCTGCTCTTCCTGCTTTTATCATCATCATCATCATCACCACCACTATATCCCTTTTACCTTAACTGGCCCAGATTTTCGTCCCTTTTTGACTATTTCCACGTAGCTTTGTGGCAAAAAAAAAAAAAAAGTTACAGCTCTACATCCTCAACAAAGCGCTTCTTCCAGAGCAGCATCATATTCTAGTGTTAGGTTAATCTACTGCTGCAACTCAGCATTCAAGATGGAGGGATGACAATTTTAGCCCAAATTTGCGTGTAAGTATTATAGTATCATCACCCATCGCTCTCTGTTAAATTCAGGGAGTCCAAAACCAATAACAGGAAAGAGCCAAGGTAAAGGCGGCGTCACATTGGGCCAAAAGTGGCTAACAGGAGAGCAGCTTTTGTGAGGCGACATGGCAAGCAAAGCTGATTTGCCGTCACACGCCTGTGTTTTTGCCAGCCGAAACGGCTAGCGGTATCGTCTGCCTTGGCGCCTCGTGGTCATTTGCAAACAAACCACAAAGGACTTCCCACTCCCTTTTCCTCAGTTTCAGCAACTGCCTCACGTACTTCAGCAACCCAGAGCCACAAGGCAGTCTACTGGAGTTTTCCTTGCCGCAGGATCCATATCGAATACTGGTCACAATCTGCATTCTACTTGTTGTCTGGAAATAAAAACAGACAGCCTCTGCGGCTGGTCACCAGAGTGTCTGAATATTGATTTCATGTCATAAGAGAAGAAAAGAAATGAATGAAAACCTCAAGAATTAAATCGTATTCACTTAACAATTTTTGTTAAAGTTTCCTTCTGTGATAACAGAATATTTTCTCACCAGTTACAAAATTAATATAGGCTCATTTGAGTTCTAATCCCACCAACAATCTGTGAGTGAAAATTTTTATCCATTTCACCTTACAAGCGAAATCTTGCTCACTGTGGGTCAGTTTGGCTAGTGGCTCACGAAACTGGCTCGCATGTTAGCCACTTTTGGCCCAGTGTGGCTTCATCATAGGAAGTACTATTTACTGTGAACCCAGTGAATGAAACCGTACATCGTTCATGGCTTAGACCCTCTCGGCCCCACCACTACAACTGGTTTGTTTTCATCTGACGGGGCTGAGTCGCTTCTGTAATCAGAATACTAAGTCAAGATTGCATGAAATTTGATGTGCTTTAGTTATAAATGAGCCTCCTTGGTTACTAGTCAATTTACTCAGCATCAGACGGACTAGAAGGTGTAAGGAGTCTTTGTACCATTGAAGGGAATGTGCTGTATGTATGCAATCCATACAGAAATCGACCGGAAATAGTAAGAACACAAAACATAGGACTCACAACAATGCACGGGTTAATACAGTGAAGACCCCAGTGTGCACAAAAAGAAAAGCCAGGAGAGAAAATAAAAGAAAATAAGGAAATCATCCTTTTCCACCCTTTCGAGACCGTTCATAGATACATATTTCACCCTGATGATGGATGTTATATTGTTGCTGCCACCAGACGATTTTATTCAGCTTACAAGCGACTGCTCAGACTGAATGAGCTAGATTTAGCCTTCATTATCCCATTCGCTGTTAGACATCTGTCCTGAGTTTCAAACGTATGCCAGGAACAAAAATATAATAGAAAAATCACTATATCACCGCAGTGAATGGTTACAGATGATTAATTGCCACCTAGTTGGTGTTGATCGACCCTGGCCTGTCTGGCCGAGCAGATCTATCAACCGCAGGAAAGCAAACGCCCTTGCAGTGCCGTGCCATAGTGAACTGATTTTCCCTTGTGGTTGACAGCGCCTCGCGATAGCGAGGCGAGAGGAAAAGCGAAAAGGTTTAGGTTCTGGATGAACGCCACATCTGCGTCTCTCCATTCAATTAAGAGGGACAACATAGGCTTCACACCACCCTGGGTTGTAAATGGTTTCCTGCGTTACAGAAAACAATAATTAGGTTTGGTAGTCAGTGCACAGCCATATGAAGTGGATGGAGGAGCAATAAAAAGACTGGAAGAAAGGGAGAAGCAGGAAGAGAGGATGGCAGACACAGGTAAAGAATGATAAACATGAAGGAAGAAGTACACAGCGTTACAATAACTGTAAGGATGATGGACGCCACCACCCACAACCATTTCGGCCTAGTAAAATCAAGAATTCCTATCACCAGCAAAATGAACTTTGAGGGTGTGACGAGTGAGTGAGCACCGTGTTATCCCAATTTCCCTCTAATGTATAATTACAGACAGAATCTCCGATATTTAACTGCAAGAGCTGATGCCAAGAAACACAGTATTACGACAGAAAATCTGTTAAAATTTGATTTGGGAATTGAGGCGTTCACCGATTAGAGCCGAACACTGTCTTGGAAAACTGGAGATTTCAAGGGGTTCCTATATTTAATGGGTGAGTTTTTAGTTGATAATAAAATGTATTGAATGACTGTAGAACACAAAGAAAGAATTTCAACTCTGCTTCACATAGGGGTAAAGTTGTTAGCCTCTGCTTAGCGTGACGGTGGGGTCGGGCCGGGCTGTTCATTTCCAAACTTAACTGAGAGTAAACATGGCTTTGCTCGCTCGCTCGTAATCATCATCATCCCTATTCTTACTCCTACATAAAGACGGGGTGATGAAGGATCCAAAAACAAAGTAACTGCAAAAGTGGCCGTACTATTAACACCATTCCCAGGGAAATAATGGACCACACAATTATTCAAATATATTACAAGCCTTCCATATGCGAGTCCTTTTCTGTTCTTTCAGTTCGATGACGTATGATTTTACTTTGTTCTTCCTGCATTTAATTATATTATTTAACTTAGGTGAGATTTTTCGAAGAAAAACTTGGTATTGCTTACGTTAAGCCCACTCTTACTAGAGAACTTGTAAAGTAGAATAAAATCGTCTGGTAGCAGGAAAAATAAAAAATTATGCCATTCAAATCATTCTCCCCCCACCTCTCTCTCTCTCTCTCTCTCACACACACACACACACACACACACACACACACACACACACACACACACACACACAGAAATCAATGACGATCGCAAAGAACTACTGCTGAAACATTTGAGATAATGAACCGTAAGCTGAAATGAAATATGAATTAGCACGTCACTACTGCCCGAACAATAATATAAAAAAAAAATGTTGTCCGTGAGGCAAAAGAGATGTCGCTGATTATTTTTTGGTTACACTGTATTGATTATATTAAGCTCATACACATGGCATGGTACATCATACACTACACATACAGCCACGTGCGCTGGGGGTAGGGAGATGGGAAAGGGGGATGGACGGAGGGAGCGGAGGAGGGAGATAAGGAAGAAGGGAGGAAATGAGAGGGCGAGGGAGGAAATGAGAGGAAGAAGTAAACTGAAAGGAGACAGGAAGAGAGATAAGGGAGGGAAGGCTGGCGGAGACCTAAAACAGGACAAAATGACAAAAAAAAAAGGATTAATGGAGAAATATTAATCTGACATTCATCGGTAGACGAAATTATCTGAAAAAGTCGACATTAAAAAATTAAACAATAAACAGAGAAATTAGTTGAAAATAGTTAACATAAGCAAACTTAGAGAATGAAGCATACTCCCTGAAGCACTCAGTTGCTGAACTCATCTCCTTAACATATATGCCTTGATTCCTTGATGAGATATTCACCCACTATCTCGGTGTACAAGGCCACTGTATCATCTAGGCCAGCGTTTCTTAACCTGGGGTGCTGAAATCAATTTTAGGGGGTGCTGGAAAATGCTGCATTATATTTTTTCTTACTGGATTTGCTTAGTATTGGCTTTTTTTTTTTTTTTTTTTTTTTTTTTTTTTTTGAGACAGTATAAAATAAACTGTCAGGCAGTACTTCACTTCACTTTAACCCTGCAGTAGTGTAGCAACTGCAGTCCCAGTAACCAGATGTAGAGGGGTGCTGGACTGAGACCTTATTACAAGGGGGGTGCTGAGGTCGGAAAAGGTTAAGAAACGCTGATCTAGGCTACCCCAGTATCCTTCCCAGCTGTTACCCTGTGTACTCATGTTACTCACCAACTCTCAGAGGGATGGATGAACACACAAGTATCCGTTCATCCGCCTCAGGATTTTAAACGTGGTGTTATCTGGCCGGCAGTTTGGTAGCTATCCAAGAAAGGGAAGAAATAACCGAAAAATGTGAAGGGAATATTGGATAGAAATTTATGAGAGAGAGAGAGAGAGAGAGAATTAATGAACGAGTTAACTGATGGCCGACTGCGTGATAGAGTGAAAGGGGGAGGAAGAAAAATCCAGGTAAGAGAAAAATTGAAGGAGGAGAGAGGAAGGGTACACAAAGGAGGAAGAGGAAGGGACGGAGGGAAGGAGAAAGCGGAGGGAAGGAGAGCAGGGAAATAGACAGGAAGTAGGAAAAGGAAGGAGTAGGGGAGAGATAAGGTAGGAAGGTGAGGGAGAAACCGGAGAACAGGGTTTGTAGGTGAGGGAGAAAAGAAGGGAGGGAAAGAAGGGGTAGGTGGGGAGGGAGGGAGGGGGGGAGAGAGAGAGAGAGAGAGAGAGAGAGAGAGAGAGAGAGAGAGAGAGAGAGAGAGAGTAAATAGACCAGGTGAGGGAGGGAGAGTGGGGGGGGTTGGTGGGGAGGCAGGTAGGGAAGGGTAGGGAGGTAACTTCATTAAAACTCAGGTGTATTTCAGGCATCATGTTTCACCTGTGGAAACGAAATACCATCACCCCTTCCCCCTTCCATACCCTCCCTTACCTCTCTCTCTCTCTCTCTCTCATTTTCTATTTTTAGCTCCTCTTGGCCATCCATCTTTCGTTTTCTTTCACTCTCTCCCTCCCTCTCTTCAGCTCATTCCTTATCTCAACGTCCTTTGAAAGACAACCGCTCTCTCCCTCCAGGCTTCAGGCTTCTCTCTCCTTCTGCACCCTTCTCTCCCTCTCAATTTTCCCTTTCTTCTCTGCTATTTTCCTCCCTGAGAACCTTTTCTTTCCCCCTCATTTGTCCCCCCCCCTCTCTCTCTCTCTCTGTCTCTCTCTCAGTTTCCTCAGTTGTCTCTGCGGTTTTCTCTCCTCTCTGAACCTTACTCCTTTCTTTCCACCTCCTGCATAAAGTCTTCTATGTTTCCTTACTCCTCCTCTCCCTTTCCCTTACCTCTCCCCCCCTCTGTTTTTCATCTTATTTTTCTCCTGTACACTTTTTCCTTTCAACTACACAACCGCCCCCCCTCTTCCCTTGCCTCTACATCCCTTTTTCGTTCTGCCCTTTTCATCGGTGTTCCTCTTCTTCCATCTGCCATATCTCATTCCCTCTTTTCTCCTTTCCCTTGCTTTCACCTTGCTCTGTTATCTTTCCTCTATTTTTTTTTTTTTTCTTATTTCCACAACTTAATTCAATTTCCCACTCATTTTTGCGTTTACTCTCTCTCTCTCTCTCTCTCTCTCTCTCTCACACACACACACACACACACAAATAAACCTTCATGTCTCCCACTCTCTCTCTTTCACCTCTCCACCCCCTCCGTGACCTTTCCTCTCTGTTTAAACCCTATCAGTTCCCTTGCCATGACATGTGTTCTCACTGTTACAGTTGTACACAGATTTTTTCCTTCATTACGATGACCTGTTTTACATTCTGCCACGTAGAGACAATTTTATTCAGGCCAGCAATGCCTTCGTCAAATAGGATTTGCATATATGGCAGACTTTTTATCCTCTTCAGTTCAATTACGTGTTTCTTCTTCCAAACCTTAAATGCAGTTGAGAGAGAGAGAGAGAGAGAGAGAGAGAGAGAGAGAGACTGTAGCCTGTCGGAGGAGGACCGAGTGACATGGAAGCGATTCTTTTTCGGCCACCACTTATGAGATAAAGACGTGTGGTGGTAAACAGATGAACAGTTATGGTAGTGAGAGCATTTACCCCATGAGCCCTGAGGAGAATTAACTGTCATATTATTCCTTCTTCATTCTTCCTTCCACTTGACGATTATATTAGGCTTCCGGGACGCTTTTCAAGTTGGAGGAATTTAATGTATATTGTTTCTTAACCCTTTCAGTAAAAATGGTTCCCTATTTTTTTTTAACCCAATCGACTGCAGGCAGCAGAGACCCAAATACGTCATCGTAGTGAAATCACTCAACAACCGTCGGAATATTTACACCGATCCAACAACACGCCGACAGCCAAAAATTTCAAACTGAAAACAATAGTAGTTCGCAATTCCGCCACTGCTCAAAACTTCTATTTATTGCATACCGGTATGTTTTAGCTCGTTCCTGCGAACACTGCATTCAGTAGTAAAATACGCCGGATTTACATATGCATTCTGGTTGGCTTGAATTTAGTGATGAACTGAAAGTTGCGATGTGATGCCGTGTTCAAGGTCAGTGTTTTTATTACCAATAGACTCCGTGTGACGTCCACCTTAGTCTGTTCACGCCGTAAGAAAAAAAAAAAAAAAAAAAAGGAAAGGGTTCTCATACGTCATTAGCATTATTAAGGCTGTACCCTCTACGCTTCGAAAAGCTATAAAGCGGCATTTTCGAAAGAAAAACAATATCCAACCGCCTGGGACTATTATATAAGCTGACTAGCGACGCGATGTCGTTTACTTCAAGAAAGAGGTTCTTGTGCTGAAGTAATTACGGAAGCTGTTTTAAAGGTTTGGACTGTAGATGAAGGCAAACAACCCCCAACCCCCAGCCCCACCCCCCAAAAAACTCACCCTTCAACATTACCACCATTTGTCTTAACTACATCATTACTAGGCAACAAGATTTTACCGGTCAGGCTTATTCAGATTTAATCATCATTTCGGCGTATGAAGAATTTGCCTGCAAGTAAGACAGGGTCCCCAAAATTTAATCTTCATCCAGTATTCGATTCAGTTATTTTCCTTTTTTTTTTTCCTTCCCTACCTTGACTTCCGTTGAACACTGAGGGACAAAAATTCACTTACTACTCCAGTTCGTCTACTTCACACCTGGGACATGTCCATCATTTTCCTCCCTGATGTATTATATCAAAGAAAATCATCTGTGGCCGGAGAAACACACCAAGCTTCTCTCACCTTCTGTAATTTATGCCACCAGCGGTCATGTGAAATGTAAAATGAAATGAAGTATTAGGTGAATTTCTGTCCCCCAGCTCCCCATTACTTGCCCAGTTTGCACCACTCTCAGCCCCCCCCTACCCTACCCTTCCGATCCCCATCTACGGCCGCCGCGGACAATACAAGGCAGGTGTGGAATCTGTCGTGCACTTGTTTCAAGTCATGGGAAGGCAAGACATGTGATAGGCAAGGGTATGGTGTGTGCTGGACTGCAATAAGATGAGGGAGGATTGGGGGTAGGGGTCTTTCTACACTGAAGCCAACATCGAACATAGGGTCGTATTCATGGTGGTGTATAGAATGTTTCGTAACATCATTTCCTTGGTGATTTATTTGGCTATACATCCAGTATGGTACTTATACAGTATTAATATCGGTATAATATCAATCACATTCAAGAGGATATTGATTTACAGGGTGAGCATAAAGCACTTCCCTGATTACAAACCTTTATTGGACAAAACATATGCTAGGTACAAACATACAGTTTTTTGTAGCTTATACCTTATCTCAAGATGTATTATTTTCCTTTATGCATGAACTTCAACATGTGCTCCATTTGTTGCCCGGAGCATATCTAAGCTATACTCGATTTCACGCAATGTGTTCTGCAGCATGTCTTCAGCCACCTTCGCTATTGCCTATGCTATCCTTGCCTTCAGAGTTTCAAGATCAGGAACTGATGACCTGTACACTTTGCCCTTCGTATACCCCCATAAAAAGAAGTCAAGAGTGGTAATGTCTGGTGAACGTGGCGGCCATGGTGTTGGACCATCTCTCCAAATCCATCGGTTTGGAAAGGTTGCGTTCAAGAACTGACGGACAGCTAAACCCCAGTGTGGCGGTGCACCATCTTGTTGGAAAATTACCCGTGGTTGAAACTCTTCTAACTGAGGTGCAGCGTAAAGCTCCAACATGTCCAAGTAAACGTTTGCTGAAATGGTGGGCTCATCAAAGAAGAAAGGTCCAATAACCGTGTTATGCATTGGACCGCACCAAACATTGACTTTACTGCTGTCCCTCTTGTGCTCTAACACAACAACATGTGGGTCCTCTGATCCCCAGATACGAACGTTGTGCCTGTTTACCTTCCCCGAGATGTGAAAGGTAGCCTCATAAGAAAAACAACACGCCTCAGGTAATCATTGCCCTCATCAATTCGTTGCAGAACCTCCTCAGCAAAAGCAGCACGTCATGGACAATCGTTTGGCTCCAAAGCTTGAACGATTTGAACTTTGTACGCATGCAAACGAAAGCATTTGTGCAAAATATTAACCACTGCGCTCTGCGGTATCCTGAATTCTGTTGAAGCACGACGAATTGATTTGCGAGGGCTGCGCTGAAAAGCAATACGCACAGCATTAACAGTCTCTTCATTTGAGCGTGGCCTACCAGTTCTTTTGAGGTCACCAACACTGCCAGTCTCTTTAAACTTCTCATACCAGCCCTTGATACTCTGGTGGATCTCGTCCATATTTATTTCAGAATTTTTGTTCAACTGTAACTGGCGATTTTGTTCCGTGATACCACAAAACACACTGCGCTTTCTTCTTCATAGATTCCATTTTTTACTAATTACTGCAGCGCCACATGTAGGGGAGAAAATGTCTGTAAAGTATGTTTGAAAAATTCTATGAATTCGTCTACACAATGCTACAACATTCATGTTTCTATCTAGAATGGTCTTTGAGATATGATTTTTCATAATCAGGGAAAGACTTTATGGCCACCCCGTATAATATTCAGATATAATATGCAATTCTATGACGTACCAGTGGGAACAGAAGACAGGACACAATGCTGGAAAAAGATTCCCGGAGAACTTGTGATTGTCAGTACTTGAAGCAGTGAATATAGTAAATAGTTTTGATATCAGAAAGCTAGGGCGAGAATAATGTCGTGACTTCGTGGAGAGACAGATGATGTACGAAAATGACCATTTATGTAACCTTTGCGTGAAATGGTATAAGTTGAAGCTACAGGGTCAACAACGAGTAGGCTGCCTTTCTCTCTTTGGCTTTCTTCGCCATTACTCTGGTCACTGTTCTTCTGAACTCCCATTCTTTCCTCTTTACGACGGGAACACGGCATCCTTTTAGCAACACAAATTGGCTGTCTTTCTGTTTAATTTTATAATGCAGGAGTTTACCAGTACTCTCACTAAGTCATATATGCATCGGTCAGCTCTGAGAGTGTCTTCCTCAGTCTGTCTTTTCATCTATAATCCCCAGTCTTTTATATTCAGTGTATCCAGGCATATCGAAATGAACAAAACCTGAATAATTCAGCTTTCGTCCTGGGGTCATTTTCTTTTAATGGATACAGCTTCGCTTGTCCTCTATGCAATGAGATTTTTTTTCGTTAAAAAAGATGAAGTAGTATGAAGCAAAGAATATGGAACTGTTTCACTTATTCGACCTAATTTGTAAGTCATGTACGGTAATGTGTTATTCGATGGATATAATTATGAGTTAAAGACTATCAGATTTCATGCCATTACTAGGAAGTGAAATCACATGATGAGGATAATACCGTCCAATTACCGTGATTTCAAAAATTCACACAATAACAGTAATCACAATTAGAGGAGTGAGGCGAAACACTCACACTAAAATTACCAAATCATTCAAAAGTACTTTCAGTAACCCTTTTGCTCCATTTTTTTTTTTTTTTTCGTTTTGGCTAAGTTCATATAATTCTATTCATCTTCGGAAGTACTGTGCCCTCGTAGTAATAGTTTACAGCCAAAAAATTCTATTTTACGGGTATAATACCGTCCGGAACTAAATACAATAAAACATGAGCTACGTCATTGGACAGAGGATCATATCCCTATCGGAATTATTATTATTATTATTATTATTATTATTTTTATTATTATTATTATTATCAATTATTTATCATTACTATTGTTACAGGTTTATGCGAACAGTTTCATTCAGCATGTGGAGGTGTAACATACGCTGAAGGACTGCTGTGCCTCAGGAAAAGGGCTATTAAGCCTATGCCCAGAGTAGGACACATAAAAAAGGAAAACTTGTTAGGGGCTAAAGTGATAGTAGATTTGTTTTCAGAGCCACAGTTAAGCTAACCCTTTCACCCCGAGGACGTAAGGTTTAGTGTAGGCCATGCTCTCTGCTAACAATTATATTCAGATCAGGAAAACAATCAAATAATTAAATATATTATTACGGCTACCGATATATGGAACCCTTTAGTTCGAAAAGTCCTCGTGAAATAAATAAAATTGTTTGGAAGTAGCGGTACTAGAAAAAAAAATACTCTATCGTGTTTAAGGATAAATGCCAAGTACGGTAATTGTATTATTATTGATAAAATATATTTATTAAAAAAAAATGTATATGACGTAAATGCAATAAAACAACTGCAGTCTTATATTACCCCTTGCGAGACGTAGGGATCCTAGGCTAGGCTACAATACGGTACAACATTATGTACTTTCTTTACATGCAATTAATTCCATGTTATGTGATCATAAAAATAACTGCCTGAATCGAGTTAAACTACAGGACACTTACGGCTATAGTAAAACGTAATTACAACCTCATTAGTGATCTACCATTGGACAGCGATGGGTGAAATAATACTGAATGTTTGGACGGCCTGCATGGCGAGAGTATGGGGGAGAGAGCCATTATTTCTGGGAGGGGGAATGTTCTGTACATTTTGTTCCTTCCCATACAGGAAAAATAGGAATAATAATAGTGATGATGAAAATATCATAATTAAGATGGGGGTATTGCTGTTTGAATGATGTTGATGATGATAATGGTGGAGTTAATGAAGAAAATAGAGCTAAATAATATATGATGTATCTAAAGAAGAAAAAGAAGCTATGGTACATGTCACTGACGTCTTTTTTTTTTTTTTTTTTTTTTTTAGCATATTCTACTTACCAACTGTGACCATCATTCACTTGTTTAATCTTGTGCTGCCTCTTTCTTTCATCACCCTTATCATTCTTTTTCTGTATGTGCCCTCCTCTCGTCCTATTTCTTCCATCCTTTCTATCACATTCTGTTACTCTTCTTTCCAATTCAGGTGGCTCTACATTGAGAGACAAACCTAATAGTTTTCCGTAACCAAGAAAACCATTTACAACTCTGGGTGGTAGCCACATTACAAAATACTGGGATGATGTAAAACCTCATCTGGAGTTCCTGCCAAGCGAGTGGAGAGACGCCAGTGCGACGTCCATCTAGGAACCAAGTCTTCATACTCCTACTCGCACCTAGCAAGGTAACACCGGTCCACTGCACTGGACTAGCCTCACGTGTCGTGGCTTGCATACGGTTGATGGTACTGCACGGGTAGACGATTGGGATTAACAACAACAACAACAACAGCTACTAGGCACCTGTACTTATCCCAGAGGAACCATCTATGAGTAAAAGTGTCAGTGAAAGTTGTATTTATCACTCCAGTTTGAAGTATGAGAGGCTGAATAAAAGCAAAAATCTGTACACAGCACAAACATAATATACAAAACTAAACAGTATTTCAAATCCATCAGAGCCTACTGCTGTTTGATCTCTGTAATCCTTTGAGTACACACGGTAATGACTAAAACACACACACACACACACACACACACACACACACACACACACACACACACACACACACACACAAGCTTGTACACAGAAACACAACTCGAGTTCAACCAGTTATTTAACTTACTAGTTAGCCGAAACAATATATTCAGTTGTAAGCTAACTTCCAGTCCTTTGTGTGTGTGTGTGTGTGTGTGTGTGTGTGTGTGTGTGTGTGTGTGTGTGTGTGTGTGTGTGTGTGTGAGAGAGAGAGAGAGAGAGAGAGAGAGAGAGAGAGAGAGAGACCAAGTCCACAAAAATTATACTAACCCAAAGCCACAATAATTATACTAACCCAAAGCCACAATAATTATACTAACCCAAAGCCACAATAATTATACTAACCCAAAGCCACAATAATTGCAATGGCAGGTGAACAAGGACGAGGAGGAAACAAACATTGTCTAAGAGTCTGACCGGCCCTAAGATCGAACTCAGGTGCTCAAGTTGGCCACCTTAACGACTCAGAGGGATTAGGTCTATTTACTCGTTGAACTGAAGGATGGCAACTTCCCGATACAAGGTAAAAATAGACTCCGTTAACAAACTGCCACGGAAGACTTATCCACCGCATCAAAAATGAAAGAGAGAGAGAGAGAGAGAGAGAGAGAGAGAGAGAGAGAGAGAGAGAGAGAGAGAGAGAGAGAAACACGTCTCCCATTTTCCAGTTTCATCCGTTTTCCATCATATTTTCTCCTGCTGGCATATTCTGACTTCTAGACAGCAAAATATTTTCCAACCAGAATAACCTTGCCCAGAATACAATATTGATTCTTCGCAGCGCCACAGTGAAAATGCACATGAACTTTACTAGCATTTTGACCAACAGCAGCACAGCCTTACATAAGCCTTACATGAGCCTATGAGACCATTGGGCCATAAACTCCTTCGCTAAGAAATGCCTTCACTAAGTTGAATAAAATCGTCTGGAGGCAGAGAGGAGAATGTAAAAACATCGTATTGAAAGGGGTTCATTGAGACTGTTTACATCCCTTTCACCTACTGTTATGGCTTAAATAATCTATGGGAAGCAAGAATTATACAGAAATGGTCGACGGGTCATTATCAACACCTCATATATACCGAAGTGATTAAACCAAAGGCTGAGAGCTGGTATAATTAATCCTATGCAGAGAAAGCTTGGCAAAAGAAAGCTAAGATGAAGATTGATTCAGCTGGAGATGTCTGGATCTACTGTGTTCAACAGCCTGGGCATCGACGGCAAGGGGAAGACCAGGCTAAGGAAGCCAGCTTCAGAGTTGACCAGGGAGTTAACTCTTGCACGAGGCTGCTGGAACTGGGCAAAAAAACGTGTGTGTGTGTGTGTGTGTGTGTGTGTGTGTGTGTGTGTGTGTGTGTGTGGGTGGTTAACGGCTGCTGCGTGCCCGCCATAATGAAGAATGGGTATCAGCAGAGTTCAGAAGAACATAGAATCATAATACTGACAATATAAGAGAAGGAGACATAATGTCGCCGCGAAGAGTGAGAAGCTGACGGAAGCTGATCAGAGAAGCGGAGCTGGTGAGACAACATGCCTTTGACTATTGAAAGATTACATGTGGTAAACCCTCAAAACATGAGAGCTTTAATTCGTATATAAGTGCATAACTTCCCTGGGCTAATGCAGCCAGAAATTTCGAACCATCCTCCTCTGGCCATGCTCTGTATTACTGGTCTTTTGTAATCGCCTCCACCACAGTTACTTACCATGCATTTCCTTACCAAACAGCTCTTAAAATTGGTGTCTCTGTTAATCGATATGAATCACGTAATGTTCATAACGAGAAATAGCTTTGGATGAAATAAACATAAGGAACGTTATACAATAGTATTGCCTCGTAGATTATACTCAACCAGGCAGAATAATTGACTTCCCTTAATTGTGAGCAAAAATACTAAACACGACACGAGAGACTGACATGAAGATTATACTGAAAGGGAGTGCATAGGAAGGTTACTGGATTTGCTCAGCACTTAGTACCTCTACATCCGTCATCTGAAATTTCTTTTTGATGGTTTTGTTTACATTTTATATATGATTATTAACCCATGGTATACTGGTCTAAATTGAGGATGAGCAAAATTATTTGACATTACCCAAAATAAACTCATTTAAACCAGTGATGCAAGAAAGTGCTGATGTGCGAGACAATATTAAGTTAAACAATGTCCATTAACTGAAACAGCTGAAAAAGAATTGTTTATCCGATTAAATCAATGCTAAAGCAAAGCAATGTCCATTAAAGACAACAGCGGAAGAATAACTGGCTGTCCGATGAAACAGATGGTACAGCCAATCAAGGGTTTACGGAGCACAAGGAGCTGAAGGTGAAAGTCTTTTTTTTTTAATTCGGAACATATTTGTAGGGAATTTTATGTGGGATAAGATAGCTCACAGAATTACCAGATTATACTTTTATGATATCAGAGTTACTTTTTTCAGAATAATGACATCATCTTTGTTTACTATACCACCAAACAGGCGAATCTACGAAACTTAAGAGTCGTCCCAAACAGTGAAAAAGCTTTAAAATATTTGGTCTGCCCTCACAGGTACTAGAGGTCTTTCCTAAACAATTCGTCAGCACAAACATGAATGAAATAATGAGGCGCTATCGTACTAAAGGAAATAAGCTCTTTCCTTGCAAACTGCAGTCATTTAGCTTTTCATCTAGTATAGAGAACATTTTGCTACGCTTTGGTCATACTTCTTCGATAGTTGTCACTTTTGTGCATACCGGGAACTTCACTTTACTCCCCTCTGAATAGAATTTAACTGTCAACGCTTCGGCACTGATACCAATCGGTATTAACTGAAAAAAAAAAAAAAAAAAAAATAGTATGGCGATCTCATTCAATACTGGTTTCATGGAATGAGTGTAAGTAGTTTTATGGCTTTCCGATGCAACTTATGGAACAACAGTGAAATCTATTATAACAAATTTTATATCTAACTCCTTTATTACGATGCCGTATTGTGCACTGTATTATTTCTTCCTTCATGTAAGTATATTACTCTTTGGTGAGACTTCCCGTACAGGTGTTAAAAGAGGCTGTACCTAAGTCCCTCAGTTTAAATAATACCTCATCAGTAGAAAAAAGACTGGCAATGAGACTGAACAGCAGAGTGAACGTGAGGCAGGTGATGAGAGAGAGAGAGAGGAGGTGATGAGAAAAATAGCTCTTCTCTCTCTCTCTCTCTCTCTCTCTCTCTATCTCTCTCTCTCTAATGCAAATACGGCTTCACTCCCACCACACCAAAGCGATGAAACACACAATGGAAAAAATACATTACAAAAGAACATTTCTCTTTTGTTATTTCCTTCCGAATATAACAATTGGCCAACAGGTGTTAGGCCTGTGTTTAAATCCATGAGTTTTGTGCGAGCGAGCGAGCGAGCGAGAGAGAGAGAGAGAGAGAGAGAGAGAGAGAGAGTTTTCACAGGATGTGGAACAGTGCGTAAATCTATGCTGACACAGATGGACAGACAGAGAGATGGTATGTGTGAGTTACGGTAATCAAGAATCAATCCATTTTATATCACTACACTTGTGCAACTCACTTAAGGCCATGACGTAGCCTACAGTCAAAAGAACATTTATAACTGGCGAAATACAATGAAAACCCTGTCTCCATTGGTGCGTGTTTCAGATGATTCGATTTTCCATTCTATGTATTCGTCAGAAACTGGGAAGATACTTGTGTGTGTGCCTGTCCATCCGTTTATATCCTTGCTTTCTGGAGATCTGATTCATCTAATGGGAGGCTTTTTGAACTGGTTGGGTTAGATGTGGCCTTACTACCTTACTGTTAGGGTGCTCTCTTAAACTGAATAAATTCCTCTGGTAACAGTAAGAAATACAAGTCTTTTAAACGCTTACAAAAATAGATACCATCACCCACATATTTCTAAAACGAAAACGAAAACGTGAAAATGAAATTACTGTAAGATCAATGAAGATTATTAGGCCCCCACTAAGATGATGTCTTATATTTCAGTCTTGCTACTACCACATGATATTAGTTCGGTTTGAAGACGATATTAGTTTACATTCTTGCTGCTACCAGTGTTTACATTCTTGACCAGACAGATATAGTTTACATTCTTCATTACCAGACGATATTAGTTTGGTTGGAGAGACTTTATGAACTGTAGAAGTAAGATATAACATTCATTACCCAAATCTGAAAAAAAAAAAAATACCCTGAGCTAAAGAAAATTGAATGACACACACACACACACACACACACACACACACACACACACACACAGTCGCTGTTCTGATGGGCTGACAAACCACCAAAATGCATTACAACTCAAAAAGTTAGATATGTAAGGCAGAATTATCAAACCAAATTTCACAAAAAAAAAGGATAAATAGTGAAACATTTACTGGAGGATATAGGAGTACTGTCCCACGTGAATTACCGGTAGACAGGTAACAAATGATACCTGCCTGATGATAAATGGAGCATAATTATTTGTAGGGGAGTGTAGGGGACTCTCTCTCTCTCTCTCTCTCTCTCTCTGTGTGTGTGTTCGTTCGACTGAGCCTGTATGTATGTTACCCGTTTTGGCTTGTCTTAAGTATATTATTCTTGCTTTCTCTCCAAGTGACTTCATGAAGCTCTATGAACTTTCCTAACTGGAGAGGAGGGATGAACTTGTATCATTCATTAAAGGAGGGAGGAGGAGAGAGCGAGGGGGATTCCGAGAATGGGATGGAGGTATAGGGTGGAGAGGTGTATGAAGGAGACGGAAGTGAGGTGGAGGCAAGGCAGGTAGATGGCAGAGGACAGGGTAAACTGGAGGTAATTTGTTTGTGATAACCACTAATGGGAATAATGCGCCTGACGATAGATTCATAAATATACTGGCAGTTATATACAGAAGACAGATAGAATGATGGATGAATGGATGGATAGATCGAAAATAAACAGATGGACTAACAAGACATATAAACAGACAGATAGATAGGTATAGATGAATTATAGATAGGTTAAGCTCTTCATTACGAAACGTACTTTATTGAGCTGACGGAAATCGTCTTGTGTTAGTCCCTTAATCAAATTTTATAAAGACGTCTCTGTGTCTGGTGCTCATCATCCCACTCTTAACCCCTTCACTACGAAGACGTAGTGAAGGGTTCATGATGGGCACCGGACCAGGTGAGACCAACCAATTATTTACTCCTGCTGCTCGAGGACGTCATAACTAATTATGTTCTTGTTACCTCCTGGCAGTTTTACTGAGGTTAGGATAGACTCTTGGACTGCAGGGTTTGATGCAGTCTTCATTCTTACTTTCATTTCCATGAGCATTTCTCTTGCTAAATACAAAAATGCTTGGTAGCGGCAAGTATAAATTTTCGACACACACACACACACACACACACACACACACACACACACACACACACACACACACACACACACGACATTCTTGAGGTGAAACACTTAATCACTCTCTTCCACTCAACGACGTCTTTTAGTTTTATAAAGGCACCCGCAGACGATTTTATGCAGCAAGTTTTTTTTTTTTTTATTCAGTCACAGTAACGATGAGATTAACTTAGAGTCTTAGGCTATATCTAACCCCTTCATTACGAATAACCTACGCTAAGGTGAGCAGGATTGTCTGGCGCCAGTAACATCATACAAAACAGGTCATCGGGGTTAATGGGTATACTTTCACTCCAGCGTTATACACACGGTCAGAAAATAGACTTTGCATTTTCCCGTCTTTGCGTTTTGAAACATTGGACGAACAATCTGAAAATGTTCTCCAGCCACTTCCCATTTATGTGTATGCCTGGTACCATTATCAATATTTCGTAAAACATAAAGATTATACATTACGTGAAATAAAATATCATTCTGATCTGTTTGCCTTAGGAACAACACGCGAACAGAAACAGCTCTCACTCTAAAATAATCTATAACCTGTTTACAGATCTTTTTTTGATCATGAGTGCCAGTTTAATTTAGTCTTGCCGTCTCCAGATATATCATTTAGTTCTGGACAGCCTTGTAAACTTTGATAGTTAGATAAAGCCTTCATTAACTCCTTCAGTGTAAGACGTCATCTCTAAGCTGCATTGTACCGTCTGGTGGCAGCAAGAATAAAAGACACGTCATGAGGCTGAACGGGGTTAAGCAATACTCTGCCGTTTGGAGAGAAGAGCGAATAACCTCTGAGGTGCGGCCGAAAAGTGAGTCTCAGTTTATTTTTCCTCCACTTGGATAATCTAAGCTCACTTGTGGAGAGACTTTTCGAGCATAACGGGTTAGATAGTGCTGATTATCTCCCTCACTAATGGATGTTCGTCCGAAACCGTTTGATGGCAGCCTAAATAAAACTATAATTATGTCATCGTAGTGAATGTAGCAATAAGAAAATTCTGTAAATATTATGCAACACTGAAAACTGCCGCCACTCACAGATGGAATAGTAAAAAAAATAACTGTCGACATATCAATGCATGTAAATCAACCCTTAAAACAGCTGGCTTATTCTACTTGTATACAGTATTCTTGCTACATCCAGATGAATGTACGATTATTCAACTTAGAAGGGACTGCATATGGAGAAGAAGCCTGCCAAAGCTACATCTAAACCCTCGAAAAGTCTCTCCTACCTGTCTGTAGCGGGAATAACCACTCACTTGCTCTGAATAACATTAGATGTCATTGTACCCTACAACTGTCTGAAACGTCTTGGCCCAATAAAGCCGTCCCTACCTCCTTACCAAGCGTCCTAGGCTAACAATGTGCAAATCAAAGGAGGTGGATCCAGACAGTGTCTCATGGAGATTCAGAAACCTTCAGTCCGGTGATGCATTATTCTGGTTATTCTTGCTACAACCAGACGCTTTTATTCAGCATACGAAAAATGTCTCTTGGGTAAACGGGTTAATGAAGGCGATATCCAGCACCTCTACTTCGAAAAGTTTCTCCAAGCTGAATAGAAACCTGTGTAGATAGTAAGGACAAAAGTAATAAAATAGCCCTTGTGGTCCAGTGAAATAAGCCTGATCTGCTTAATGGTGGGTTCGGGTTCAGATTTCAATAAGTACATCCTCAGATATTTTGACAATCGTTATTGTGCTTTCTTCAGATGACCTCAAGACGCAAAAAATCTTCACCGTATTTTTTCTGTTTCCATCAGACGACTTAATTCCGCTAAGAGGTTTTTATCCTGTCCTCACGGGGCCAATGTTTTTAGGAATTAAGGCCGTCGACACAATGAGCTTGGAATTGGACATATTATGACGCAAATTGCCCGATCGTGGTGGTCGAGGTAAAGAAGAAGAAAGAAGACCTGGTGTCACTGTGCTACAATCTTTGCATAGAGTTTGTCACTGTTACCTGCATAATGTCTTGTGTTAAGAAATGGAGTGTCCAGAACGTGACCTAATGAAACTGATTTTATTATTCCATTTTTACACGGACTAACACGGCAGGACTATCAGGAAGAGAATATGGGAGAAATAGTAATACCTCTTCCTTACTCATATATTCTGGACATTAACCTGGCGATATAAGGAGCACACAAAATATGAAAAGGTACAGTCACACCAAATAGTATCGCGCAGGTAGGGCACGATGATATCCGAAATAATCATTACAGCTCATGAATTCTCAGTAAGATCTATTTGTAATCATTTTGCTAAACATATCATAACAGTACGGACTAGAAAATATCACAAACAAGCCATGTATAGCATCCTTGAGAGAGCAAGTTTATGAGCATGGGGAAAAAATCGTTGTTCAGTTTCCAGTTGCCATCGTCCAGTGTCTCAAATTTCTTCGTGTCAAGTGTGCACCGATACTTTTTGGTGTGAGTGTACATACATACGGAGAATAAATCGCTGTGACAGACGTGCTGCGAAGCACCCTAGGCCACCTAGAATACTGACTTATGCCAGATTCGGACCTTAGTGTGACGAGATCGTAAGGACTCATTTACAGACATACTGGTGAGAACGAGATACTGGATCGTGTTTGTAAAAGTTCCTATCCAGTTTTTACGATAAGCAAGCCTTCATCTCAAGTGCATATTATCATAGACCGATTTTGTTCTTAAATCTGGTTACTTCAAAAAGAGTTTGGCAGCTGTATGAGACAACCATATAAACAAGTAATCTTATACACAACTTAAGCTTCGAAGGATTAAAAATTACGGGGTATTGGACAAACCCTATCAGAACGAGGACGTCATTTCCCATTTATCTTAGCTGTTACCAGACGATTTTTATTTATTTTAAGAAGGCAATATCCGGAGGTGAAGAGGGTTGGGGAAGCCTACATCTAACCCCACCAGCAGTGAAAAGAGTTAATGAAGCCTACATCTAACCTCACCGGTAGTGAAAAGAGGATTAATGAAGCCTACATCTAACCCCACCAGTAGTGAAAAGAGTTAATGAAGCCTACATCTAACCCCACCAGTAGTGAAAAGAGTTAATGAAGCCTACATCTAACCCCACCAGTAGTGAAAAGAGTTAATGAAGCCTACATCTAACCCCACCAGTAGTGAAAAGAGTTAATGAAGCCTACATCTAACCTCACCGGTAGTGAAAAGAGGATTAATGAAGCCTACATCTAACCCCACCACTAGTGAAAAGAGTTAATGAAGCCTACATCTAACCCCACCAGTAGTGAAAAGAGTTAATGAAGCCTACATCTAACCTCACCGGTAGTGAAAAGAGGATTAATGAAGCCTACATCTAACCCCACCAGTAGTGAAAAGAGTTAATGAAGCCTACATCTAACCCCACTAGTTTGCAAATCTTCTGGGCTGAATAAAATCGCCTTGAGATATAAGATAATGAGAAGACGTCATAGTAGTGAAGGTGTTAAAGAGCCCCCTAAGGCCAGGAGAACACATGCCAGTAAGAGCGGTGGTGAGGGCAGTGTGACAGAGCAGAGCACATGATGGTGGCGAGGACAGAGACACAGCGGGGCGGCCAAGAAACACACAAGTGACGATAAAATAATGAAGAGGCTTTATCGGGGATGGAGGAGAGGCGGGTGGGGGGAGGGTATGTGGAGGGAGGGAGAGAGGGAGGGAAGGAGGGGGGAGGGAGATGGGGGAACATGGGAGAGAGGTAGAGGTAAAGTGGATGGATGGAAGGCCGGAGGGGAGGAAGGAGGGAGGGGAAAGGTAAGGCAATGAAGTGGATGGCTGCATGGAGGGATGAAGGGAAGGAGGTGATTAGGAGACTGAGTGGGATGAAGTGGGGACAGGGTGGAAGGTGAAGGATAGGAAAGGAAGGAGGGAGGAAGTGAAGTGTAGGCAGGGTGGTAGATGGAGTGGAGGCAGAGTAGGAGCGTGAAGAGTGGCAGGGAGTTAAGTAGTGTGGAATACGGTAGGGAGGGAGACTGACGAAGTGTAAGCAGGGAGACAGGTGTAGAGGAGGAAGGGTCAGAGGGAAAGGGGTGAAGTGCAGTCAGAGAGGGAGGAAGAAAGGTGAGTTTGAGGCCGGGAGGTAGGAAAAGTGTAGGCACGGAAGGAGGGAGGAAAGTGAAGTGGAGGCAAGGAGGTAGGTAGAGTGGAAAGTATGGAAGGATGAAGAAAAGTGAAGTGTAGGCAGGGAGGGAGAAAGAGTGGAATTAGGTTAAAAGGAAGAGGGCTGAAGTGTATGCAGGGAAGGAGGGGGGAGTGAAGTGTTGGCAGGGAGGTGGGTGGAGTGTAGGCAGGGAAGGAAGGAGGAATGTGAAGTGTAGGCTGGGAGGTATGTGGAGTGAAGGAAAGGAAGGAGGGTGTGAGAAGTGAAGTGTAGGTAAGGAAGTGCTGTAGGTGGAGTGGAGCCAGGTAGGAGGAGGAAAGGTGGAGTGGAGGGAGGTAGGGAGGAGGAGAGGTGGAGTTCAGGCTGGTAGGGAGGGATAAAGTAGAGGGAGGAGTGATGTGAAATGGAGGGAAGTGTAGGTGGCAAAGTCAAGGGAGGAGTAGGTGATGCTGAAGGAGGAGGAGGGAAGAAGGTGAAGTGGAGGGGGAAAGTGAAGTGAACTGAAAAGGAGAAAAGACGGGTGGAGGGAGGGGGTAAAGCAGACGAAGAATGGAGGAGAAAAAAGAAGGGAGACGTGTAGGGAGGAACGGAGAAAGGGGCTTGGAGGGCAAGGAGGAGGGAGGGAAGGAGGGTCAAAAAGTGGAGGAGGGAGGGAAGAAGAGAGAGAAGGTAAGATGGATGAAGAATGAAAAAGTAAGAGAAGGGCAGGTTGTACTAATAATAGAATACGTGTTGAAAAGTGGGATAGAGAATGCAAGAATAACAATAAAGAATGGACTGAACAAACGAAGAATGAACACGAAAAAATAAATTAAAAAGACAAAGGAAAATATGATAGAAATGACCAGGGAATAAAAAAAGCAAGTGTAAATGATAAAGTGTGGAGGGAAAGAAAAATGAAAATTTAAACCAAACTGAAAGTAAGAATAATATGGTAAAGAAGACTGGGAGGAGGTGCTGAAAGATGGGGGGGGGGAGGAGGAGGGAAGACGCAGAGAGGAGGGGAGGGGTTTGGAGGAGGGAAGGGAAAGGGGAGGGAGAAGGACAGCTGTAGGGAGGAGGGTGGAGGATCGATGAGATGAAGGTATTGATATGGGAGATGGGAAGAGAAAGGAAGAGAGGGAACGGCAGAGGTAATAAGGATGAGAGAGAGAGAGAGGGAGAGAGAGAGAGAGAGAGAGAGAGGATGGAGAGAGGTAAGAGAGGGAAGTAAGAATTGGGATTTAACAAAGGGGAGGGGTGAGGTGAAGAGGGGAAGCAAAGGGGGATATAACCAAACAACTTCCGGCAGAACTAAGACTTACGAGATTACCCGGGGGAGGGCAGGATGGGGGAGAGTAAGGTCAGGGGTTGGAGGAAGATTCGGGAGCCAGGGCTGGGTGGGGAAAGGTGGGGTGGAGTGAGAGAAAGGCTGGGGAGCTACGGAGGGTGAGGGAAGGCTGGGGACAGAGTAAGACTGGAGGTTCAGGGGCGTGTGCGTATGGGGAGGCTGGGAAGCTAGTGAGACTGGAAGAACAGGGGAGATGGAGAAGAGTACAATTAGGGGGAGGAGTAACATTCAGGAGCGAGGCCTTGTTAAGGAGGGGTGGAAGGGAGAGTATAAGACAGGGAAATAAGAATGGGTAGCGAAGAGTAAGTTTGGGGCACGGGAAACGTTTGGGAGGTACGAATGTGGAGAGAGAAAAAGACTGGTATGACATGGTTGGGTGGGGAAGGGAATGACTGTGAGAAGGTAAGATTTGGCAGATATGGGTGGATGGGAAGTGAAGAGAAAGGAACCGGCATGGATGAAGAAATGGCCTGGGTAATGCTGAATGGGAGAGTGTGAGACTGGGAAGCAGCAGCACACACACACACAAAAAAGCAAACAACATCAAACCAATTGGTCTTTTTGAAGCAGTTTGTTGCAGGATAGGCTATAACTAACGTAACTATTCTGCCAAAGACACGGATAGGAAAGTAAGAAGGTTTTCCCTACCCACCAAACCCTACAGCCGAAGCCAGCAGGAAATAGTGAGAAGGAAGCTGTCATGGAATTTTCTAAGGAAAGAATGAAAGGAAATCATATTCAACACTATTGAGCCTGCATGGGAAACACAACTAGTCAGCTTAAAGAACAAGGTGTTGTTCTGTGGTTATTGGTAAGTCCTCCATGTTTTGAACTTCAAGACATCATGATTCATAAATCTATTACTCAGAAATGAACACATTTAGCTGAGAATTAGAAGACAAATACTTATCCAGGAGGTTTTTAAGTGTTAGCACTGATTCACAGTTAACCACATAAGGAGTCAATTTGTCCCATAAATATTTACAACCCTGTTGAAAAAGTGTTTAGCTTCATGTGAGTAGAAGCGCTTACCAACTATTTTATGTCCAAAGCCTCTAGTATAATTCAACCGGCCCACAGGGAAGCATTAATTTACAGCCATATTATCATGTCCTTTGAAGACCTTATATACTTGAATTAAATCCCCTCGCAGTCTGAGCTTAGTAAAGATTAACAGATTCATCGCTTCTCATCGTTCCTCATATGGTTTATCACCCTAGGTATCATTTTTGTCACCCGTCGCTGTACACTCTCCAGTTTCTCCATATCTTTTTCTGTAATAAGGTGGCTAGAACTGGACGCAAAACTTCAAGTGCCGGCGTATTGATGATTTACAGGAAGTGGGGATGATATTTTCGGAATTATATTTGAATGCTCTACCTATGAATCCAATAGAATTACTGACTTTTGTAACAACCTCTGTTGACTGTTTGCTTATTTTCCGATCATTTGTTATTATAACTCCTAAGTTCTTTTTCATGCTTTACACTATCAAACTGAACGTTATTCATATTATAACTAAGACTTAACATTTTTGGTGCCTACGTTTAGCACTTTACATTTACTAACATCGAAGTCCTTTGCCATGTTTGGGCTCATTTAAAGAGTTGATCAAGATCTGTCTGAACTGTCTGCGTCTGCAATGCTGTGTCTTCTCTGTTATTTATTTTAGTGTCATCGGCTAATTTATAAATCTTACTAAACAATCCCACATCAGTAACTTATATGTATACTTTAAAAAGGAATAGGACCTAATACTGAGCCCTGTGACACTCCATTTGTAACGTCTCTCCAGGGAAAAAGAGAGAGAGGAAACGGCAAGACAAGAGGGGGGGGGGGAATCGGTATGAAAGGGTTATGTTGGGAGATGGTAAGACTGGATGGGTAAGGGTAGGTGAGGTAGCGTGGGAGAAAGAGTAAGATCTGGGAGGTAGGAGTGGGTGTGGAAGGATAGGAGAAAGTAAGAGTGAGAGGACAAGGGTAGTTCTGGAAGTAAGAGAACAGGGAGAGACTGGACTGGATAGGAACAGATGGGGAAATGTCAGATAGGGGAAGAAAGAGAGGTAGGGGTAAGTGTGGTAAAGTGGGGGAGGCAGCATTATTGAAAAGGTAACGGAGGAAGGGGAAGGGAGGTGAAAATAGCAACACTGGGGGAGTAAGCTTGGTTGAGGGAGGAGAAGGATGAGGAGAGGATGTTTGAGGAGGAACGACTGGATGAGGAAGAGGAGAGAAAGGACAAGATTGAAGAGGACGGATTGGGTAGGAAAGGGTGGTGGTGATATAGCAAGATTGGGGAAATGGGTATAAATGAAGGAGAGAGAAAACGGTACGACTGGGGAGGGTCAAGGTGGCTGAGGGAAGGAGGGGGCAGAGTAAAAAAGAGAGGACTGGATGAGGAAGGAGAGAGCAAGGGTTAGGAGTGGGTGAGGACTGGATGAGGCAGGAGAGAGCAAAGGTTGGGAGTGGGTGAGGACTGGATGGGAAGGAGAGAGCAAGGGTTGGGAGTGGGAGAGGCAGGACAGTTAGGGGTGGGAAAGAGCATGATGAAGGGGATGGGGTTAGGGTAAAGTAGTGTTAGCCAAGAGAAAATGATACACAGTAGGGGATAAGAAGACAGGGTTATTTGTGATACCTACGTCATACAGGCTTGAGAAATTATGACACATGGGATGGATGACAGTAGGGGTAGAAACTGGTGGCAGAGGAAGGAAGTGGGCAGATGCGATAAGAAGGAGAGGAATCTATAAAGGATAAAGAGTGAGATGAACTAAAGGAGGCTAAAAGGAAGACAGAAAGGACATATTGACGGCTGTGAAGGAAAAAGAATTGTAGGAAGAAGAAATGCGTTAGGGCAAAGTTTGGTGGGGAAGGTAGAAATGTACGGAAAACTTGGAAGACAGGGTAGGGGTGTGGAGGAAACACGTAGGCAGGATAGGAAAGATGCGAAAACTTAGAAAGTTGGGGAAAGATGTAGAGGAAAATGTGTTGGTAGAGAAAAAAGTAAGAAAAATTTGGATATCAGGGAAAAGAAGTATATAACACTTAGCGGGGTCGAGGATGGAAGTCGGGAAAATACTGGAGAACAGGGGAGGGAAGCGGGGAAAACATGGAGAGAGAGGCAGGAAGTAGGAAATAAAAAACTTGTCGTGGAGGAGAGGGAAGTGGAGAAAATTCCTGAGAGCAAGGGAGGGAAATAAAGAAAACTGTGGGTGATAGGGGCGGGAAACTCTATGAGCAGGGAAGAGATGTAGGTAACACTCAGAGAGGCATGAAAGTAAGAAGATAAAAAATACCGAGCAAAAGAGGGATGGAAATTGACAGAATGAAGTAGGAAGATAGCAGGAAAGGAGAACATAATACAGGGACATCTATATGAACGACTGCCAGCGACTTTATCATAAACAATCAACGTTCCATTTCCCTTCAATCATATAAAGTATTTTTGTAGTTTATTCTTGACGCCACATGACAGTTATTTTATTCGTTTTAAGATATCAATGTAACAGTGAAGAAGGCTGTATCTAATCCCTCTAGTTTGAAAAATGTAGAGTAAAATAAATAGCATATAAATTACATAGAACATATCTGTAAGGCGTCCTCAGAGGTGAAGGGATTAGGTAATGTTGCTAGCCCCCCCCCCCAAAAAAAAAAAAAAAAAAAAAAAAAAAGATACCATTACCCAAATTCTCGAAGATCATAAGAGAAGAAAAAAGTATGCATAGCTATAAAAGTCCATTGAAGCTAGAAATCATAATAGAAATTTAAAAAAGAATATCGCGGAAGGCATGAAGGAAGAGGAAAGGAAAGCGAGAAGATGAATTTACTGCCGAGAAGGAGGTAAGCGTTATGAACAGAAGTAGAAATGGGAGGGAATGAAGAAATAAGACAGGAAAATACCAAATAATAAGAGAACAAAAACA
>NC_137023.1:8660151-8856576 GCF_032717465.1 Coenobita brevimanus | reverse complement strand
CGGGAGGCAATGCTGGGTATCAATATGAAGGTTAAATGCTGGCATTTGCCCAATATGTGGAAAATATCTATACGGAATCAGCAGACCTCTACACTGTGGGTACGACAGCTGCTCACGATGTCGGTGTAATCCAATCCAGGGAAGGAACTACCCAGGGGGAAAACGTTGCCATGGCTATGTATGCCCTGGCGATGACAGTGCTGCAACAACAGATCAAATAGGAGGCCACCAATGGAAAACAGGTACCCTGTGCAGATGATCTCACGGGTGCTGGCAAGGTGCAGGATGTGAGGACATGGTGGAACCTTGTAACATCTCATGGCCCTGAAATAGGCTGGCTACCCTATCGCAAGTAAGTCCATCTTGATCGTGAAACCAGCTTACTACTAAGACAGTACAAGAAGAATTTAGAGGCACAAACGAGATAGTGACCAAGGAAGGTCAGAGGCATCTAGGGGCTGTGATTGGAAGTAAGGAATTCAAAGACAAATATGTGAGTGATAAGGTAAAGACATGGTTAGAAGAAATTCATACACTATCCAGCCACGTAAAAACAGAACCCCATTGCAGCATACAGTGCATTTACCTATGGTGTGTAAAGCACAAGCGTGGACCTTCGTGATGAGGACCTCATACCAGACATCGAGTTGCTGCTACAACCTACTGGAGGATGCAATCAGGGATTCATTCCTCCCATCTCTAACCAACGTCCACATCCCCACACCAGAAGAGAGGGACCTTCTAGCACTACCACCCAGGATGGAGGCCTTGGCATTATAAATCCAGTAGCCGTGGCAAGCTATGAACACAGAAATTCACCAGGCTCACCGGAATCCTTGTCACAGAAGATCTGCGCTCAGGTTGAGACGAGTGAAATCGACCACCGAAAGGCAGAGAGACATAAAGACTGGTCAGATAAGCAAGGAGCGTGAAGCAAGATGCAAAAAAGACCAACTGCAGCACATAATCGAACATCTAACACCAGACCAGTGCAGAAGAGTTGAAATTGCACAGGAGGTTGGGGCATCGAACTGGCTCACAACCCTGCTCTCTCAAGGCAAAAGGCTTCCACTTCAACAAACAAGAATTTATTGACGCCATAGCCTTGAGATATGGGTGGCCAATAGAGAACCTACCTAACAACACTGTAGCCTCGTGGCACTGCCTTTGATGCAAACCATGCAATGGTATGCAAGAAGGGAGGCTTTGTTCGCATCCGACAGGATAAATTACGCGACCTTACTGCCAAAATGCCGCAGGAAATGTGCCATGATGTCACGATTGAGCCAGCTCTGCTACTCCTGGACGGCGAGCACTTCACCCACAGAACAGCAAACACTTCAAATGATGCAAGAGTGGATGTCAATGCTCGAGGTTTCTGGACACGTGGGCAGAGGGCGTTCTTCGACATCAGGATATTCGATCCCTATGGCAGCGTGTCATCGTGAAATGTCCCTCGAAGCTACACACAAGAGGAATCGAACAAGAAAAAAATAGAAATTATCAAGAAAGGATCCAACATGTGGATCTCACGGTCGATTCGACTCCCCTTGTGTTCACGACACATCAGGTGGGATGAAGTCCAGAGGCAATAAGATTCCTATTCCTGAGACTGGCAGAGGTTCTTTCTGAGAAGACACGTAAACCGCAGAGTTCTGTTATGGCCTGGACATGAGATGTCGACTCTCATTCTCACTCGTGAGGTCTGCTCTGCTATGTCTCAGGGGCACAAGATCATCAGCCCCTCAGGCCTGTCTCTCTGGCGGGTATGGATTACGAGAAAACTACAGGGTGGTCGAGAGAGTTCGCATAGACCAAAGCGACTCCAATAGTTTAATGTCTTTATTTACACTGTAATAGTAATATGAATAAGAAAAATAAAATAATAATAGTAATAGTAGATGGTTGGCGGAACCACAGCCGTTGGGCGTGCTTGGGGCCAACGGATTGTAATATGAGGGTTAGTGTTAACCTTCAGACATTACAACTCCAAATGGTGAACTGTGTATTAGCATAGGTTGGTTTAAATCTTCACAATATAATTCCCCAATGGATGGAGGTGATAAAAAAAAGTAGTAGTAGTAGTAGTAGTAGTACCTGTAGTAGTAGTAATAGTAGTAGTAGTAATAGAAGACACCCCAGACCCTTCCAGATGTGAACTCGGTGAACTGCAGGCTAGTGCTGCCCTCCTCCAGTCCACAACCCTCCTTTCACAGACTGAATGACGTTTGTATTACCGGGCAGATCCACACACACGGTCTTATCCAATGCCACCACGTGAAGGCGTCCCTCTCCAGCATCAGATTGGGTGGTGGGGCCATGAGTTTGCAGACAAGGCAAATTTAATACATCTTTTATTTTTTTTAACACTAACTTTCCATGAAATTGCCATCCCCTCATCACGAACGCCAACTTGTAACTGTAGATTAGCGCTAGAAGATGTCGCTGAGTCACGAAGAAGTGTGTCCTTGTGGGTTAACCACATCGTAAATTGCAGGTTTTCACGACTTTCAGTCGAGAACCATGGCGAATGATACTGAGCGTTAGATTAAGACATTTTTTTTCCCAAAGGTTATACTGCCTTTGTTTTGTTACTTGTCCATCAAAGTTATTTACACACTTGTCGCTCCGGATACTTGACGGAAAATTTTCGTTTCAGGACCGTCAAATCGAAGAATGATATGGCCGTCACTACGAAAAACGAAACCTAGTTCGAATATTTCATGTGACCAAAGCCAGTCTCATGTCTTCCAAATTTATCAGTAATTTTAGAGTACTAACTGAAATGAAGGACGCAAAAAATAAAAAATCTAGATATTATTTCACCACTTTTACCTTAACTTGGCCCGGACGTTTGTCCATTTGTAGCTTATATCACGTTATTTCAGTGGCAGAAAAATGACATTTCTACGGGTGATTATTTTCATACCATTTTTTTTTTTTCAATTACCATAATATTCTGAGGCAAACTGATCACCATAACTCGGAGTTCAAGATGGACGTACGGCAATTTTAGGCCCAGTTAAAGGAAAGAAGATAAAAATGTACTTACATGAGTTGGGTGGCCAGTTCAGCTGTGCCGGGTGAGGTTAGGGCTGCCAGGTGTCCGCCGTCGCCCATAGACCTGTCCTCGCCACAGCCCACGCCACCCCCTGGCTCCCACACCCTCACGCACACCCTCCGGAACCCACACCCACCCACCCTCGCACCGCTCACTCTAACAAAGGGGAGGGGCTGGGGGCTGCTGTGGAGGGGAAAGAAATGAATACAGTTAGTTAATATACCTGGATGTATAATAAACTTGACCTGCTTTTCATACACTGCAACTTTTAAAGATAATCTCTCCTGATAACTCTACATTCTCTGAGTTGTCGATAATTAATGAAAGGGAAAGAAATGTAATTATTTGGTTAAATATATATATATATATATATATATATATATATATATATATATATATATATATATATCATAAGCCGGTTGAGTAACAACAGCAGAACCGGCCTATCCCGACCGAGGTCAGGACAATACAGCCAGTGTATCCCTACCAAGTGGCTTAGGCTGTCTGGTAGAGATTGTATGTAGGGTGAGAAGTGCCTGTAAGTGTAACTGTAGTGTTGAAGTGGCTTTGGATGTGTGTGGTCTGTGAACCATGTGTAATCGGCCCGCGCAAGCCGACTGGGTGCAATCATACCTTATAGTAAGCGACACTGGTTCAACCACAGCACCCATTGGGTCCGCCAATGCAGTGCATGGCCGGGTGAACACTCCCAAAGTTTATGACCCTGGCGGGGCGCGAACCCTGCTTCACCCGTGTACGAAACGCACACTCTAACACTGAACACTGAACCACAGAGGCTCCATATATATATATATATATATATATATATATATATATATATATATATATATATATATCCATCAATCCATCATCCAATACTACGTCGCCCCATGAGGAGCGTAGGAGCCCGGGGCTATGCAGTTGGTCCTGCCATTTAAGTTGAGTGACCAGCCTCACTCATCCCTGAGTGGCACTGCGTGAGTAATAAACCCCAACCAACCCTTGGATATAAACCTTCACCGGCTCAATCCGATTGGAGCGCAATAATTACTCACTAAACCACCAGGCGCCAAAAATTTGGTTATATGGTTACCACCCAGCGTAGTAAATGGTTTCCTGGTGTACAGGAAACCATTTGGCTTGTCACTCAGTGTAGAAGTCACCAACAGGCAGAAGGAAAGAGGAAAAATGAAGGGAAGAACGAGAGAAGAGGGGAGTGTAAGGTCACGCATAGGCAGAAGGACGAGGAAAGACTGAAGGAAAGATAGAAGAGGATGGAAGGAAAAGAAGGATGGAGGAGAGGAAAGGAAAGACACCCGAGAGCAGCACTACATCGAGTGAATGGATGGTGAGCTCCCCCCACCTATATATATATATATATATATATATATATATATATATATATATATATATATATATATATATATATATATATATATATATATTGAATATAGAATATGAAGGCAAAAAGGTTTAACTTTTAACTTTTGACTCATGTTGTTATTAAGAGAAAAACTCTCTCCCCCCTCTCTCTCTTTCGCTCCCTCTCTCTCTCTCTCTCATATCCATCAGGGCAAGTCGGGTACCAGAATATACAAGGTACGGTAAGTAAAATTAAGGCAATGTGCTGCCCTGATATATTACCGTCGTCACCATCATCACATCTCGCTGCTCTTCCTGCTTTTATCATCATCATCATCACCACCACTATATCCCTTTTACCTTAACTGGCCCAGATTTTCGTCCCTTTTTGACTATTTCCACGTAGCTTTGTGGCAAAAAAAAAAAAAAAAAAAAAGTTACAGCTCTACATCCTCAACAAAGCGCTTCTTCCAGAGCAGCATCATATTCTAGTGTTAGGTTAATCTACTGCTGCAACTCAGCATTCAAGATGGAAGGGATGACAATTTTAGCCCAAATTTGCGTGCAAGTATTATAGTATCATCACCCATCGCTCTCTGTTAAATTCAGGAGTCCAAAACCAATAACAGGAAAGAGCCAAGGTAAAGGCGGCGTCACATTGGGCCAAGAGTGGCTAACAGGAGAGCAGCTTTTGTGAGGCGACATGGCAAGCAAAGCTGATTTGCCGTCACACGCCTGTGTTTTTGCCAGCCGAAACGGCTAGCGGTGTCATCTGCTTTGGCGCCTCATGGTCATTTGCAAACAAACCACAAAGGACTTCCCACTCCCCTTTTCCTCAGTTTCAGCAACTGCCTCACGTACTTCAGCAACCCAGAGCCACAAGGCAGTGCACTTGAGTTTTCCTTGTTGCAGGGTCCATATTGGACGCTGGTCACAATTTGCTTTCCACTTCTTGTCTGGAAAGAAAACAGCCTCTGTGGCTGTTCACCAGTGTCTGAATATTGATTTCATTGTCATAAGAGAAGAAAAAGAAATGAATGAAAACCTCAAGAATTAAATCGTATTCACTTAACAATTTTTGTTAAAGTTTCCTTCTGTGATAACAGAATATTTTCTCACCAGTTACAAAATTAATATAGGCTCATTTGAGTTCTAATCCCACCAACAATCTGTGAGTGAAAATTTTTATCCATTTCACCTTACAAGCGAAATCTTGCTCACTGTGGGTCAGTTTGGCTAGTGGCTCACGAAACTGGCTCGCATGTTAGCCACTTTTGGCCCAGTGTGGCTTCATCTTAGGAAGTACTATTTACTGTGAACCCAGTGAATGAAACCGTACATCGTTCATGGCTTAGACCCTCTCGGCCCCACCACTACAACTGGTTTGTTTTTCATCTGACGGGGCTGAGTCGCTTCTGTAATCAGAATACTAAGTCAAGATTGCATGAAATTTGATGTGCTTTAGTTATAAATGAGCCTCCTTGGTTACTAGTCAATTTACTCAGCATCAGACGGACTAGAAGGTGTAAGGAGTCTTTGTACCATTGAAGGGAATGTGCTGTATGTATGCAATCCATACAGAAATCGACCGGAAATAGTAAGAACACAAAACATAGGACTCACAACAATGCACGGGTTAATACAGTGAAGACCCCAGTGTGCACAAAAAGAAAAGCCAGGAGAGAAAATAAAAGAAAATAAGGAAATCATCCTTTTCCACCCTTTCGAGACCGTTCATAGATACATATTTCACCCTGATGATGGATGTTATATTGTTGCTGCCACCAGACGATTTTATTCAGCTTACAAGCGACTGCTCAGACTGAATGAGCTAGATTTAGCCTTCATTATCCCATTCGCTGTTAGACATCTGTCCTGGAGTTTCAAACGTATGCCAGGAACAAAAATATAATAGAAAAATCACTATATCACCGCAGTGAATGGTTACAGATGATTAATTGCCACCTAGTTGGTGTTGATCGACCCTGGCCTGTCTGGCCGAGCAGATCTATCAACCGCAGGAAAGCAAACGCCCTTGCAGTGCCGTGCCATAGTGAACTGATTTTCCCTTGTGGTTGACAGCGCCTCGCGATAGCGAGGCGAGAGGAAAAGCGAAAAGGTTTAGGTTCTGGATGAACGCCACATCTGCGTCTCTCCATTCAATTAAGAGGGACAACATAGGCTTCACACCACCCTGGGTTGTAAATGGTTTCCTGCGTTACAGAAAACAATAATTAGGTTTGGTAGTCAGTGCACAGCCATATGAAGTGGATGGAGGAGCAATAAAAAAAGACTGGAAGAAAGGGAGAAGCAGGAAGAGAGGATGGCAGACACAGGTAAAGAATGATAAACATGAAGGAAGAAGTACACAGCGTTACAATAACTGTAAGGATGATGGACGCCACCACCCACAACCATTTCGGCCTAGTAAAATCAAGAATTCCTATCACCAGCAAAATGAACTTTGAGGGTGTGACGAGTGAGTGAGCACCGTGTTATCCCAATTTCCCTCTAATGTATAATTACAGACAGAATCTCCGATATTTAACTGCAAGAGCTGATGCCAAGAAACACAGTATTACGACAGAAAATCTGTTAAAATTTGATTTGGGAATTGAGGCGTTCACCGATTAGAGCCGAACACTGTCTTGGAAAACTGGAGATTTCAAGGGGTTCCTATATTTAATGGGTGAGTTTTTAGTTGATAATAAAATGTATTGAATGACTGTAGAACACAAAGAAAGAATTTCAACTCTGCTTCACATAGGGGTAAAGTTGTTAGCCTCTGCTTAGCGTGACGGTGGGGTCGGGCCGGGCCGTTCATTTCCAAACTTAACTGAGAGTAAACATGGCTTTGCTCGCTCAAGCTCGTAATCATCATCATCCCTATTCTTACTCCCTACATAAAGACGGGGTGATGAAGGATCCAAAAACAAAGTAACTGCAAAAGTGGCCGTACTATTAACACCATTCCCAGGGAAATAATGGACCACACAATTATTCAAATATATTACAAGCCTTCCATATGCGAGTCCTTTTCTGTTCTTTCAGTTCGATGACGTATGATTTTACTTTGTTCTTCCTGCATTTAATTATATTATTTAACTTAGGTGAGATTTTTCGAAGAAAAACTTGGTATTGCTTACGTTAAGCCCACTCTTACTAGAGAACTTGTAAAGTAGAATAAAATCGTCTGGTAGCAGGAAAAATAAAAAATTATGCCATTCAAATCATTCTCCCCTCTCTCTCTCTCTCTCTCTCTCTCTCACACACACACACACACACACACACACACACACACACACACACACACACAGAAATCAATGACGATCGCAAAGAACTACTGCTGAAACATTTGAGATAATGAACCGTAAGCTGAAATGAAATATGAATTAGCACGTCACTACTGCCCGAACAATAATATAAAAAAAAAATGTTGTCCGTGAGGCAAAAGAGATGTCGCTGATTATTTTTTGGTTACACTGTATTGATTATATTAAGCTCATACACATGGCATGGTACATCATACACTACACATACAGCCACGTGCGCTGGGGGTAGGGAGATGGGAAAGGGGGATGGACGGAGGGAGCGGAGGAGGGAGATAAGGAAGAAGGGAGGAAATGAGAGGGCGAGGGAGGAAATGAGAGGAAGAAGTAAACTGAAAGGAGACAGGAAGAGAGATAAGGGAGGGAAGGCTGGCGGAGACCTAAAACAGGACAAAATGACAAAAAAAAAGGATTAATGGAGAAATATTAATCTGACATTCATCGGTAGACGAAATTATCTGAAAAAGTCGACATTAAAAAATTAAACAATAAACAGAGAAATTAGTTGAAAATAGTTAACATAAGCAAACTTAGAGAATGAAGCATACTCCCTGAAGCACTCAGTTGCTGAACTCATCTCCTTAACATATATGCCTTGATTCCTTGATGAGATATTCACCCACTATCTCGGTGTACAAGGCCACTGTATCATCTAGGCCAGCGTTTCTTAACCTGGGGTGCTGAAATCAATTTTAGGGGGTGCTGGAAAATGCTGAATTATATTTTTTTTACTGGATTTGCTTAGTATTGGCTTTTTTTTTTTTTTTTTTTTTTTTTTTTTTTTTTTTTTTGAGACAGTATAAAATAAACTGTCAGGCAGTACTTCACTTCACTTTAACCCTGCAGTAGTGTAGCAACTGCAGTCCCAGTAACCAGATGTAGAGGGGTGCTGGACTGAGACCTTATTACAAGGGGGGTGCTGAGGTCGGAAAAGGTTAAGAAACGCTGATCTAGGCTACCCCAGTATCCTTCCCAGCTGTTACCCTGTGTACTCATGTTACTCACCAACTCTCAGAGGGATGGATGAACACACAAGTATCCGTTCATCCGCCTCAGGATTTTAAACGTGGTGTTATCTGGCCGGCAGTTTGGTAGCTATCCAAGAAAGGGAAGAAATAACCGAAAAATGTGAAGGGAATATTGGATAGAAATTTATGAGAGAGAGAGAGAGAATTAATGAACGAGTTAACTGATGGCCGACTGCGTGATAGAGTGAAAGGGGGAGGAAGAAAAATCCAGGTAAGAGAAAAATTGAAGGAGGAGAGAGGAAGGGTACACAAAGGAGGAAGAGGAAGGGACGGAGGGAAGGAGAAAGCGGAGGGAAGGAGAGCAGGGAAATAGACAGGAAGTAGGAAAAGGAAGGAGTAGGGGAGAGATAAGGTAGGAAGGTGAGGGAGAAACCGGAGAACAGGGTTTGTAGGTGAGGGAGAAATGGAAGGAGGGAAAGAAGGGGTAGGTGGGGGGGGGAGAGAGAGAGAGAGAGAGAGAGAGAGAGAGAGAGAGAGTAAATAGACCAGGTGAGGGAGGGAGAGTGGGGGGGTTGGTAGGCAGGCAGGTAGGGATGGGTAGGCAGGTAACTTCACTAAAACTCATGTGTATTTCAGGCATCATGTTTCACCTGTGGAACGAAATACTATCACCCCTCCCCCCCTTCCATACCCTCCCTTACCTCTCTCTCTCTCTCTCTCTCTCTCTCTCTCATTTTCTATTTTTAGCTCCTCTTGGCCATCCATCTTTCGTTTTCTTTCACTCTCTCCCTCCCTCTCTCCAGCTCATTCCTTATCTCAACGTCCTTTGAAAGACAACCGCTCTCTCCCTCCAGGCTTCAGGCTTCTCTCTCCTTCTGCACCCTTCTCTCCCTCTCAATTTTCCCTTTCTTCTCTGCTATTTTCCTCCCTGAGAACCTTTTCTTTCCCCCTCATTTGTCCCCCCCCCTCTCTCTCTCTCTCTCTCAGTTTCCTCAGTTGTCTCTGCGGTTTTCTCTCCTCTCTGAACCTTACTCCTTTCTTTCCACCTCCTGCATAAAGTCTTCTATGTTTCCTTACTCCTCCTCTCCCTTTCCCTTACCTCTCCCCCCCTCTGTTTTTCATCTTATTTTTCTCCTGTACACTTTTTCCTTTCAACTACACAACCGCCCCCCCTCTTCCCTTGCCTCTACATCCCTTTTTCGTTCTGCCCTTTTCATCGGTGTTCCTCTTCTTCCATCTGCCATATCTCATTCCCTCTTTTTCTCCTTTCCCTTGCTTTCACCTTGCTCTGTTATCTTTCCTCTATTTTTTTTTTTTTCTTATTTCCACAACTTAATTCAATTTCCCACTCATTTTTGCGTTTACTCTCTCTCTCTCTCTCTCTCTCTCTCTCTCACACACACACACACACACACAAATAAACCTTCATGTCTCCCACTCTCTCTCTTTCACCTCTCCACCCCCTCCGTGACCTTTCCTCTCTGTTTAAACCCTATCAGTTCCCTTGCCATGACATGTGTTCTCACTGTTACAGTTGTACACAGATTTTTTCCTTCATTACGATGACCTGTTTTACATTCTGCCACGTAGAGACAATTTTATTCAGGCCAGCAATGCCTTCGTCAAATAGGATTTGCATATATGGCAGACTTTTTATCCTCTTCAGTTCAATTACGTGTTTCTTCTTCCAAACCTTAAATGCAGTTGAGAGAGAGAGAGAGAGAGAGAGAGAGACTGTAGCCTGTCGGAGGAGGACCGAGTGACATGGAAGCGATTCTTTTTCGGCCACCACTTATGAGATAAAGACGTGTGGTGGTAAACAGATGAACAGTTATGGTAGTGAGAGCATTTACCCCATGAGCCCTGAGGAGAATTAACTGTCATATTATTCCTTCTTCATTCTTCCTTCCACTTGACGATTATATTAGGCTTCCGGGACGCTTTTCAAGTTGGAGGAATTTAATGTATATTGTTTCTTAACCCTTTCAGTAAAAATGGTTCCCTATTTTTTTTTAACCCAATCGACTGCAGGCAGCAGAGACCCAAATACGTCATCGTAGTGAAATCACTCAACAACCGTCGGAATATTTACACCGATCCAACAACACGCCGACAGCCAAAAATTTCAAACTGAAAACAATAGTAGTTCGCAATTCCGCCACTGCTCAAAACTTCTATTTATTGCATACCGGTATGTTTTAGCTCGTTCCTGCGAACACTGCATTCAGTAGTAAAATACGCCGGATTTACATATGCATTCTGGTTGGCTTGAATTTAGTGATGAACTGAAAGTTGCGATGTGATGCCGTGTTCAAGGTCAGTGTTTTTATTACCAATAGACTCCGTGTGACGTTCACCTTAGTCTGTTCACGCCGTAAAAAAAAAAAAAAAAAAAAAAAAAGGAAAGGGTTCTCATACGTCATTAGCATTATTAAGGCTGTACCCTCTACGCTTCGAAAAGCTATAAAGCGGCATTTTCGAAAGAAAAACAATATCCAACCGCCTGGGACTATTATATAAGCTGACTAGCGACGCGATGTCGTTTACTTCAAGAAAGAGGTTCTTGTGCTGAAGTAATTACGGAAGCTGTTTTAAAGGTTTGGACTGTAGATGAAGGCAAACAACCCCCAACCCCCAGCCCCACCCCCCAAAAAACTCACCCTTCAACATTACCACCATTTGTCTTAACTACATCATTACTAGGCAACAAGATTTTACCGGTCAGGCTTATTCAGATTTAATCATCATTTCGGCGTATGAAGAATTTGCCTGCAAGTAAGACAGGGTCCCCAAAATCTAATCTTCATACAGTATTAGTTTCAGTTCTTTTCCACTTTTTTCCCTTCCCTACTTTGACTTCCGTTGCACATTGAGGGACAAAAATTCGCTTACTACTCCAGTTCGTCTACTTCACACCTGGGACATGTCCATCATTTTCCTCCCTGATGTATTATATCAAAGAAAATCATCTGTGGCCGGAGAAACACACCAAGCTTCTCTCACCTTCTGTAATTTATGCCACCAGCGGTCATGTGAAATGTAAAATGAAATGAAGTATTAGGTGAATTTCTGTCCCCCAGCTCCCCATTACTTGCCCAGTTTGCACCACTCTCAGCCCCCCCCTACCCTACCCTTCCGATCCCCATCTACGGCCGCCGCGGACAATACAAGGCAGGTGTGGAATCTGTCGTGCACTTGTTTCAAGTCATGGGAAGGCAAGACATGTGATAGGCAAGGGTATGGTGTGTGCCGGACTGCAATAAGATGAGGGAGGATTGGGGGTAGGGGTCTTTCTACACTGAAGCCAACATCGAACATAGGGTCGTATTCATGGTGGTGTATGGAATGTTTCGTAACATCATTTCCTTGGTGATTTATTTGGGTATACATCCAGTGTGATACTTATATAGTATTAATATCGGTATAATATCAATCACATACAAGAGGATATTGATTTACAGGGTGAGCATAAAGCATTTCCCTGATTACAAACCTTTATTGGACAAAACATATGCTAGGTACAAACATACAGTTTTTTGTAGCTTATACCTTATCTCAAGATGTATTATTTTCCTTTATGCATGAACTTCAACATGTGCTCCATTTGTTGCCCGGAGCATATCTAAGCTATACTCGATTTCACGCAATGTGTTCTGCAGCATATCTTCAGCCACCTTCGCTATTGCCTGCGCTATCCTTGCCTTCAGAGTTTCAAGATCAGGAACTGATGAACTGTACACTTTGCCCTTCGTATACCCCCATAAAAAGAAGTCAAGAGTGGTAATGTCTGGTGAACGTGGCGGCCATGGTGTTGGACCATCTCTCCCAATCCATCGGTTTGGAAAGGTTACGTTCAAGATCTGACGGACAGCTAAACCCCAGTGTGGCGGTGCACCATCTTGTTGGAAAATTACCCGTGTTTGAAACTCTTCTAACTGAGGTGCAGCGTAAAGCTCCAACATGTTCAAGTAAACGTTTGCTGAAATGGTGGGCTCATCAAAGAAGAAAGGTCCAATAACCGTGTTATGCATTGGACCGCACCAAACATTGACTTTACTGCTGTCCCTCTTGTGCTCTAACACAACAACATGTGGGTCCTCTGATCCCCAGATACGAACGTTGTGCCTGTTTACCTTCCCCGAGATGTGAAAGGTAGCCTCATAAGAAAAAACAACACGCCTCAGGTAATCATTGCCCTCATCAATTCGTTGCAGAATCTCCTCAGCAAAAGCAGCACGTCATGGACAATCGTTTGGCCCCAAAGCTTGAACGATTTGAACTTTGTACGCATGCAAACGAAGGCATTTGTGCAAAATATTAACCACTGCGCTCTGCGGTATCCTGAATTCTGTTGAAGCACGACGAATTGATTTGCGAGGGCTGCACTGAAAAGCAATAGCACAGCATCAACAGTCTCTTCATTTGAGCGTGGCCTACCAGTTCTTTTGAGGTCACCAACACTGCCAGTCTCTTTAAACTTCTCATACCAACCCTTGATACTCTGGTGGATCTCGTCCATATTTATTTCAGAATTTTTGTTCAACTGTAACTGGCGATTTTGTTCCGTGATACCACAAAACACACTGCGCTTTCTTCTTCATAGATTCCATTTTTTTACTAATTACTGCAGCGCCACATGTAGGGGAGAAAATGTCTGTAAAGTATGTTTGAAAAAATTCTATGAATTCGTCTACACAATGCTACAACATTCATGTTTCTATCTAGAATGGTCTTTGAGATATGATTTTTCATAATCAGGGAAAGACTTTATGGCCACCCCGTATAATATTCAGATATAATATGCAATTCTATGACGTACCAGTGGGAACAGAAGACAGGACACAATGCTGGAAAAAGATTCCCGGAGAACTTGTGATTGTCAGTACTTGAAGTAGTGAATATAGTAAATAGTTTTGATATCAGAAAGCTAGGGAGAAAAAAAAATCGAGACTTCGTGGAGAGACAGATGATGTACGAAAATGACCATTTATGTAACCTTTGCGTGAAATGGTATAAGTTGAAGCTACAGGGTCAACAACGAGTAGGCTGCCTTTCTCTCTTTGGCTTTCTTCGCCATTACTCTGGTCACTGTTCTTCTGAACTCCCATTCTTTCCTCTTTACGACGGGAACACGGCATCCTTTTAGCAACACAAATTGGCTGTCTTTCTGTTTAATTTTATAATGCAGGAGTTTACCAGTACTCTCACTAAGTCATATATGCATCGGTCAGCTCTGAGAGTGTCTTCCTCAGTCTGTCTTTTCATCTATAATCCCCAGTCTTTTATATTCAGTGTATCCAGGCATATCGAAATGAACAAAACCTGAATAATTCAGCTTTCGTCCTGGGGTCATTTTCTTTTAATGGATACAGCTTCGCTTGTCCTCTATGCAATGAGATTTTTTTTCGTTAAAAAAGATGAAGTAGTATGAAGCAAAGAATATGGAACTGTTTCACTTATTCGACCTAATTTGTAAGTCATGTACGGTAATGTGTTATTCGATGGATATAATTATGAGTTAAAGACTATCAGATTTCATGCCATTACTAGGAAGTGAAATCACATGATGAGGATAATACCGTCGAGTTACCGTGATTTCAAAAATTCACACAATAACAGTAATCACAATTAGAGGAGTGAGGCGAAACACTCACACTAAAATTACCAAATCATTCAAAAGTACTTTCAGTAACCCTTTTGCTCCATTTTTTTTTTTTTTCGTTTTGGCTAAGTTCATATAATTCTATTCATCTTCGGAAGTACTGTGCCCTCGTAGTAATAGTTTACAGCCAAAAAATTCTATTCTACGGGTATAATACCGCCCGGAACTAAATACAATAAAACATGAGCTACGTCATTGGACAGAGGATCATATCCCTATCGGAATTATTATTATTATTATTATTATTATTATTATTATTATCATTATTATTATTATTATTATTATTATTATTATTATTATCAATCATTTATCATTACTATTGTTACAGGTTTATGCGAACAGTTTCATTCAGCATGTGGAGGTGTAACATACGCGAAGGACTGCTGTGCCTCAGGAAAAGGGCTATTAAGCCTATGCCCAGAGTAGGACACATAAAAAAGGAAAACTTGTTAGGGGCTAAAGTGATAGGAGATTTGTTTTCAGAGCCACAGTTAAGCTAACCCTTTCACCCCGAGGACGTAAGGTTTAGTGTAGGCCATGCTCTCTGCTAACAATTATATTCAGATCAGGAAAACAATCAAATAATTAAATATATTATTACGGCTACCGATATATGGAACCCTTTAGTTCGAAAAGTCCCTGTGAAATAAATAAAATTGTTTGGAAGTAGCGGTACTAGAATAAAAAATACTCTATCGTGTTTAAGGATAAATGCCAAGTACGGTAATTGTATTATTATTGATAAAATATATTTATTAAAAAAAAATGTATATGACGTAAATGCAATAAAACAACTGCAGTCTCATATTACCCCTTGCGAGACGTAGGGATCCTAGGCTAGGCTACAATACGGTACAACATTATGTACTTTCATTACATGCAATTAATTCCATGTTAAGTGATCATAAAAATAACTGCCTGAACCGAGTTAAACTACAGGACACTTACGGCTACAATAAAACGTCATTACAACCTCATTAGTGATCTACCATTGGACAGCGATGGGTGAAATAATACTGAATATCTGGACGGCCTGCATGGCGAGAGTATGGAGATGAGAGCCAGTATTTCTGGGAGCGGGAATGTTCTGTACATTTTGTTCTTTCCCATACAGGATAACAGGAATAATAATAGTGATGATGAAAATATGATAATTAAGATGGAGATATTGCTACTTGAATGATCTTGATGATGATAATGGTGGAGTTAATGAAGAAAATAGAGCTAAATAATGTATGATGTATCTAAAGAAGAAAAAGAATCTATGGTACATGTCACTGACGTCTTTTTTTTTTTCTTTTTTAGCATATTCTACTTACCAACTGTGACCATCATTCACTTGTTTAATCTTGTGCTGCCTCTTTCTTTCATCACCCTTATCATTCTTTTTCTGTATGTGCCCTCCTCTCGTCCTATTTCTTCCATCCTTTCTATCACATTCTGTTACTCTTCTTTCCAATTCAGGTGGCTCTACATTGAGAGACAAACCTAATAGTTTTCCGTAGCCTAGAAAACCATTTACAACTCTGGGTGGTAGCCACATTACAAAATACTGGGATGATTTAAAACCTCATCTGGAGTTCCTGTGAACTGGATGGAGACGCAAATGCGACGTCCATCCAGGAACCAAGTCTCCATACTCCTACTCGCGCCTCGCAAGGTAACATCGGTTCACGGGACTACACTGCATGGGCGGTGACTTGCATACGGTTGATGGTACTGCATGGACAGACAGATTGGGATTAACAACAATAACAACAACAGTAACAACAACAGCAGCTACTAGGCACCTGTACTTATCCCAGAGGAACCATCTATGAGTAAAAGTGTCAGTGAAAGTTGTATTTATCACTCCAGTTTGAAGTATGAGAGGCTGAATAAAAGCAAAAATCTGTACACAGCACAAACATAATATACAAAACTAAACAGTATTTCAAATCCATCAGAGCCTACTGCTGTTTGATCTCTGTAATCCTTTGAGTACACACGGTAATGACTAAAACACACACACACACACACACACACACACACACACACACACACACACACACACACACACACACACACAAGCTTGTACACAAAAACACAGCTCTAGTTCATCCAGTTATTTAATTTCCAAGTTACACGAAACGACATATTCAGTTGAAGGCTAACTCTTAGTCCTTTGTGTGTGTGTGTGTGTGTGTGTGTGTGTGTGTGTGTGTGTGTGTGTGTGTGTGTGTGTGTGTGTGTGTGAGAGAGAGAGAGAGAGAGAGAGAGAGAGAGAGAGAGAGAGAGAGAGAGAGAGACCCAAAGCCACAATAATTATACTAACCCAAAGCTACAATAATTATACTAACCCAAAGCCACAAGAATTATACTAACCCAAAGCCACAATAATTATACTAACCCAAAGCCACAATAATTATACTAACCCAAAGCCACAATAATTATACTAACCCAAAGCCACAATAATTGCAATGGCCGGTGAACAAGGACGAAGAGGAAACAAACATTGTCTAAGAGTCTGACCGGCTCTAAGATCGAACTCAGGTGCTCAAGTTGGCCACCTTAACGACTCAGAGGGATTAGGTCTATTTACTCGTTGAACTGAAGGATGGCAATTTCCCGATACAAGGTAAAAATAGACTCCGTTAACAAGCTGCCACGGAAGACTTATCCACCGCATCAAAAATGAAAGAGAGAGAGAGAGAGAGAGAGAGAGAGAGAGAGAGAGAGAGAGAGAGAGAGAGAGAGAGAGAGAGAAACACGTCTCCCATTTTCCAGTTTCATCCGTTTTCCATGATATTTTCTCCTGCTGGCATATTCTGACTTCTAGACAGCAAAATATTTTCCAACCAGAATAACCTTGCCCAGAATACAATACTGATTCTTCGCAGCGCCACAGTGAAAATGCACATGAACTTTACTAGCATTTTGACCAACAGCAGCAGAGCCTTACATAAGCCTTACATGAGCCTATGAGACCACTGGGCCATAAACTCCTTCGCTAAGAAATACCTTCGCTAAGTTGAATAAAATCGTCTGGAGGCAGAGAGGAGAATGTAAAAACATCATATTGAAAGGGGTTCATTGAGACTGTCTACATCCCTTTCACCTACTGTTATGGCTTAAATAATCTATGGGAAGCAAGAATTATACAGAAATGGTCGACGGGTCATTATCAACACCTCATATTAAACCAAAGGCTGAGAGCTGGTATAATTAATCCTATGCAGAGAAAGCTTGGCAAAAGAAAGCTAAGATGAAGATTGATTCAGCTGGAGATGTCTGGATCTACTGTGTTCAACAGCCTGGGCATCGACGGCAAGGGGAAGACCAGGCTAAGGAAGCCAGCTTCAGAGTTGACCAGGGAGTTAACCCTTGCACGAGGCTGCTGGAACTGGGCAAAAAAACGTGTGTGTGTGTGTGTGTGTGTGTGTGTGTGTGTGTGTGTGTGTGTGTGTGTGTGGGTGGGTGGGTGGGTGGGTGTGGGTGGGTGGGTGGTTAACGGCTGCTGCGTGCCCGCCATAATGAAGAAAGGGTATCAGCAGAGTTCAGAAGAACATAGAATCATAATACTGACAATATAAGAGAAGGAGACATAATGTCGCCGCGAAGAGTGAGAAGCTGACGGAAGCTGATCAGAGAAGCGGAGCTGGTGAGACAACATGCCTTTGACTATTGAAAGATTATATGTGGTAAACCCTCAAAACATGAGAGCTTTAATTCGTATATAAGTGCATAATTTCCCTGGGCTAATGCAGCCAGAAATTCCGAACCATCCTCCTCTGGCCATGCTCTGTATTACTGGTCTGTTGCAATCGCCTCCACCACAATTACTTACCATGCATTTCCTTACCAAACAGCTCTTAAACTTGGTGTCTCTGTTAATCGATATGAATCACGTAATGTTCGTAACGAGAATTAGCTTTGGATGAAATAAACATAAGGAACGTTATACAATAGTATTGCCTCGTAGATTATACTCAACCAGGCAGAATAAAATTGGAGTTACTCTATGACTTCCCTTAATTGTGAGCAAAAATACTAAACACGACACGAGAGACTGACATGAAGATTATACTGAAAGGGAGTGCATAGGAAGGTTACTGGATTTGCTCAGCACCTAGTACCTCTACATCCGTCATCTGAAGTTTCTTTTTGATGGTTTTGTTTACATTTTATATATGATTATTAACCCATGGTATACTGGTCTAAATTGAGGATGAGCAAAATTATTTGACATTACCCCAAATAAACTCATTTAAACCAGTGATGCAAGAAAGTGCTGTTGTGCGAGACAATATTAAGTTAAACAATGTCCATTAACTGAAACAGCTGAAAAAGAATTGTTTATCCGATTAAATCAATGCTAAAGCAAAGCAATGTCCATTAAAGACAACAGCGGAAGAATAACTGGCTGTCCGATGAAACAGATGGTACAGCCAATCAAGGGTTTACGGAGCACAAGGAGTTGAAGGTGAAAGTCTTTTTTTTTAATTCGGAACATATTTGTAGGGAATTTTATGTGGGATAAGATAGCTCACAGAATTACCAGATTATACTTTTATGATATCAGAGTTACTTTTTTCAGAATAATGACATCATCTTTGTTTACTATACCACCAAACAGACGAATCTACGAAACTTAAGAGTCGTCCCAAACAGTGAAAAAGCTTGAAAATATTTGGTCTGCCCTCACAGGTACTAGAGGTCTTTCCTAAACAATTCGTCAGCACAAACATGAATGAAATAATGAGGCGCTATCGTACTAAAGGTGATAAGCTCTTTCCTTGTAAACTGCAGTCATTTAGCTTTTTATCTAGTATAGAGAACATTTTGCTACGCTTTGGTCATACTTCTTCGATAGTTGTCACTTCTGTGCATACCGGGAACTTCACTTTACTCTCCTCTGAATAGAATTTAACTGTCAACGCTTCGGCACTGATACCAATCGGTATTATCTGGAAAAAAAAAAAAAAACAATAGTATGGCGATCTCATTCAATACTGGTTTCATGGAATGAGTGTAAGCAGTTTTATGGCTTGTCGATGCAACTCATGGAAAGGCAGTGAAATCTGTTATAACAAAATTTATATGTAATTCCCTCACTACGATGCCTTATTGTGCATTGTATTAATTCTTCCATCATACAAGTATATTACACTTTGGTAAGACTTCCCATATAGGAGTTAAAGAGGCTGCACCTAACCCCTTCAGTTTAAATAATACCTCATCAGTAGAAAAAAGACTGGCAATGAGACTGAACAGCAGAGTGAACGTGAGGCAGGTGATGAGAGAGAGAGAGAGGAGAGAGAGAGAGAGAGCAGGTCATGCGAAAAATAGCTCTCATCTCTCTCTCTCTCTCTATCTCTCTCTCTCTAATGCAAATACGGCTTCACTCCCACCACACCAAAGCGATGAAACACACAATGGAAAAAATACATTACAAAAGAACATTTCTCTTTTGTTATTTCCTTCCGAATATAACAATAGGCCAACAGGAGGTAGGCCAGTGTGTAAATCCATGAGGAGAGAGCGAGCGAGCGAGCGAGCGAGCGAGAGAGAGAGAGAGAGAGAGAGAGAATTTTCACAGGATGTTATACGGTGCGTAAATCCATGATGACACAGATGGACAGACAGAGAGATAGACAATGAGATGATATGTGCGAGTTACGGTTTTCACGAATCAGATCCATTTTATATCATTACACTTCTTTAACTCACTTAAGGCCATGATGTAGCCTACAGTCAAAAGAAAATGTATAACTGACGAAATACAACGAAAACCCTGTCTCTGTTAGTGCGTGTTTCAGATGGTTCTATTTATTCTATGTATTCGTCAAACATTGGGAAGATACTTTGTGTGCCTGTCCATCCGTTTATATCCTTGCTTTATGGAGATCTGATTCATCTAATTAGAGGCTTTTTGAACTGGTTGGGTTAGATGTGGCCTTACTTTACTACCTTACTGTTAGGGTGCTCTCTTAAACTGAATAAATTCCTCTGGTAACAGTAAGAAATATAAGTCTTTTAAAAGCTTACAAAAATAGATACCATCACCCACATATTTCTAAAACGAAAACGAAAACGTGAAAATGAAATTACTGTAAGATCAATGAAGACTATTAAGCCCCCTTTAAATTGATGTCTGTTATATTTTATTCTTGCTGCTACCAGACGATATTAGTTTACATTCTTGCTGCTACCAGACGATATTAGTTTACATTCTTGCTGCTACCAGACGATATTAGTTTACATTCTTGCTGCTACCAGACGATATTAGTTTACATTCTTGCTACTACCAGATGATATTAGTTCGGTTTGAAGAGGTTTTATGAAGTGTAGAAGACAGATATAACCTTCATTACCCATATCTTTAAGAAAAAGTTTTCCCTGAGCTAAAGAAAACTTGTTCGGAGGTAGCAAGATTGAATGACACACACACACACACACACACACACACACACACACACACACACACACAGTCACTGTTGTGAAGGGCTTACAAACCGACAAAATGCATGATAACTGAGAACGTTACATAGGTACAGAAAAATTATCAACCCAAATTTCACATAAAAAAAGAAGGATAAATATTGAAACATTTATTGGAGGATATAGGAGTACTGTCCCACGTGAAATACCGGTAGACAGGTAACAAATGATACCTGCCTGATGATAAATGGAGCATAATTATTTGTAGAGGAGTGTAGGGGACGCTCTGTGTGTGTGTGTGTGTGTGTGTGTGTGTGTGTGTGTGTGTGTGTGTGTGTGTGTGTGTGTGTGTGTGTTCGACTGTGTATTTATGTTATCCGTTTTGGCTTGCCTTAAGTATATTATTCCTGCTTTCTCTCCAAGTAATTTTATTAAGCTCTATGGACTTTCCTAACCGAAGGGAAGGGATGAACTTGTATCATTCATTAAAGAGAGGAGGGGAAGGGGCGATGGGGACTATGGGGATTCCGAGAATAAGATGGAGGTATAGGGTGGAGAGGTGTATGGGGGAGGCGGGTGTGAGTTGGAGGCAAGGCAGCTAGATGGGACAGGACAGGATGCCGTGGAGGTGATTTGTTTGTGGTAACCACTCGCTGGACTAATGCGTCTGACGATAGATTCATAAATATACTGACAGTTATATACAGAGAGAGAGATAGAATGATGGATGAATGGATGTATTGATCGAAAATAAACAGATGGACACACAGGTAAACAGACAGATAGATAGGTATAGATGAATTATAGATAGATTCAACCCTTCATTACGAAACGTACTTATTGAGCTGACTGAAATCGTCTTGTGTTACCCTTAATCAAATTTTATAAAGACGTCTCTGTGTCTGGTGCTCATCATCCCACTCTTAACCCCTTCACTACGAAGACGTAGTGAAGGGGTTAAGATTGGGATGATGAGCACGAGACACAGAGACCAACCATTTACTCCTGCTGCTCGAGGACGTCATAACTAATTTGTTCTTGTTACCTCCTGGCAGTTTTACTGAGGTTAGGGTAGACTCTTGGACTACAGGGTTTTATGCAGTCTTCTTTAATACTGTACCTTCTTTTCCGTGCTAAACAGAAAAATATTTGGTAGCGGGAAGTATATCGACACACACACACACACACACACACACACACACACACACACACACACACACACACACACACACACACGACATTCTTGAGGTGAAACACTTAACTCCTTCCATCCAACGACGTCTTTTAGTTTTATAAAGGCACCCGCAGTCGATTTTCTTCAGCAGGTTTTTTTTTTTTTTTATTCAGTCGCTGTAACGAGGAGATTAACTTAGGGCTTAGGGTATATCTAACCCCTTCATTACGAATAACCTACGCTAAGGTGAGTAGGATGGTGTGGCGCCAGTTGAACAAAACAGGTCATCGGGGTTAATGAGTATACTTTCACTCCAACGTTATACACACGATCAAAAAATGGACTTTACATTTTCCCGTCTTTGCGTTTCGAAACACTGGACGAACCATCTGAAAATGTTCTCCAGCCACTTCCCATTTATATATATTCCTGGTACCACTATCAATATTTTGTAATACACAGTTTATATATTACGTGAAATAAAATGTCATTCTGATATGTTTGCCTTAGGAACAACATGCGAACAGCAAAAGCTCTCGCTCTAAAATAATCTATAACCTGTTTACAGATTTTTTAAAATCATGTGTACCAGCTTAATTTAGTATTGCCGTCTCCAGATATATCATTAAGTTCTGGACAGCCTTGTAAACCTGTATAGTTAGATAAAGCCTTCATTAACTCCTTCAGTGTAAGACGTCATCTCTAAGCTGCATTGTACCGTCTGGTGGCAGCAAGAATAAAAGACACGTCATTAGGCTGAAAGGGTTAAGCAATACTCTGTCGTTTGGAAAGAAGATAGAATAACCTCTGAGGTGCGGCCGAAAAGTGAGTCTCAGTTTATTTTTGCCTCCACCGGATAATTTAAACTCAATTGTAGGAGACTTTTCGAACTTAAAAGGTTAGATAGTGCTGATTATCTCCCTCACTAATGGATGTTCTTCCTAAATCGTTTGATGGCAGCCTAAATAAAACTATAATTATGTCATCGTAGTGAATGTAGCAATAAGAAAATTCTGCCAATATTATACAACGCTAAAACTGCCGCCACTCACAGATGGAACAGCAAAAAATAATGATAACTATCGACATATCAATGCATGTAAACCAGCCCTTGAAACAGTTAACTTATTCTGCTTGTATACAGTATTCTTGCTACATCCAGAGGAATGTACGAGTATTCAACTTAGGAGGGACTGCATATACAGAAGGGGCCTGCCAAAGCTTCATCAAACCCTCGAAAAGTCTCTCCTACCTATCTGTAGCGGGAATGACCACTCACTTGCTCTGAATAGCATTATATGTCACTCTACCCCATAACTGTCTGTAATGTCTTGGCCCAATAAAGCCGTCCCCACCTCCTTACCAAGCATTCTAGGCCAACAATGTGCAGATCAAAGGAGGTGGATCCAGACAGTTTCTCAGGAGATTCAGAAACCTTCAGTCCGGGGATGCATTATTCTGGTTATTCTTGCTACCACCAGACGATTTTACTCCACATGCGACAAATGTCTCTTTGTAAAGGGGTTAATGAAGGCGATATCCAGCTTCTCTGTTTCGAAAAATAAGCTGAATACAAACCTGTGTAGATATAAGAACAAAGTAATAAAATAGCCCGTGTGGTCCAGTGAAGTAAGCCTGATCTGCTTCATGCTGGGCTCTGGTTCAGATTTCAGTAAGTACATCCTCAGATATTTTGACAAACGTTATTGTGTTTTCTTCAGATCACCTCAAGACGTGAAAAATCTTCACCGTGTTTTTCCCGTTTCCATCAGACGACTTAATTTCGCTAAGAGGTTTTTATCCCGTCCTCTCGGGGCTAACGCTTTTAGGGGTTAAGGCCGTCGACACAATGAGCTTGGAACTGAACGTGTTATGACGCAGACAGTCCGATCGTGTAGGTCAAGGGAAACTTGAAGTAAGAAGACCTGGTGTCACTGTGCTACATTCTTGGCGCAGAGTTTGTCACTGTTATTTGTATCATGTCTGATGTTAAGAAATGGAGTGTCCAGAAAGTGACCTAATGAAACTGATGTTCTTATCCCATTTTTTACTGCGACTAACACCGCAGAACTATCTGTAGGAGAATATGGGAGAAATAGTAATACCTCTTCCGTACTCAAAAATTCTGGACACTTAGCCTAACGATATAAGGAGCATAGAAGGTATTATAAGTGTACAGTCACACCAAATAGTATCGCGCAGGTAGGGCACGATGATATCCGAAATAATCATTACAGCTCATGAATTCTCAGTAAGATCTATTTGTAATCATTTTGCTAAACATATCATAACAGTACGGACTAGAAAATATCACAAACAAGCCATGTATAGCATCCTTGAGAGAGCAAGTTTATGAGCATGGGGAAAAAATCGTTGTTCAGTTTCCAGTTGCCATCGTCCAGTGTCTCAAATTTCTTCGTGTCAAGTGTGCACCGATACTTTTTGGTGTGAGTGTACATACATACGGAGAATAAATCGCTGTGACAGTCGTGCTGCGACGCGTCCTATACCACCTAGAATACGGAATTATGTCAGGTTCGGATCTTAGTGTGACGAGGTCGTAAGGATTCATCTACAGACATACTGGTGAGGACGAGACACTGGATCGTGTTTATTAAAGATCCTATCTAATTTGTACAACCAAGCAAGCCTTCATAGCAACTGAATATTATCATAGACCGATTTGTTTTTCGAATTTCGTTAGTTCAGCACCGGTATTAACGCTAATTTGACTAAGAAGAGTTTGGCGGCTGTATGAGTGAAGACAACAGTATATGAAAGTAATCTTATACACAACTTAAGCTTCGAAGGATTAATAAGTACAGAGCACTCTATAAACACATTCAGAACAAGGACGTCATTTCTCGGTTATCCTTGCTACTACGAGACGATTTTCATTGAAATTAGGAAGGCAATAGGCTATCCGGAGGTGAAGAGGGTTAGTGAAGCCTACATCTAACCCCATCAGTAATGAAAAGAGTTAATGAAGCCTACATCTAACCCCACCAGTAGTGAAAAGAGTTAATGAAGCCTACATCTAACCCCACCAGTAGTGAACAGAGTTAATGAAGCCTATATCTAACCCCACCAGTAGTGAAAAGAGTTAATGAAGCCTACATCTAACCCCACCAGCAGTGAAAAGAGTTAATGAAGCCTACATCTAACCCCATCAGTAGTGAAAAGAGTTAATGAAGCCTACATCTAACCCCATCAGTTGTGAAAAGAGTTAATGAAGCCTACATCTAACCCCACCAGCAGTGAAAAGAGTTAATGAAGCCTACATCTAACCCCACCAGTAGTGAAAAGAGTTAATGAAGCCTATATCTAACCCCACCAGTAGTGAAAAGAGTTAATGAAGCCTACATCTAACCCCACCAGTAGTGAAAAGAGTTAATGAAGCCTATATCTAACCCTACCAGCTTGCAAATCTTCTGGGCTGAATAAAATCGCCTTGAGATATAAGATAATGAGAAGACGTCATCGTAGTGAAGGTGTTAAAGAGCCCCCTAAGGCCAGGAGGACACATGCCAGTAAGAGCGGTGGTGAGGGCAGTGTGACAGAGCAGAGCACATGATGGTGGCGAGGACAGAGACACAGCGGGGCGGCCAAGAAACATACAAGTGACGATAAAATAATGAAGAGGCTTTAAAGGGGATGGAGGAGAGGCGGGGGGGGGGAAGGGTATGTGGAGGGAGGGAGAGAGGGAGGGAAGGAGGGGGGAGGGAGATGGGGGAACATGGGAGAGAGGTAGAGGTAAAGTGGATGGATGGAAGGCCGGAGGGGAGGAAGGAGGGAGGGGAAAGGTAAGGCAATGAAGTGGATGGCTGCATGGAGGGATGAAGGGAAGGAGGTGATTAGGAGACTGAGTGGGATGAAGTGGGGACAGGGTGGAAGGTGAAGGGTAGGAAAGGAAGGAGGGAGGAAGTGAAGTGTAGGCAGGGTGGTAGATGGTGTGGAGGCAGAGTAGGAGCGTGAAGAGTGGCAGGGAGTTAAGTAGTGTGGAATACGGTAGGGAGGGAGACTGATGAAGTGTAGGCAGGGAGACAGGTGTAGAGGGGGAAGGGTCAGAGGGAAAGGGGTGAAATGCAGTCAGAGAGGGAGGAAGAAAGGTGAGTTTGAGGCCGGGAGGTAGGAAAAGTGTAGGCACGGAAGGAGGGAGGAAAGTGAAGTGGAGGCAAGGAGGTAGGTAGAGTGGAAAGCATGGAAGGATGGAGAAAAGTGGAGTGTAGGCAGAGAGGGAAGTGGAGTGGAGTTAGGTTAAAAGGGAGAGAGGTGAAGTGTGGGCAGGGGAGGGGAGGTAAAGTGAAGTGTAGGCAGGGAAGGGGAGGTAAAGTGCAGTGTTGGCAGGGAGGGGGGTGGAGTGTAGGCAGGGAAGGAGGGAGAAACGTGAAGTGTAGGCAGGAAGGTATGTGAAGGAAAGGAAGGAGGGTGTGGAAAGTGAAGTGTAGGCAGGGAGGTACTGTAGGTGGAGTGGAGGCAGGTAGGGGGAGGAAAGGTGGAGTTCAGGCAGGTAGGGAGGGATAAAATGGAGGGAGGAGTGTTGTGAAATGGAGGGAAGTGTAGGTGGCAAAGTCAAGGGAGGAGTAGGTGATGCTGAAGGAGGAGGAGGGAAGAAGGTGAAATGGAGGGGGAAAGTGAAGTGAACTGAAACGGAGAAAAGACGGGTGGAGGGAGGGGGTAAAGCAGACGAAGAATGGAGGAGAAAAAAGAAGGGAGACGAGTAGGAGGAAGGGAGAGAGGGGATAGGAGGGTAGGGAGGAGGAAGGGATGGAGGGTCAGAGTGTAGAGGAGGGAGGGAAGGAAAGAGAGAAGGTAAGATGGATGAAGAATGAAAAAGTAAGAGAAGGGCAGGTTGTACTACAACTAGAAAACGTGTTGAAAAGTGGGACAGAAAATGGAAGAATAACAATAAAGAATGGACTGAACAAACGAAGAATGAACACGAAAAAAATAAATTAAAAAGAAAAAAGAAAATATGATACAGATGGCCAGAGAATAAAAATCGCAAGAGTAAATGATAAAGTATGGAGGGAAAAGAATAATGAAAACTTAAACCAAATTGAAATAAGAATAATATGGTAAAGAAGACTGGGAGGAGGTGCTGAAAGAGGGGGGGGGGAGGAGGAGGGAAGACGCAGAGAGGAGGGGAGGGGTTTGGACGAGGGAAGGGGAAGGAGAGGGGGAAGGACAGCTATAGGGAGGAAGGTGGAAGAATCGATGAGATGAAGGTACTGATAAGGGAGATCGGAAGAGAAAGGAGGGAAGGGAACGGCAGAGGTAATATGGTTGTGAGAGAGAGAGAGAGAGAGAGAGAGAGAGAGAGAGAGAGAGAGAGAGAGAGAGAGAGGGAGGGAGAGAGAGAGAGAAAGAGAAGGAGAGGATGGAGAGAGGTAAGAGAGGGAAGTAAGAATGGGGATTTAACAAAGGGGAGGGGTGAGGTGAAGAGGGGAAGCAAAGGGGGATATAACCAATCAACTTCCGGCAGAACTAAGACTTACGAGATTACCCGGGGGAGGGCAGGATGGGGGAGAGTAAGGTCAGGGGGCAGAGGAAGATTCGGGAGCCAGGGCTGGGTAGGGAAAGGTGGGGTGGAGTGAGAGAAAGGCTGGGGAGCTACGGAGGGTGAGGGAAGGATGGGGACAGAGTAAGACCGGAGGTTCAGGGGCGTGTGCGTATGGGGAGGCTGGGAAGCTAGTGAGACTGGAAGAACAGGGGAGATGGAGAAGAGTACTATTAGGGGGAGGAGTAACATTCAGGAGCGATTCCTTGTTAAGGAGGGGTGGAAGGGAGAGTATAAGACAGGGAGATAAGAATGGGTAGCGAAGAGTAAGTTTGGGGCACGGGAAACGTTTGGGAGGTACGAATGTGGAGAGAGAAAAAGACTGGTATGACATGGGTGGGTGGGGAATGGAATGACTGTGAGAAGGTAAGATTTGGCAGATATGGGTGGATGGGGAGTGAAGAGAAAGGAACCGGCATGGATGAAGAAATGGCCTGGGTAATGCTGAATGGGAGAGTGTGAGACTGGGAAGCAGCAGCACACACACACACACACAAAAGCAAACAACATCAAACCAATTGGTCTTTTTGAAGCAGTGTGTTGCAGGAGAGGTTATAACTAACGTAACTATTCTGCCAAAGACACGGATAGGAAAGTAAGAAGGTTTTCCCTACCCACCAAACCCTACAGCCGAAGCCAGCAGGAAATAGTGAGAAGGAAGCTGTCATGGAATTTTCTAAGGAAAGAATGAAAGGAAATCATATTCAACACTATTGAGCCTGCATGGAAAATACAACTAGTCAGCTTAAAGAACAAGGTGTTGTTCTGTGGTTATTGGTAAGTCCTCCATGTTTTGAACTTCAAGACATCATAATTCATAAATCTATTACTCAGAAATGAACATATTTAGCTGAGAATTAGAAGACAAATACTTATCCAGGAGGTTTTTAAGTGTTAGCACTGATTCACAGTTAACCACATAAGGAGTCAATTTGTCCCATAAATATTTACAACCCTGTTGAAAAAGTGTTTAGCTTCATGTGAGTAGAAGCTCTTACCAACTATTTTATGTCCAAAGCCTCTAGTATAATTCAACCGGCCCACAGGGAAGCATTAATTTACAGCCATATTATCATGTCCTTTGAAGACCTTATATACTTGAATTAAATCCCCTCGCAGTCTGAGCTTAGTAAAGATTAACAGATTCATCGCTTCTCATCGTTCCTCATATGGTTTATCACCCTAGGTATAATTTTTGTCACCCGTCGCTGTACACTCTCCAGTTTCTCCATATCTTTTTCTGTAATAAGGTGGCTAGAACTGGACGCAAAACTTCAAGTGCCGGCGTATTGATGATTTACAGGAAGTGGGGATGATATTTTCGGAATTATATTTGAATGCTCTACCTATGAATCCAATAGAATTACTGACTTTTGTAACAACCTCTGTTGACTGTTTGCTTATTTTCCGATCATTTGTTATTATAACTCCTAAGTTCTTTTTCATGCTTTACACTATCAAACTGAACGTTATTCATATTATAACTAAGACTTAACATTTTTGGTGCCTACGTTTAGCACTTTACATTTACTAACATCGAAGTCCTTTGCCATGTTTGGGCTCATTTAAAGAGTTGATCAAGATCTGTCTGAACTGTCTGCGTCTGCAATGCTGTGTCTTCTCTGTTATTTATTTTAGTGTCATCGGCTAATTTATAAATCTTACTAAACAATCCTACATCAGTAACTTATATGTATACTTTAAAAAGGAATAGGACCTAATACTGAGCCCTGTGACACTCCATTTGTAACGTCTCTCCAGGGAAAAAGAGAGAGAGGAAACGGCAAGACAAGAGGGGGGGGGGGAATCGGTATGAAAGGGTTATGTTGGGAGATGGTAAGACTGGATGGGTAAGGGTAGGTGAGGTAGCGTGGGAGAAAGAGTAAGATCTGGGAGGTAGGAGTGGGTGTGGAAGGATAGGAGAAAGTAAGAGTGAGAGGACAAGGGTAGTTCTGGAAGTAAGAGAACAGGGAGAGACTGGACTGGATAGGAACAGATGGGGAAATGTCAGATAGGGGAAGAAAGAGAGGTAGGGGTAAGTGTGGTAAAGTGGGGGAGGCAGCATTATTGAAAAGGTAACGGAGGAAGGGGAAGGGAGGTGAAAATAGCAACACTGGGGGAGTAAGCTTGGTTGAGGGAGGAGAAGGATGAGGAGAGGATGTTTGAGGAGGAACGACTGGATGAGGAAGAGGAGAGAAAGGACAAGATTGAAGAGGACGGATTGGGTAGGAAAGGGTGTGGTGGTGATATAGCAAGATTGGGGAAATGGGTATAAATGAAGGAGAGAGAAAAAACGGTACGACTGGGAGGGTCAAGGTGGCTGAGGGAAGGAGGGGGCAGAGTAAAAAAGAGAGGACTGGATGAGGAAGGAGAGAGCAAGGGTTAGGAGTGGGTGAGGACTGGATGAGGCAGGAGAGAGCAAAGGTTGGGAGTGGGTGAGGACTGGATGGGGAAGGAGAGAGCAAGGGTTGGGAGTGGGAGAGGCAGGACAGTTAGGGGTGGGAAAGAGCATGATGAAGGGGATGGGGTTAGGGTAAAGTAGTGTTAGCCAAGAGAAAATGATACACAGTAGGGGATAAGAAGACAGGGTTATTTGTGATACCTACGTCATACAGGCTTGAGAAATTATGACACATGGGATGGATGACAGTAGGGGTAGAAACTGGTGGCAGAGGAAGGAAGTGGGCAGATGCGATAAGAAGGAGAGGAATCTATAAAGGATAAAGAGTGAGATGAACTAAAGGAGGCTAAAAGGAAGACAGAAAGGACATATTGACGGCTGTGAAGGAAAAAGAATTGTAGGAAGAAGAAATGCGTTAGGCAAAGTTTGGTGGGGAAGGTAGAAATGTACGGAAAACTTGGAAGACAGGGCAGGGGTGTGGAGGAAACACGAAGGCAGGATAGGAAAGATGCGAAAACTTAGAAAGTTGGGGAAAGATGTAGAGGAAAATGTGTTGGCAGAGAAAAAAGTAAGAAAAATTTGGATATCAGGGAAAAGAAGTATAACACTTAGCGGGGTCGAGGATGGAAGTCGGGAAAATACTGGAGAACAGGGGAGAGAAGCAAGGAAAACATGGAGAGAGAGGCAGGAAGTAGGAAATAAAAAACTTGGTGTGGAGGACAGGGAAGTGGAGAAAATTCTTGAGAGCAAGGGAGGGAAATAAAGAAAACTGTGGGTGATAGGGGCGGGAAACTCTATGAGCAGGGAAGAGATGTAGGTAACACTCAGAGAGGCATGAAAGTAAGAAGATAAAAAATACCGAGCAAAAGAGGGATGGAAATTGACAGAATGAAGTAGGAAGATAGCAGGAAAGGAGAACATAATACAGGGACATCTATATGAACGACTGCCAGCGACTTTATCATAAACAATCAACGTTCCATTTCCCTTCAATCATATAAAGTATTTTTGTAGTTTATTCTTGACGCCACAGGACAATTATTTTATTCGCTTTAAGATATCAATGTAACAGTGAAGAAGGCTGTATCTAATCCCTCTAGTTTGAAAAATGTAGAGTAAAATAAATAGCATATAAATTACATAGAACATATTTGTAAGGCGTCCTCAGGGTGAAGGGATTAGGTAATTTGCTAGCCCCCCCCCCCAAAAAAAAAAAGATACCATGACGCAAATTCTCGAAGATGATAAGAGAAGAAAAAAGTATGCATAGCTATAAAAGTCCATTGAAGCTGAAATCATAATAGAAATTTAAAAAAAGAATATCGCGAAGGCATGAAGGAAGAGGAAAGGAAAGCGAGAAGATGAATTTACTGCCGAGAAGGAGGTAAGGTTATGAACAGAAGTGAAATGGGAGGGAATGAAGAAATAAGACAGGAAAATACCAAATAATAAGAGAACAAAAACAACCTGGAAAATGAGAATACAAACGGAAGGGAGGAGATCGAAGGACATGAGGGCAGGTGAAGATACAGAACAATATAAGGAATGATGGAATAACTTATGAGTAAGAAAAGACAAAGAAAATGAATATATACCAGCTGAACAAAGCAAGACGGTATGAAGACGGTAAATGGGCAAGACAGGGGAGGTCTGGAGCGATAAGCCTGCAGGTTAGGTATGGAGTTACGGGGGTTGGGATATCTAATGGCCCACCTCCCCATTGATCGCTAAAGGGGATGGACGCGCTGGGCTCTACAGGTTGTGTGTGTGTGTGTGTGTGTGTGTGTGTGTGTGTGTGTGTGTGTGTGTGTGTGTGTGTGTGTGTGTGTGTGTGTGTGTGTGTGTGTGTGTGTGTGTGTGTGTGTGTGTGTGTGTGTGTGTGTGTGTGTGTGTGTGTGTGTGTGTGTGTGTGTGTGTGTGTGTGTGTGTGTGTGTGTGTGTGTGTGTGTGTGTGTGTGTGTGTGTGTGTGTGTGTGTGTGTGTGTGTGTGTGTGTGTGTGTGTGTGTGTGTGTGTGTGTGTGTGTGTGTGTGTGTGTGTGTGTGTGTGTGTGTGTGTGTGTGTGTGTGTGTGTGTGTGTGTGTGTGTGTGTGTGTGTGTGTGTGTGTGTGTGTGTGTGTGTGTGTGTGTGTGTGTGTGTGTGTGTGTGTGTGTGTGTGTGTGTGTGTGTGTGTGTGTGTGTGTGTGTGTGTGTGTGTGTGTGTGTGTGTGTGTGTGTGTGTGTGTGTGAGGAAAGGCGTGAACAAGTGGGGAGAAGAGCGAGGGCGGGAGACAAGTAGTGAAGGTGGGCCATGGGAGAGGCAGGACAAAGGCCGGTGGAGTTGTTAACAAAGGGAGGGGAGAATAGGAGAACAGCACCCAAAGAGAAGCGAAACTAGCAAGATACTGGCCTAGGAAGGGGTTCACAGGAAACGAGATAAGAGAACAAAAGAAGGATGGGTTATAACGATAGATGAATTAAATAGAAAAGGAACCAACAGAAACGGAAAAGCACAGGAAACTGATCGACGGAGGTGTAAACATGAGACAAGATATGGGATAAGGTAACAGCAGATGGATGGGGTACAAGAAAGATGGATTATGGTGAGAGAAAACGAGGGGATGAAAAGAAGCCTAAAGTGAAGCGAAAAGAAACTGATCAAAGGGTTGGTTTATTGGAGACGAGGTATGTCGAGGGAGGACAATGGAAGGTTGGAATATTAGGTGTGGGGCAAGAATACAAATATAGATCTGGGTCACTGACAGAGTGGACCAAGGTATGGGTCAAATGTTGTGAAGTGACGTCAAACAGGAATGGACCGGACATGGAGCGAACCGAAGAATGGGAGGATGTTGAGAAAAGTAGATAACTATGAATGCAAGTAATTTGAGGAAAGGTGAACCATAGATGAGAAAAACCAGGAAATCTGCCGAGAGTAGAGGAACAGATGAGACAAGGATAGTGAGAGTGAAATAATATGATGATGGACGGAACATGACTCCTTTCTAATTAAGGAAAAAATGATGATACTTTAATGAGTCTGCTACGCCTCAAAAGCTGAGCTAAAAAAGACTGAGAAGGGAAAGGGAGATGTGAAAGACGAAACGGGTTCGAAAGGAGAGAGGAGGACGACTTAAAAGCGAGACAGGCCAGAGGATGAAGGGTGGGGCCAATAAAATGGGTTAGCCAAGGGTACGGTGGGCCCGAGGCGTGATGGTATAAGCCAGGAGCTATGACGTGAGGGGACCGGAGGTAAATAAGTGTGGTAGTAGGAAAGGAACGTGAAGTTGATGGAGGTGTGTGTGTGTGTGTGTGTGTGTGTGTGTGTGTGTGTGTGTGTGTGTGTGTGTGTGTGTGTGTGTGTGTGTGTGTGTGTGTGTGTGTGTGGTTTTTGTATATGGGATGACTGGGAGAAGAAGATGTAGGACATATTTATGTAGGTGAGGGGTAAGAGTGGGCCAATGTAATGGAGAGAGAGAGAGAGAGAGAGAGAGAGAGAGAGAGAGAGAGAGAGAGAGAGAGAGAGGAGGTAAGGGGGAAAGGAGGTTAGGAATGGGGTTATGGGGATGTCTCGTGGCCAATGTCCCCATTGATCGCTTAATAGGATGGATGCGCTGGGCTCCACAGGTGTGTGTGTGTGTGTGTGTGTGTGTGTGTGTGTGTGAGAGAGAGAGAGAGAGAGAGAGAGAGAGAGAGAGAGAGGAGGTAAGGGGGAAAGGAGGTTAGGAATGAGGTTATGGGGATGTCTCGTGGCCAATCTACCCATTGATCGCTAAAGAGGATGGATGCGCTTGGCTCCACAGGTGTGTGTGTGTGTGTGTGTGTGTGTGTGTGTGTGTGTGTGTGTGTGTGTGTGTGTGTGTGTGTGTGTGTGTGTGTGTGTGTGTGTGTGGTGTGTGTGTGTTTTATGCAAAGAATCACCAAATATTACAAGCCTGAAAAATCGTTGTTCTTTCCAGGAAAGCTTAACAAAGGACAACCGAAATCAGGATCAGCTCTTTCGATTAAAGGACTGGGAATCACAGATAGACTTAAATACAGACTGAGGAAGACAGTTCCTGAGTTAACCTGCTGCATATATGAATGGCAGAGTATCAGTTGACTTATCTATTAGAGACTTAAACAGAAAAAGAGTTAGACTGCGCTGTCGTACGGTTGCTAAGCGGCCGCCATAATGGAGAAGGGATGTAAGCAGACAACTTAAAAAGTTGTGACCATTGAAACAGCGATAGTAAAGAGATAAAGATACAACGCTCCGGCGAACACAGGATGCTGGGAGTCACTAAGAGAGGGGAGGTGATAAGAGGAGTATTATTTTTTTCCTCCCTGTTCGTAGGAGCTGTAAGTGGTATGTCCACCCCCCCCAACATGAGAGGTGCACTCTAGACAGGGGCAAATATGACCTCTCTCCAAACTCAACAGTAGTGCAGTGGTAAAGAAAGCGTATAGAGTAAGCTTAGCACACCCAGTGTTTTGGAAGTGGATATGGAAGGGAGTAAGAGACCCCAGTGATGGTGAGAGTTGATCATGGACTGAGGTGTGAATTGTTGAATATTACGGGATTCAATATTTCGTGGAAAATTTTGACATGATTTAAACTGCAGTAACAGAGTTCTGATGCCCTGAAAACAAAAATGATTTTCTTACCGCGATCAAAAATAATAATCGTCAAAAATCAGGTGTGTCAAGTCTTTAACAGGTGATTGTTGACGCAACTGCTGTGACAGACGCTGAGAGGGATGCAGATGGAAATGTGAAGGGTTGGGGTCAACACTGTATTTTTTTTTTTTAATGTGAAGAAGAAGGAACCAAAGGCCACGAGCCCGCAAAACTGTTCCTTCCAAGAGAAAAACAAAATACAAGAGAGAGCCGAATTCAAGATCCATTCATTTCGAGATGCCTGGACACACTGCGTTTGAAAGACTGGAGATCATAGAAAGCAGGAAATACAGACAGAGGGAGACAGTTCCAGAGTTGACCTGCTGCATAAATGAAGGACTGGGAGTAACGGTTAACTCTTGCATTACAGAGTTGGACAGAAGAGGGGTGAGAGTTTGCTGCTAGACAGGTGCTACGCGCCCGTCGTAGAAGAAGTGGAGGAATGCATGCAGACAGTTCAGAGGAACAGTGACCATTAAAGTAGCGATAGAAAAGAGACAAAGATGCAACAGTGCGGCGAAGAGACAGAGGTTGAAGGGAGTCAGTAAGAGGGGAAGAGTTAATGAGACGAAAAGCCTTTGACTCCACCCTATTGAGAAGAACTGTATGTGGGGAGCCTCCCCACACATGAGAGTTGTACTTCACACAGGGGCGGATAAAACCCCTGTATAGAGTCAACAACTGTGCAGGGGCAAAGAAGGAACGGAGTCGGCTTAGCACACCCAATCGCTTGGAAGCAGATTTTACAAGAGATGTAATATGATCTTTCCAAGACAAGTCCCGAGCAAATGAAACGCCAAGCATGTTCAAGGATGATGCAGGATTAAGTTGAGTATTATTAAACATAAGTGGGTATACCTGTGGAAGATTTTGTCGGGTTGATAGGTGCAAAAACTGAGTCTTTGATGCATTAAAAACAACCAGATTATTTTCACCCCCGTCAGAGATACGAGCCATGTCAGACATTAGGTGTGCCATAGCCTCATCCCTTGCCTGTTGAAGTAACTGCTGAGATGGACGTTGTGGGAATCGAACGGAAAGGTGAAGGGTGGAGTCATCAGCGTATGAATGGATAGGGTTAGATGTACAGCTTAGAAGGTCATTGATGAATAAAAGGAAGAGAGTTGGTGATAGGACAGAGAGCTGAGGAACACCACTGTTAATAGATCTAGGAGATGAATGATAGCCGTCTACAACAGCGGCTATAGAACGACCAGAAAGGAAGCTAGAGATGAAGGCACAGAAAGAAGGATAGAAACGTAAGAGGGCAGTTTGGAAATTAAAGATTTATGCCAGACTCGATCGAAAGCCTTTGAGATGTCAAGTGCAATGGCAAAGCTTTCGCCAAAGTCCCGAAAGGAGGATGACCAGAAGTCTGAAAGATAGGTGAGAAGGTCGCCTGTGGAGCGTCCCTGACGGAACCCATACTGACGATCAGAAAGAAGGTTGTGATAGGAAAGATGCTTTAAAATTTTTCTATTAAGAATAGACTCAAAAACTTTTGAGATACAGGATGTTAAAGCAATTGGGCGATAGTTAGAGGGTTGGGAATGGTCACCCTTCTTTGGGACTGGCTGAATGAGAGCAAACTTCCAGCAAGAAGGAAAGGTACAAGTTGACTGACAAAGGCGAAAGAGTTTGCCTAGGCAGGGTGTAAGCACAGAAGCACAGTTCTTGAGAACAACAGGAGGGACTCCATCAGGCCCATATGCCTTATTAGTACTGAGGCCAGCAATGGCAGAAAATACATCAGCTGAAGAAATCTTAATATTAGCCGTGAGGAAGTCTGAGGGGGGAAGTGAAGGAGGAACAGCACCGGAATCGTCTAAGGTGGAATTGGAGGAGAAAGTCTGAGCGAAGAGATCTGCTTTATCAGTAGAAGAAATAGCTACAGAGCCATCAGAGTAGAAAAGAGGAGGGAAGGATGATGAGGTAAAGTTGTTAGAAAGGTTTTTGGCAAGGTGCCAGAAGGAGCGGGGAGAGTTCGAGTTGGAGAGTTGAGAGCATTTTGTACAGATGAAATTATTTTTAGCAGAGCGAAGAACAGACTTAGCACGATTCCGGGCAGAAATGTATAAAAGATGTGATTCAGGGGTGGGTTGGCTCCGGTACCTTTTATAGGCCCTTTCCTTGTTGCGGACAGCATTAGAACAAGCGTGATTAAACTAAGGCTTTCTTGCATTACTCAAAGGATATGAGAAAGGAATGTATGCTTCCATGCCCGAAAGAATAACCTCCGTAATGCGCAAGGCACACCCAGATGGCTGCCGGCCATGAAAGCAATAATCATTCCAGGGAAAATCAAAGAAGTACTGCCTGAGGGCCTCCCAATCCGCAGCTCAAAAGTGCCAGAGATGACGTTTTTTTGGAGGGTCCGCAGGCCGTACCGGAGCGATAGGACAGGTTAAGGTGATAAGGTTATGATTGGAGGAGCCCAACGGAGAGAAAAGATTAACAGTGTAAGCAGAAGGATTAGTTGTAAGGAAGAGATCAAGTATGTTGGAACTCTCTCCAAGGCGGTCAGGGATACGGGTAGGGTGCTGTACAAGCTGCTCTAGGTCATTAAGGATAGAAAAGGTGTAGGCTTGTTCACCAGGTGGATCAGTGAAAGGAGAGGAGAGCCAAAGGTGATGGTGAACATTGAAATCTCCAAGAATGGAGATTTCAGAGAAAGGAGAGATGGATAGAATGTGTTCCATCGTAGAAGTAAGATAGTCAAAGAATTTTTGATAGTCAGTAGAATTAGGAGATAAGTAAACAGCACAGATATATTTAGTCAGAGAATGACAGGAAAGCCGAAGCCAGAGTGTAGAGAATTCAGAAGAATCGAGTTCAGGAACACGAGAGCAAGATAAGTTGTTGCGTATATATACACAACAGCCACCTCTGGCTTTGAAATGAGTATAGAGAAAGTAGGAGGATGCAGAAAAGGGTTTGCTGTCAGTTGCCTCAGACAGCTGAGTCTCAGTTAGGAAAAGAAGGTGAGGTTTAGAGAAGCAGAGATGGTGCTCAAGAGAGCGAAAGTTGGAGGAAAGGCCACGCATGTTGCAGAAATGAAGAAGAAGATAGTCAGACGTGGTTCCAGGCACCTTGAATCGTCACCGGGAGAGGGGCTGAAGGTGGGGGCATTTATGGTCCCTCCCCCCTGGGGACTCCGAGGCTATGTTATTCGACGCCATTATGAAAAATTTGAAAAGGAAGTGTGGTGTGTACTGTGCATGTAGTTTGGTGTTGATAGTTGGAGAAACTTGTATTGGAGAGCATGCTGGTCTACTCTCTGTATTACTGAGACACTGAAAAAGTTCAGTAAAGGGGGATGGTCGGGAGTGGATAGAGCTTGACGTGCACCTTAGAAAATTATTAATGAAAAGAGGTAAGAGAGAGAGAGTGTCAGGACAGAACCCTGAGAAGCAGAGACGTTGGTAAGCATTAGAAGAGGAAAAATGGCCTCTGCAATAACAGCTACAAAACGACCAGAAAGGAAAACAAAGATGAAGGCACAGATAAAAGGACAGGAACCACACGAGGACAATTTCGAAATTAAAGGAAGCTAGAGATGAAAGACACATAGAACGACGAAAAACATTAAAGGCTCGTGCTGATATTAAAGGTTTGTGCCAGACATGGTCGAAAGCCTTTGAGATGTTAAGTACAATAGCAAAGGTTTCACAAAAGTCCCGAATGGAAGATGACCAAGAGTCCAATAAGAGAGAGAGAGAGAGAGAGAGAGAGCAGTATGAAGGCGTGATATCTTTATGAAGCTCTTGTACGTAAACGACCTAAGATTATTCAATCATGTCCTGGAAGTGTTCTCAGGTGAAATACTGACCCCATTAAACCTCATTAATATAAACAGATAATCATCTCCATCCTACACCGACCCCCCGACTACTTTTTACTCTTTCTTTTCAAAGTTTTAAAGGATGATCTCATATCATCTTTTAATCGTCCCTGCACGCCACACACTTCTGTCAGGTAGTAATTAAGGTATCCACAAACTAAGCTATTTTGTTACATATACCTCTCTCTTTCTCTCTCTCTCTCTCTCTCTCTCTCTTGAAAAGAAAAAAAAAAAAAAAGGTATTCATAAATGTTTGAATGTAATTGCTTAGGAGCTACAGCGTGAGTAGAAAGTCATGTCATAGTAGTGATGGGTATGACCTTGTCCATATCTCTCTCTCTCTCTCCATCTACATCTATATATCTATATCTATCTATTTATGTATATCTATATGTCTATCTATCTATATCTATGTATATCTATCTATCTGTCTATCTATCAATCTATCTATCTGTACTTATCTATCTATCTATCTATCTATCTAGAGAGAGAGAGAGAAAGAGAGAGGGTCCATACACACAAGTTGGTTCACCTAAGAGACATTACACCGGTTAAGAAATTTAAATGTACATGGAGTAATATTCCCCTTGTTTTGGACACATCTACAGTTACCTCTTTCACATTCTGACTCTGGTCTTGTAATATGTAAGTCTTGAGTTTTGGTTAAAGTTATGGTGCTAATCGAAGAGCAGGAGTTAAAGATGAATACAGGGAGTTGATCTTGATTCATTATCTTCAGAGAAAGTCTAAGCTGAGTAGCGTATGTATTACACAGGGACTTAATTTACTAAGTCTAGTCGGACCCCTCTTCTTATTTGATGTCTCCACTACCTGCCGGTTCTATGGCTTGCCCCGTTCTGAGCTCTGATTCCTACATTCTAGTTTAGCAGGAGTCGTGTCACGTGAGCTATACTGTTGTTGAAGCTTCTAGAACATTGTATGTCTGTGTGTATGTACTGCTTCCGGTGCACGTCAAGCATTTCTTCACTTAAGTGTTGCAAGTTCATTTCCCATTCCCACACCTTGTCTGGTGCTTTGTCTATCTGTCTATCTATCTATCCATCATGCCATCTATCATAATTTGTATTTATTATATGGAGTCCTAACAGATAACATTAAACGACCAAGCTCCTCCGAAACACATTGCAGTAGTCAAAGCGTATAAAAGTATGTGGAGCAAAGCTGGTAGCACACGGATCCGCCAGAACCACAGCACCACCGCCAGAACAAATGTACTGGATTTACTATGGAAATGGAAGAAAGCCTAAAACACGGGGTAATCATTTGCATCCCAAACTCTTCTTTTAATCTACTTCCTTCTCGTTCTCCTTCCTCTCTTCTCCTCCTCCTATCTCCTCTTTTCTCTTTCCATGTCCTCCTCCTCCTCCTCCTCCTCCTCCTCCTCCTCCTGCTCCCCCCTCTTCTTTTCTCTATCCCTCTCCCTCTCCCTCTCATCTTCTTCTTATTCCTCCCCTTCCTTTCCTTCTTCTTAAACAACAAATCCGTCTCTGTTTGAATGGACTGTATCAATAATTCCTTCTCCCCAAAGACGTATTTCTTGATTCATGTTACCTCCAGACGATCTAATTCGGCCTGAGAAAGAGTTGAGACTTTTCCATCTGGATGGGTTGGATATAGCATTCATAACCTTTTTCGCTACCATACTTCTGCTTTTACAGTCAATACTATCACCTGATGGAAGGAAGAAAAAAAGAAAAGCCGTCATCGTTGTGAAAGCTGTTCCTCGTGACAAACTATGTGTTCAACTACATACGCATAGGTTAATGTAGAGAAAACCTCTGCAGCTGAAGGACTTTTTATTTTTTATTCTTGCTGCTTCCATACGATTTTATTCAGCAGTGGACAAGCTTGAACTAAAGCTGTCGGCCTTTATTAACGCATTCAGCACTATTGTTCTCTTCAGAGCCGATTATATAACCGTCTGATTGGACGAAGAAAAAACTATAAAAATAGTACCATAAGTGAAATGGTCAATCCCCTCAGGTATGTTGACTTTTTAAAGTTATTTTTGTTACCCCAGCACCAGCACACATAGCTGCATCCTGGGGTGATCCCTGGTATGATTAAAAAAAAAATGTTACTGAGTTCTCTAATTCCCTCAGCCCAAAATGACTCTCCTAATCTGAAGAATATGAAGGTAGCAAAAACAGTATGAATATCAATTCATCGTACTGAATGGGTTACCATTAATGCATCTTAATTTCGGCACCACCTGTTGACATATTTAACAGGTTTTCCTTAAGTCCCTAGCGATATAACTTAAAACACTAAAGCATCATAAAAACAATTACATTAAAAACACAGTAACCACTTTAACACACTTCTAAATCTCAGCTGAATAAAATCGTCTGTCGTCAGCTAAAACATAATACTACACCTCTTCCGCCCATGAAAGTGAATTGGTATGAGTATTAACGCTCATGTTAATAAAATCACCTTAAATTAGCTGCAATACAGTTCTAGATTTCTGCTGTCCGTGAGAATACCGCGCCTTCACTACAACAAGTGCAGTTGTTTGTTTACTGACTACTTAGGCTTTTAGGAAAGTGGGATCGCGAATCAAACGGTGAGGGGGACAGTCATCGCCATCCCCTGAGTTCAGCCATTGCCACTACACTTCGTCCTTCTTAACACTCTCAGCTTAAGACCCACTCACAGGTTTATACTGTAGTTTGGTCTGGGGGTACCTAGAATAGAGCAATAAAGTTGTCCGTATCATGAGAAAGGTAATAGAGTGTTTTTTTACTCCTTTCAGCCACACAGACCCTTCTTCCTTCTTCCCCCGCATAAAAAAGACGAGAGATAACCACAAAGAAATGTAAAAGGAGTCATTAAAGTGAAAGAGACTGCCAGCATTTCATATTACTGAACGCAAATAGTCTAGTTTAAGTCAACGCATAATATCTATGACCGTCTACAACAGGGCAATGGTTTACGTCTAAGCAACTCCGTACCTTCTGTTTGCGAGATATTAACTACCTAATACTAGTTACCTTGCTGGGAATATTACTTACTTATATCATCCTTTGAATTCCTGAACTTTTCCTTCTTCAAGTCCGTCCAGCTTTATTCAGTTGGTTGTATCAGCTCCTTTATTTCCTTGTTTCCGTATGACCCTGTGTGTGCTGCAAACTATTTTACAATCGGGGAAACTTCAGTATTCTCTCCAGGTAATCCCAGATGATTTCATACACCTAGCAGCCAGGCACAAACGCCTGGGAGTTACATTTTTTTCCTGGTACACAATTCCTTCGATCAATACCCAATTTTGAGTTTTTTCTTTTTTACCCTTTTATTATGATCACTTTTTTCCATATTACTCTTGGCACCATAAGGCCATTTATTCCAATTAGGAAAGAGCTTTTGTGGCGAAGGGGTCAAAGATGAATTTATCTCTTTCCTCGACTACATAATTATATCTTCAAAGCTTCATAAAATCGCCCTGAAGAGAGAGAGAGAGAAAGAGAGAGAAAGAGAGAGAGAGAGAGAGAGAGAGAAGTCTATTGGCTGAAGAGATCAAATGCCAACTAAAAGAGGAGAAACCGACACAGGAAGGTTGCGTTCACCAAAATTCTGCCTTTACTAAAAGCTGGCCTAAAACTGCCATTTCTCCATCTTTAGAGTTACGCTGCAACGATAGAGTAACAACAAAATACGATGCTAATCATGAAGAAGTGCTAAAGAAAAGATGCAGAGACGAAGTAATGTCTTTTTCCTTCAACGACATGATTGAAATACGTGCAAAAGAACGAAAATCTAGGCCAGGATAAGATAAAGACGGTACAATGAGCAGACTCGTAAACTCTACTGTATAAGATAATGATAGTGGCGTAGTTTTACAAGGGATTCAGGTATTAACCGTTACAAACCCTAATGTTCATTTCGTCACATCAAAGGAAATACGGACAACAGTGAACAGATGATGACGACAACGACGACGACGACGACGATGATGGTGACAATGATGATACTCTTTCATTCTGCTCTTCACTCACACTGACTCTCTCCAAATATCTTGAACTTAATTAATGCTGATGCTAACCTTTCCATCCTTCTTTTGTGAGAGAAGTTTCAAAATTTAGTCATGCCCATGGGTCCTTTCTCCTGCATAAAGCAAATAATCATATTAAATTTATACCTAAAGCCTGTATCCCATTCTATACCTACATCTGTATCTACCTACTTCATACTGCACACACACACACACACACACATGTGTATGTGCCCAAAGTTGAACACAAGAAAAAATCCACTTATAAATTAAAGATTATGCAAAGAATACAGAACAAGGTATAAATCAACATTACTGCCAGAGACTGCATGCAAAAACTGTTGCTTCCCTTTCTAGGGCAGGAATGGAAACTTGGGAGCATTTAAAGCGTGTGAAGACATTCTGTAGGAAGAGCTGAGACAGGCAGATGAAGCCTGCAAGGCGAGGCAGAGGGGTGGGGAAAGAGAAGGGGAAAGAGGGGAGGGTTCGGGGACCATGAAGGGGGAGGATGAAATGTGCAAACATTCAGTATTTTTCTCATAGCAGCTTGCACAGTATATTGACTCGTGACTTCGACATACACCCTCTATTTCAGCTGTTATGTATCTCCATTAGGACTCCATGATGTGCTATCGATTAGGCAACAGTTTTAATAAAAAATATTTCGGTAAAATATTAAATATCATAACTATAATAGTTTTATTATAACTTTCTGTTCATACTACTAAATGATTATACAGCCAACCATCAAAGAGTAATTAGCAAGAATTGGGACCAATCTTCCTCGGGTGAAAACAAGTAATGCGGATAATTTTGCTAGTGGGCGAAGTCCTTGTGAAACTCTCTCTCTCTCTCTCGTCCATCTGTCCACTCATCCATCTACTCACTCAACCACCTATCCACTCATCCACCTACGCACCCATCCACCAACCCACTCATCCATCCAACACAACCAACCGACCCCACCCCGGTCACTCACCCTGCCCAGCCACCTGGGAAACCCACCCATCCCTGCCATCCATCCTGCCCACACATGAATGCAACCCACTAAGCTTACGTAACAATGCCACCCAAGACATCCACACACTCTCTTATCCATCCTGAAGCCATCCAGTCACCCAACTCACTAACTCAAACACTCACACAGAGCACCCCAACCACGCAGTCTTCTCAGCCTCCCTGGCGACCCACCGTTCCCAACTGACCGTGGCGACCCACTCAGCCCACACATGCCGAACACCCATCTTGCCCACCGACCCAGTCACCCATCCTCCACATCCACGAATGCCACCCACCCTACTTACCCAACAATACCATCCATCACATCCATCCACCCACCTCACCCACCCACCTAGCCCTGAAGTTTCACCCACCCTGCCCGCCTACTCAACCCTGGGAACCCACCCATTATATCTACCCATTCCTGACCGACCCACCCTTTCATCCACATGGCCAAACACCCTTCTTACCCAAACCCATTCACGCCCACATCCCACCGACCCATGCAAATCCCACTCATCCACCAAAGACATCTCACTCCAACCTGACTTACCTACTCCTCCCCGACCACCCACCGATCTACCAACTCACCCACCCAGCCCACCCCACGCATCCACTCACTAACCCATCTACCCCCACAGCCCACAACCCACTGGTGCACCGAACCACCAAACTCAACTCTCCAGCCTCATAACCACATCCACCCAACCAATTGACTCCAACACACACACACACACACACACACACACACACACACACACACACGACACAGGCAAACAGGCATATGCACACGTTGAACAAAGTAATATTTAGTTCGCGCTTGCGTGTGTGTGTGTGTGTGTGTGTGTGTGTGTGTGTGTGTGTGTGTGTGTGTGTGTGTGTGTGTGTGTGTGTGTGTGTGTGTGTGTGAGTATACCGTAAAGAGATATCACGACCATATGACTAGAGATGGGGAACTGTGTTCAGAACCTTAGTGTGGGGGAAAGGGGAAACAGTTTTTGTGGTCAATTCTACGGGTTGGTTGATTGATAATATACAGAATAGTTTTGGGGAGAAATTAGCCTTAGAGATCCTTCGAATTTCTGCTGACATGCCATCTAAGGATAGTTTCGCACTTCGATTAATCTACTGGCAGATTATGCAGACTTTCTTATATTTATATTAATAAATGATTTAATATACCAAAGGTGTGGACGCTAGTAATTTTAAAATCCTATGTCGTAAGGGGCGATTGGTGTGTGACACGTAATACTGCTGGGTCCCAGGCAAGAGGCTGTCCAATCTATGTCTAAAGTCGGGCACACACCAAAAATATCGACTTTTAAATTAAAGATTATGTAAAGCATACACGAACTGGAGTAATTCAACATAACTATCTGTGGCTGATTGAATACAACACTGTTGTTTCCTTCGTAAGGCAGAAATGGAAACATGAGAGTCATTATAGCGTGTGATAACTGTAGGTCTTCTTTATCTGCCGACAGAACGAGGCAGAGGGGTGGGAAAGGAAGGAGGGTGGGGGTAGAGGATTTGGGGAAGGTGAAAGGGAAAGACGAAAGGTGGAAGTGTTGAGCATTGTTTTAATGGCAGCTTGCACAGTATACTGACTCATATCTTCGAAATACACCTTTCATTGTTGCTACGTTATGAATGTTTTTTCGATTAGGGTTTCATGATATGCAGTCCAACAGGCAAAAGTACTAATGAGCGAATAGTTCAACAAAATATTAAATACCATAACTATACAAGTTTCACCGTTGCTCACTGTTCATACTGGTGAATGATAATACAGTCAAACTGAAATTTGTAAGACTTGGAATGGTGGGTTATGTGTAATATTGGTTTGAAAAGGATGGTGGTCAATGTGTGATGCTGGTCTATGAGTGATGGTGGGTTATGAATGATGTTGGGCTATGAGTAACGATGGACTATGAGTGATAATGGACTGAGAGTGATGATGGGTTATAAGTGATGATGGGTTATAAGTGATGATGGATTGTGACTGATGAAGGGCTAAGAGGGGCTATGATCTATGAGCGATGATGGGTTACGAGTGACGATGGACTCTGAGTGATGTTGGGTTATGAGTGGTGGTGAGCTGTGAGTAATGAAGGGCTATAAGTGATAAAGAGCTATGAGTGATGATGGGCTCTGAGTGGTGATGGGCTCTATGTGATGATGGGCTATGAGTGATGACGGGTATGATGTTGGGTAATGAGGTAATGAGTGATGATGGGCTATGATTAAGCTAATGATGGGTTATGAGTGATGATGAATTATGAATATGAATGGTGATGGATTATGAGTGGTGATGGGCTCTGAGTGATGACGGGCTGTGAGCGATGATGGGCTATGAGTGATGACGGGTTATAAGTTATAACGGGATATGAATGATAATGGGCTATGAATGATGTTGGGTTATGAGTGATAATGGGCTATGAATGATGTTGGGTTATGAGTGAAGATGAACTGAGTTATGATGGATTACGAGTGATGGGTTATGAGTGATAATGGGCAATGAGTTATGACGGGCTATGAATGGTAATGGGCTATGAGTGATGAAGGGTTATCAGTGATGAAGGGCTATGAGTGATGATTGGTTATGAGTAATGATGGGCTATGAGTGATGATGGGTTAGGAGTGATGATGGGCTATGAGTGATGATGGGTCATGAGTGATGTTGGGCTATGAGTGATGATGGGTCATGAGTGATGTTGGGCTATGAGTGATGATGGGTCATGAGTGATGTTGGGCTATGAGTGATGTTGGGTTATGAGTGACGATGGACTGTGAGTGTTGTCGGGTTGAGTGGTGATGAGCTGTGAATGATAATGGGCTATGAGTTATGACGGGTTACGAGTGATGATGGGCTATGAGTGGTGATGGGTTATAACTGATTATGGGTTATGAAGGGCTACGAGGGACGATATTTTGTCAGTGATGATGGGTTATGAATGATGTTGGGCTATGAGTGATGAAGGATTCTAAGTGATGATGCGTTATAAGTGATGATAAGTTATGAGGGACGATGATCGAAGAGTGACGATGGACTGTGAGTGATGTTGGGTTATGGTTGGTGATGAGCTATGAGTAATGAAGGACTGTGAATGATGATGAGCTAGGAGTGATGATGGGTTATGTTGTGATGAGCTATGAGTAATGAAAGACTATGAGTGATGATGAGCTATGAGTGATGACGGGTTTTATGGTGATGAGCTATGAGTAATGAAGGACTATGAGTGATGATGAGCTATGAGTAATGATGGGTTATGTTATGATGAACTATGAGTAATGATGGACTATGAGTGATGATGAGATAAGAGTGATGATGGGCTATGAGTAATGAAGAGCTATGAGTGATGTTGGGTTGTGAGGGAAGATGGTCTACGAGTGATGGTGGACAATGAGTGATGATGGGATATGCGTGATCTCGGGTTATGAGTGATGATGGGCTATTAGTGATGATGTGCTATGAATGACAATGACTGCAACGAAACCAATTAACCTGACACAACCAAGCCAGACAATCAACCAACCAACACACCCCGTCGCATCCCGGATCACAGCTAGTCTCCCGTTCCGTGATTCGTGATGCACCCAGGTCCCGGGCCCCAGATGACATCCCTCCTCACTTCCCGGAAGGATCCAGCCTTCCCAGTTCCGCGACCATCCAGCAACCAAGCTAAGCAACCAACCAAATCAAGCAAGCAACCAGAATGGGTTATGAGAAACAATGGTCCACGAGTGATGTTGGGCTATGTGTGATGATGGATTCTAAGTGATGTTGGACTATGAGTGATGATGGGTTATGAGGGACGATGATCTATGAGAGATGATGGGTGACGATGGACTGTGAGTGATGTTGGGTTATGGCTGGTGATGAGCTATGAGTAATGAAGGGCTAATGATGATGAGTTATGAGTTAAGTTATGAGTGGTGATCGGTTATGAGTGACGATGCGTTTTGAGCGATATTGGGCTATGAGTAATGATGAGCTATGAGTGATGATGGGATATATGTGGTGATGGGCTATGAGTAATGAATGACTATGAGTGATGATGGGTTATGAGTGATGATGGGCTGTGAGTAATGATGAGCTTTGAGTGATGATAGGTTATGAGTAATGATGGGTTATGAGTGATGATGGGCTATGATGGGTTATGAGTGATGTTGGGTTATGAGGGACTGATGTGTGCTCTCGGGTTATGAGTGATGATGGGCTATGAATGACAATGACTGCAACGAAACCAATCAACCAGACAACCAAGCCAGACAATCAACCAACCAACACACCCCGTCGCATCCCGGATCACAGCCAGTCTCCCGTTCCGTGATTCGTGATGCACCCAGGTCCCGGGCCCCAGATGACATCCCTCCTCACTTCCCGGAAGGATCCAGCCTTCCCCGTTCCGCGACCAACCAACAACCAACACAGCCAACCAACAGACCAGTCCAATCAATCAACTAACCAAGCCAACAGACTAGTTCAATCAATCAACTAACCAAGCCAACAGACCAGTCCAATCAATCAACTAACCAAGCCAACCAACAGACCAATCCAATCAATCAACCAATTAACCAAGCCAACCAACCTGGCAATCAGCCAACCAACACACCCCGTCGCATCCCGGATCACAGCCAGTGATTCGTGATGCACCCAGGTCCCGGGCCCCAGATGACATCCCTCCTCACTTCCTGGAAGGATCAAGCCTTCCCTGTTCCGCGACCATCCAGCAACCAAGCCAACCAACAGACCAATCCAATCAATCAACTAACCAAGCCAACTAACCAGACACTCCAACCATTAGACCAATCCAATCCATCAACTAACCAAGCCAACTAACCAGACAAGCCAACCAACAGACCAATCCAATCCATCAACTAACCAAGCCAACCAACCAACACACCCCGTCACATCCCGGATCACAGCCAGTCTCCCGTTCCGTGATTCGTGATGCACCCAGGTCCCGGACCCCAGATGACATCCCTCCTCACTTCCCGGAAGGATCCAGCCTTCCCCGTTCCGCGACCATCCAACAACCAAGCCAACCAACAGACCAGTCCAATCAATCAACTAACCAAGCCAACAGACTAGTCCAATCAATCAACTAACCAAGCCAACAGACCAGTCCAATCAATCAACTAACCAATCCAATCAATCAACCAATTAACCAAGCCAACCAACCTGGCAATCAGCCAACCAACACACCCGTCGCATCCCGGATCACAGCCAGTCTCCGTTCCGTGATTCGTGAAGCACCCAGGTCCCGGGCCCCAGATGACATCCCTCCTCACTTCCTGGATGGATCAAGCCTTCCCTGTTCCGCGACCATCCAGCAACCAAGCCAACCAACAGACCAATCCAATCAATCAACTAACCAAGCCAACTAACCAGACACTCCAACCAATAGACCAATCCAATCCATCAACTAACCAAGCCAACTAACCAGACAAGCCAACCAACAGACCAATCCAATCCATCAACTAACCAAGCCAACCAACCAACACACCCCGTCACATCCCGGATCACAGCCAGTCTCCCGTTCCGTGATTCGTGATGCACCCAGGTCCCGGGCCCCAGATGACATCCCTCCTCACTTCCCGGAAGGATCCAGCCTTCCCCGTTCCGCGACCATCCAACAACCAAGCCAACCAACAGACCAGTCCAATCAATCAACTAACCAAGCCAACAGACTAGTCCAATCAATCAACTAACCAAGCCAACAGACCAGTCCAATCAATCAACTAACCAATCCAATCAATCAACCAATTAACCAAGCCAACCAACCTGGCAATCAGCCAACCAACACACCCCGTCGCATCCCGGATCACAGCCAGTCTCCCGTTCCGTGATTCGTGAAGCACCCAGGTCCCGGGCCCCAGATGACATCCCTCCTCACTTCCTGGATGGATCAAGCCTTCCCTGTTCCGCGACCATCCAGCAACCAAGCCAACCAACAGACCAATCCAATCAATCAACTAACCAAGCCAACTAACCAGACACTCCAACCAATAGACCAATCCAATCCATCAACTAACCAAGCCAACTAACCAGACAAGCCAACCAACAGACCAATCCAATCCATCAACTAACCAAGCCAACCAACCAACACACCCCGTCACATCCCGGATCACAGCCAGTCTCCCGTTCCGTGATTCGTGATGCACCCAGGTCCCGGGCCCCAGATGACATCCCTCCTCACTTCCCGGAAGGATCCAGCCTTCCCCGTTCCGCGACCATCCAGCAACCAACACAGCCAACCAAGACAACGAAGGCAACTGACCAATCAACCAAGCCAACCACATACAAAGACAAGCAATTAGACAAGCAACCAGACAAACAACCGGACAAGCAACCCAACGAAGCCTGCCGCCCAGCTCTTTCCTTGTACGGCTACAGTTCGCTTCACCTGTGCGGGGGTGGACTCGATCTCACCCGCCACGGTGGCATCAGCAGAACCTACCGACTCGGCTGTCACAGCCGGGCGAGGGATAGAATTTTGGAACTTCTAATGTACAATCCGGACCGAGTTTATCCAGTCTGAGCATACCTTTGCACTGATGTACACTTAATGTTGTCTTGTGAAGGTAAATGAATACCATGCGCGTTGCACAGAACAAGAAAAAAAAACGGTACATACAAAAAAAAAAAAAAAAAAAAAAATAGCTGCCGCCGACAGCACCTCACTCAATCCGGATTTACAGCCCGTGAATATAAAATCTATAAACTGGTTGTGACGTATAGCATAAAACTTTCAGTTACACTATCGTGTTTGGGAAGGCTCTGTATATATGGTTAACGGAAATAATCGGTAATAATTACTCGTTATAAAGTGATAATAACATTGGTAAAGTACGATGCAAAAATGTTTTCTTAAATCTACGATTGTACTTCTACTTTGTGTGTGTGTGTGTGTGTGTGTGTGTGTGTGTGTGTGTGTGTGTGTGTGTGTGTGTGTGTGTGTGTGTGTGTATCGGGTATTTGACCTCACTGTTGTATTCTTAAAATATTTCTTCGTTGGATGTTGTATAACAGATTGTGATTAAAGTTATAATGACCAAATAATTAAAAGAGTGAAGTAGAAAGGGACGAGTAAAACGAAAACATAGGGAAAGGTGAGGAAAGGAGGTAAAATTATGAGAATGTTTGAGTAAGGCAATAGTTCTAGTCACATTGCATTGCAATATACACTGTGCACCGAAGACCTCTTGTTCACCAGACCTGCAATGTCAAAATGCAATACGATCAAATTTAGGCTAGTTGTCCAATAAACAACATTCAAAAGAGTATAAAGTCGTAGTATCCAAGGTAATTGGCTGAGGATGAGGTGCTTGAGGGATGCCAAAGCTTACCAAACGACGATCCCGGGTCGCTCTTATTCCACGTAGGGACTGTGGAAAGAACAGAACATAACCTATAACTGGGGTGTTACTTAGTATATAATATCCGACTGTGTCTACGTATTGAGCAAGTCTTTCAACACAGAATGAGGTAAAAGAATATTTTAATAGTCATAAAACATACATCATGCATTTGTATGAGAGCACTTCTTCCCTAGTAATTTGTTTTGCATGTTGCTCCTCATTATTCTCTGGTATGTTATTTATTTCCCTTTACTGTCGACATGGTGCTGAAGAAGAGTGCTTTCATGCTGTGGCACCGATATAATCAGCTTTAGAAACGTCTCTCAACTCCCTTCATATCCCCCGAAAGGAGGTTGGTAAACTACAAGAAACCGACAGTTTCAACCTAAAGTGTACCTAGTTCACGGCCAAATGAGCTTTCGTGGCTGTAGCAACAGCAACACCAGCTGCAGCAAACCTATACTAGCCTACTATCGACATGTCACCAGTAACATAAAACGGATGGTCAATGAGCAACAGAAAACAATTACCAGTAAAGAATAAACGTTATTAAGCGTCCTTTGCCAACGACAACATGGGTACAAGACGCTGGTGGTGTCCCTCTCGTGGTGGCGGGGGGCGGCGGTCAACACAACACGGCCTCGTAGTTTTAACTTTGCTCTAGTTTTACTTAGGCATTTCTTTTCTCAGCTTAAAGAAACCTTATTGACCTTGATGGGTTTAACATAGGTTTTATTAAGCCCTGTAGCACATGAGTCCTTTTATATTATAAGAAACCGTCTAGTGTGAGTAGAAATATGACGATTTTAATATAACAACCAGCTTGCAGGAGAACATTAAGACGCGCAATGCAGATTTCATCACTTATGAAAAAATGTATTGAAGTCTAATTCCCCATCCAAAGAGAATACTATTTAAAAACGTCGTGATTTTTTTTTCTTGCAGATGCACCCAACTCCCCCCACACAAGAATCATACATAATCTTATCAAGAATGAGTTTCGAAACATCCGACTACAGATAGGTCACAAAAACTTACTGTAGCCAAAAGCCAAAAGAGTAACCTTCTAAATACAGGTAAATCAGATTGTATAAACCCAGCATATCCACAAGATTAAATCTGTCGATTCAGTGAAATCCATCACATAAACCCAGCGCAACCAAATGAATAACTTTTTCAGATCGGTGACGTATTGAAGCCAGGCCAGCCAGAGACGCCATGGCAAGGCATCTGTTACTCTGTAGTGGGGGTGGGGGCGGCCCTCACAACCCAGCACTCGTTATTTTATTATTTTATTTATTTTTTTAGTGTATTTGTTTATGCAAGTTTGTCCTTCCGCTTTATTCCTTTCAGTCCAGTGACTTATCATAACTGACTTGTTTTGTATATTACACCTTTATTTCCCCGTGTATGTTATGTATGTCCATCACCAACATGGCCTCAATCAATTAAGGTGTTGCTGAGACCCAAGGCTTATCTGAAACGTGAACCCAGTGGACTGCAGGCTTAGGTTGCCCTTCTTCAGTCCATCACTCTTTCAGGGAACAGGGAAGTAGTTGAGGAACGTGTGTATAACCAGGCTGTTGAGCCGCCCGGTTATATCAGCGCCACCAAGTGCAGGCATCCCTCTCCAGCACAAACAGGTAAGTACAAAAGGATAATAAGGTGTAACAGGCAGAAATATATGGCACAAGAGTTGTTACCAATGCCTCTGAGCCAACGAGAATACGACTCCTAAACCGTCGAGCTGAAAAGGAAAACATCAAGAGGAAGGATAATATATATGAAAACAAATAAGGAAAATATATAACTAAAGGACTAGGACAAACATTAGTGAACCACCCCTTCACAACGATGACGTCTTTTATCTTATTATTACTGCCTTCAGACGATTTGAATCAGCTTTGCAATGGGTTAAAGCAATCCCCCTTATCCCCACTCACCTGGTGTCTCCCTCTCGCCCTCTCACAGGCTAAACAACGTGATCCGATGCTAAGAGGAGGACAGTTATCTAAGGTGTAATGCAGTGACGAGGTTGACAATGAAGGAGAGCAGAACACCTACCAAACAATGAATAAATCAATCAATCAATAAATAAGCAAAATAAATAATGAAAGGCAAACAGGCAGACAGACACAAATAAACAGATAGATAGATGTATAGATACAGACAGAGAGACAGATTGAGAAAAAAAAACTTCACAGTGTGTTGTGTTGTGGTGGCCGGGCCTCGCCACCACGAGGGAAGATCCACCAACCCTGCCACGGCGTCGCTGGCTACCACAGCCTCGTGAATTAACACTGTCATTATGCCCTGGCCGGTCAGACTCTTAGACAAGTTCTCTTGGCCTCTTTTCCCTGTTCAACCAGCCGCAAAATAAATTGATTAGGATGAGGTGCCACGAAGCTTCCTGCGCCATTTATAATACCTTCCTAAGACTTCTTCTTCTTCTTTCAATCTAAAGGCGTACTTAAGATTCTTGCTGTTCAACATTACGTATTATTATGGGGCTGGGCAGGGATCGCCTTCACGTGGTGGCACAGATATAATTTAGTGGTTCGACTGCCCGGTGATACAAACGTCCCTCAGTTCCCTCCCTAGTCCCCCATAGGAGGATGGTGGACTGCAAGAGGAGGACAGCTTCCGCCTGTAGTTCACTGGATTCACTTTTCAGATGAACCTGGAGCTACAACAACACCTACTACTACTACTACTACAACCACTGCACTACTGCTACTACTACTACTACTACTACTACAACCACTGCACTACTACTACTACTACAACCACTGCACTACTACTACTACTACTACTACCACTACCTGTACTACTACTACTACCACTACTACTACCACTACAGTATCCCTGACATAAATCAGTATGAAGTAGTGAAGAAATATAAATATTTAGGCTACATACTTCAAGACAGTTTTTATGATATATAAAATAAGATTAAATTCTTTTTATTCTAATTTTAATTCTGTGTACAGGAAATTTAAGAACATTACTTCGCAAATGTTACTCTTTCTGCTTAAGGCATATTGTGTACCTGATTATAGGTTAACTGTATGGGACAAAGAAAACACAAAAAAGTCAACTGTTTAGAACACATGAAGTTGCATATGCTAATGCAATAAAAATATATAATTTACCAAGAGTAACTAGTAATCCTAGTGTGGCCAAGGCAGCTGGTCTTTTTCCGCTAAGGAATCATACACCATTCACACAGGTAAGGTGTGTGAAATCTTTATTTACAAGAAGAATGTTTTACCTAAGATGAATATTCCTGTTTCTACCTCTGGCCATCATTTTATCCAGCTTTGTAAACACTTCAGTGAAAAATATAATGTAACTACTATGAGTATGGAAACTGATTTAATCATATCAAGGATTGCTTGGATTCAAAATCACGAAGAAATAAAAGGATTGGAAGTTACAGTGTGAACAGATAATAAGATAATTATATGGGTTTGAATTACTTAGGTGGTAATGAGCTGTGATGGTGGTGCAATATGTATACTGTATATGTATTGTATGCACACGTGCACAATACAGTAAATATTTTATGATGATGTGTATGTATGGTAAAACAAGATAATTTTAAGATATCACAGAACTGTGATAGTTATTCTTTTTAGCCTTTTGAAATGATAACTTATTGAATATGTTTTTAAAAATAATGTTTGGCTGTTGTGCATCTTACTGTTCATATGTATGTTAAATACGAAGTAAAGTTGACTGATTGATTGATTAACTACAGTTACTACTACTAGTCCAACTACCACAAGTAATTTTACTACGATATGACAACAAGAAAACCACCACCACATATACTACTACTACTACTACTACTACTACTCCTACTACTACTACTACCAGTAATAACAGTATCAATACACAGTAGTTGACTAATTTCATTCTACAGTACTAGTAAACTTTTAGTCATTACTCAACTTATATTTTCAAAACTACATACAACTGTTCAAATATACTCGTAGACTGTATGTAGCTACAGTCCTGTGACACTAGTAAGCCATCACTACCAGGTAAGATTTGATTTTTACGAAACAGTCCTTGATAATGAAATTGTTACTGATTTATATATGCAGCTCCTCTTTTCGAAACATCCCTCCTACGGTGAGTAACATCATGATGTCATAGCAAGAAACAAATAGAATGTACAGTACATCACTGTACTGAAGAGGTAAGTGTGTGTGTGTGTGTGTGTGTGTGTGTGTGTGTGTTCACCGGGTCGGTCAGGATCACTTGATGGTCGTGATTGTCAGCTTTTACCCTCCCGGAAGGGAGCTGAGAGCTCATACAGTCCGATCTAAGGGCAAGGCTGTGACCTTCACACACCCACACACCCGTCCCCTTGCTCAAGGGGGACAGTAACCACCCACTTCGTCAGTGAAACTTTTTGCAACCTGAGCGAGGCGCGAACTCCCGTCTACCAGATGGCAAGCGAGAACGTTACCACTGCATCAGCGAGCGGTGTGTGTGTGTGTGTGTGTGTGTGTGTGTGTGTGTGTGGGTTTGGACTTATTCCACTGGCTGTGTCATGACTGGATGCAGCGGTGTACAGTTCGGGGCAAAAGCTGCATTGCTGTTGCACTGTGTCAGTTCCACACGTGGGACATGTCTGTCTCCTTCCTATATGATGCATCATCTCAAAGAAAATGGTTTGGGTCGGAGAAACATATCAAGCCTCTATCTATCTATCTACCTACTGCCAGACGCCTTAATCCCATACGGGGTGGCCACAAACAAATCGCCTCCATGTCGCCCTGTCTCCCGCCATTTCACTGACCTGCTCCCAGCTCACACACCCCTCTCTCATATACCTCTCCACTCCATCCCAGTCGAGGAAAGTGAAAACCAAAGGTGAAAATTAGACTACCTTGTGTCCCTGGCAGTACCTGATCTACATTATAACAGATAAAATCGTATTGTGCCCAGTTATAATGTTGCCGAAGATAAACAAAAATTTTCAGGTAATGGAATGCTATATTTCAGTCTTTTTAAACAGTACTGGGATCTCAATTTTATGGAGAAAGAAAAAATGGAATTATTAATGGAAAACTTAGATGATTTACCATACAGATCGTACTCATGGATATGCAAACTGAAAAAATACAAGATTACTGCTTGATATTTTTTTACTGCAGAAATACCACAGTTTCGTAGAATAAGGATGTGTGGTAACCAACAAAAATTAATTCGCATGTACTTCTTAGACGACTAAACACATTTCTAATAATATCATAACACTGCTGGTCTGGTGGGTATAAATAACAGTTCTAAATGCGTTGGCGTCGGCCAGTTTGCGTTGGGTGGGTTGGGAGGCGTTTGCTTGCCACCCAGCTGACGTTGGTTCGAGTCCCGCAGCCCCCCTGGCCCGGAACAGGGCGCAGCGCAGGACCAGGACCGACTGACCCCGTGACTGGCCTCCACCACGACCGTGACCACAACAGTGACTACGCTAATGATGCTTCAGGAAGAGTTAAGCTCCTTCGGGAGATACTGTGTTTGGGGTTCACAGTTTTCAAAACGTCCCCCTTCTGTGGTATCACCAGCCATGTCTGGTTAGGCCTCACGATCGTATAATGTCCTCACAAAGACTTTATGCCACGTTTTGCAAAAATTGTTCTTTCTTGTTTCACACTAAATAGTGTTCTGGGTTACCGAATTCTAAAAGCGGGTAAAGAGTGATATTACCTAACACTGAACAAATAAATGCAATGTAATATAATGTAATGTGTGTGTGTGTGTGTGTGTGTGTGTGTGTGTGTGTGTGTGTGTTTAATTATTCCACTAATTTTATTGTTAAGTGTCTGGTATACTCTTTTTACTTTGCTTTGGCCCAAAATCACTCTTTCCATCTTGAATACTGATGTTGTACTGATGGACTAACATTTCAATAGGATCATGATCACGAAAAATTGCTACGGGAGGCATGTAGAGCTTTAGCATTGTCTTAATTCTGTCACTGAGCTACACAAAATAAACTGCAAAGGGGCGATAGTCTGAGGCAAATTAAGATGAAAATAGTATGGCTTTGGGAGTGAAGATATCATCATCATCATCATCATCGTCATCATCATCATCATCATCATCATCATCATCTCTTTTCACTGCCCAAGATGGCGTGAGGAAGGATTCTGAAAGCCAGAAATAAACCAGCAGAATGTGATATTAACCACCTTTTGCCCAGCTGAATGAGCCACATATTCACTCACTCACCATTTAAGCCCCCGGAATCCTGGCCCCACCTGATGGGTCGGAAAACTTATTTCACAGGTACACACTCACCAATCTGTCAGTGTCAACCCGAAGTTAAAAAGGGGAGAATATGTAAGTATGAGTAAAGTATTTTATACATAACTAAAGTTAAGCAAAGTTTATCAGTACTGTCCAGTAGCCATCAAACTTCTAATGTAGTTTTTCCTTGTGACCTCCCGGTTCATGTGAAACGTGTCCTTGTCTTGGCTTACAGTAAAAGATGTCCAAAATTTACTTATTCTGATATTTATTTCTTTTTGCTCTAAAGATTACTGCATCCCGACTGCATTAACATGTGGAGAACCTAAACGAGCTTGAAGTTTATCAAAAATTATACTATGAGTTAATCTAGTTTCTAAATATCGTTCAATTAAGTTTGCATGGTACATATTTATCTAGTTGTTATGTATTCATAAAATTCTGTGATATGTCTTCAACAATACGTCCTGAGTATGATGAACTTACATGAACTACCAAAACAGTGGTATTCATAGTTCTTGGGACAGGAAGGAGAAGGATGAGGAGGAGGAGGAAGGTATCCGGCCGTGTCCTAAATGCCAAACCATTCTTGATTCTCTGGTTTGGGATGTGACAAAGATTGGCTGATACTTTGGACTGAGGCTGATCACGGGAAGAAAATAAATCTAACCTCACTGCCCACATTTTATGATTTATACTAAAAAAACAAAAAAATAATTATTACTGAGAACAATGTTGGGTAAGTCTTAGCATATGACAATTCCACTGTATATGAAACTTCATTGCTTGAATATGGTGCATCAATGCCACGTCTTTTCTCTTAGTATGTTGATTGGTATTAAGCAGGTAATCCCAAATTCACACTATTAGGTTTGGTTGTAGCAGTATTATCAATCATAATGTCTATATGTAAAGACGGATTTATATTCTTCCACCTCCGAAATTTTTGTATATTACGATAAGTAATGAAATGATCGGAAACCTAGCGTCAGGCAAGAAACACATTACGAAACTAACAAAGAAATGAGATGACATGGCACCACAAAGACGACGGCCATTTGTAAAGAAAGGGAAAAGTGGAATGGGAAGAACAAACCCAGCACAAACACAGCAGTAACGACCGAAGGCGACTCGTCTGCACCAGAGGCTGATAACGGGGGAATGGAATATGACTGTGAAAAGTAATTTACTGGTTTAGGGTATTAGAGAAAACTGTATCTGTACCTTTATATCACTGAGGGAATAATGTTAAGCTTCATCCGTCTATAGGCTGAGAGGGTCATGACAAATACGCAGTGGCTTAGGAGAAGTGTATGTTGGGGAACAGTGTCAAAATCAGCAGTGCAATTGAATGACTTACAATGTGCAATATGCCTGGTCAGTGTGAAGGAGAAAAAGTCACCCTTTATAAATACCTATAACGTGGAGGTGACTTAACAGCTATTGCGACCGGTTACAATAGAAAATACGATGTGAAGTAATGGAAAAAGTGACGAATGAATGAGAGGGAGGCGAGAAGGACTGGGTGTGGGGGAAATGAACATAGGGTGCGGTGGCAGAGGTAGGTTGGAGTAATAGGGAAGGAACGGACTAAATGATATACAAAATTATATCTTTCTTTGTATGTATGCATGTATGTATATATGTATGTATGTATGTATCTCTCTCTCTCTCCATATATATATATATATATATATATATATATATATATATATATATATATATATATATATATATATTGAAGATCGGCATCATTTAGCAAAGAATTAATGCACCACAAACACGGAGCTGCAGATTCATGGAGTCATGCGAGATCAATTTGCCATGTTTGTGTTTTTGAAGTGTGTCAGATGCGTCCTTCAGAGACCCTTTAATATAAGAGGTCTCGCTTCAGCTGAATAAACTCGCCTGGAGAAAGCAGGTAAAAAAAAAATGAAAACAGTGGTCGTCTAATAATATAATTCGTTGTAGGAACGCTTGTAGAGAAGAGATAATTTCGTCTACTATCAAGTTAAAAAACTTGTGCAACTCTGGTTATGTGATAAAGACAATGAATAAAAATACAAGCCTGTCAGGAATCTTATTCTCCATGATTTCCTTGCATGAAAGTAAACACAGATCTGGGATTCGATCAGAGGACAATATAGTTTTAGCTTCCCACCTCACCCACCAGGCAAAAGTGCCGGTGTAAAAATAAGATAATTGGAACTGTTTAGACAAAATTTTTACGTGCTTCTTTTCACATATTTGATGTAATCTATCGGACACTAAAACTATAAAAAGGTTAGTGTCTGTGGGCGGCGATGTCTATTAAAACTGTGGATGAGTGAAATGATGGTTGTTGAGAAAGACAGGCTACTGACTCCGTGTAAGTGCTGGTGAGTGAAGACTGGAAGTGGTGGAAGATTTTAAGTCATGGCAGTTAAAGAAATAAGCGGTAATTGTGATCCGTGGAAAGATATTTGAGCTTTTGTTACATGGTAAGGAAAAGAAAGAAAGAAAAAGAAAAATTAAACGAAAGGGAAAAGAAAAGTTAGTGGTAATGATCCCAGACAATGAGTTGGGTGGTAGACTGTCCCTCCCGCTCCGCCATGCACGGGAGGGACGCCATGCAGATTATTACTGTATATTCTTGTTACTGTCAAACGCTTACATGTTGTCATGGCCAGATATGTCCCTCATATACAGCACACTTTCACTTCAAGGGGAATATCTAAAGCTGAATAATGTAGATCGGGGACAATTAAAATACATTACGAACAGACGTTTACTACTCAAACTCACTGTTAATGCGTCCAAAGTAGACTTTTTCGTACCACTAGCAGCTGAATAGTAGCTGCCACTCCTGTCACGTGCAAAATATGATAAAGCAAAGATAAAACATAATCAGATAATAGATTAAATAATACATAAAAAGATTCACTTAGTGGTCACGAACCCGGCAACTGAGTTGGGTGGTAGTTCACCCTTCCCGCCCTGCCATGGGAGTGACAAAACAGAAGGATGGAAAATCGCTAAGTGTAGGAATTAACTTTCTCGCTGCAGAATATTTACTTAGCATCGAATTTCGGCCATTGTCAGACGTTTATATTCGAGAAATCTACGGATTCGAAAGTTAACAAGGCTGTCATGATTAACGTTTTGGCCGAAATTAAAGAACTTCGAACTTTATTCCAAGCAAATATCAAATGAATATATTAGGGTAAAGTCCATTGCTCTACGTAAAGATCCATCACATCCCTACATCTTTATTTTATGTCATCCCTCTCACCACAGAAAAAAAAAAAAAAAGCCTCAGTATTATCCTTACTCTTCCTCCACCCAACACACAAACACATACCTGGTAAGTTACCAACAACACACATCCATCACAGGCATTCAAGACCTTCCACCAAAGTACCGTACATCTTTCCTGAACCACCACCCAGACATCCACCCCTCAGATCCTACCCTACCCAGAGAGACACCAGGGCACTTAGACAGACTACGATGTGGCCCTCACCCTTCCCTGCTGCAACACCAACCCAATATACAACGCACAAACAATCCTCTATGCCAACACCGTAATGCAGCCACTACACCACACCACAACACACTAACCCCATGCACCTCTCTGTTACAACACAGACACTCAATATAAACTCAGTAAGAGATCTCTGGTAGCGCCCTGATGAAGTGGCCTGTTACATGTGGGCCACTGGTTTCATGTCAAGATGAGCCCTTTCCAATGACTGTGGGACGGGTTCGACATAACGTAATTATCAGTACTTTCACATACAGGGATCCATCTTAAGTTATATAGAATCGGATGTTGGTAGTAAAAACTTTGATAAAGTCATCCAATTCAGTGAGCTAACTTTGCAGAACAAGTAAAAAAATATTTGTGCTACCCGGATGTGGTCTTGGGTATTTGACTTTGCTAGGTGAGTGTGCCTAACAGGGCAACCATTCCCACCCAGCCAGATATTGCTGCGTAGTGAGTATTTGCTGGAAATTATGCACTCGTGGGGGGGGGGGGGCACTGGTTGTCCAAGGGGAAGCTGTTACATGCTTTTCCCTTTCTCCCACCAACGATCTCTCCTGTACTGAATAATCATTCATGGCCGTAGCAATAATAAAATATATAAAGTCAGGACTGTAGTCCACTATGCTTTTGTCTGAAGTTCTTTTCCTTTTCAGTTCCAGGAAGTAAATTTCATTCTTTGTAGCCCCATATAATTTTATTCAGCTTTGGGGAGAGTTTTCGATTTGGACTGGTTAGGTACAGCCTTCATTATCATCATCACTATATTGTTTTAACTCTAGAATGACCTAAAATTACCATCTTTTCTTATCTGATACCGAGTTGCAACAAGAGGCTTCCACATAAATACAATGCTAGTCATGAAGAAGTGCTGTGGGAGGGGTGTAACACCGTAGCACTGTCGTTCGGTCACTGAGGTATGTGGCTTTAGTTGAAGAAGGACGAATATCTTGGAAAAATTAAGGCAACAGGACTCTAATAATCCTCCTTCTCATGACAGAAAAAATCATCAAGTGGAAGCAGGAAATACAGGAATAAACATCACGGAAAGAAAAGGGTTTACCACTTCACTCCGATGACGTATTTCTCGTTATTCTTGCCGCCTTCGGACGCTTTTATTTAAATTAGAGATATTTTTCTAACAAGAAGAGGTTAGCTAAAGCCGGCATTTACCCCGTCACTATGAGATCCAGGTCGGAAGTTCAATAAAACAGTCCCGTGGTGGCAGGATGTAAATAAAAAAAAAAAAAAACGTCATAGGACTGAAGAGAGGATATCACAAACAAAGCAGTAAAGAAGGAAAAAACAGCAACAAAGGAAGTCATCCACAATTCTACCATTTTATTAGCCTTGCTGGGTGGGTCTGCCAAACACCGTGCTCTTTCCCACCCTTCAGGTTATTGCTGCATTTTGATTATTAGTGCGATTTTTTTAAACCAAAAAGTGGGGAAACATCATGTAAATGGCGAGACAGAGAGGGGAAAGAGTGAGATATTATATAAGCCTGTCAGAATAAAAAGCTGGTGGGCGCGCCGCAATGCTACACTGATAGGGTTTTTATTGTTTTTAGTTCTCCTGTGCAAAAGTTTATCATCTGCGAGTTATAACTTATTCAGATCTTATTAAATTTACCTCTTCACTACGATGAGTCACCGGTAAGTCACATAAAAATCATCTGGACGTACAGTAGCTGTTATTAAATATTAAGTCTTTGAGCAGGAGAGGTAGACCGCTTTCACAACGATGACGTCACTTATTCATTATTTCTTATTTTCGTTTACCACCTAACGAGTTTGTTAAGTCTGGCAGAGCGCTTCTGTAGTGAAGAGATAATGGAGGCTGTATCTAACTCCTCTAGTTTGATGTCTTTACTCAGCTGAATAAAATCGTCATTAAGTAGCTTGAGTAACACGGAAAACACGTCAGTGGATTGAAGGAATTAATACACATTATTTCTTAGACATCTCTCCTACCTAAAAATGTATCTATGTGAATGTATGTATGTATGTATATTATATAACACTATGTTATATCTATTATCTATATATCTATCTGGGTATCTATTTATCAATACATACATACATACAGAAATATATATTCAGTATAGGAAATTATCATGGCGTGCTTGCACACACCTGCCATGGCCCCACTAAGAGTTATTGCAGGTAACGATGATAAGTATTCCACATGACACTGGAGACTCTGTATCATTTGTTCATAGTCTTTTAATTTACATTACACTTGTGTTTCCTTTACTACCTTAGCGAGGTAAATTATGTCGGTACTTGAGATATATAATTAAGAAAGATATATCAGTGAGCAATATAAACGAATAAATCTTCAAGCAAAAGATGTTTTTTCCCCTTTCACATTGAATGCAGTCCTATAGTTCTCTCTCTTTAGCTTGGCGGAGATTTGCGTTGTTCTCCAGCTTACTTCCCGAAACTCAGTGGTAGAAAAACACCATGCTACGGCAATTCAAATTTGCTTGTCTACAGTATTATTCAGAGACATGAGAGGGAGAGAGGCAGGACTGATTTGGTGCGGAAGTGAATTTCAGGAGAAGGAACAAGTCAGAGGCATAATCCAGCATGCACGGGATCTATATTGTGGGTGTGGTACAATTGTAAACACATAGAACCGTACACAGAAGAGTACTTGAACAGTTGCCATCATTAAGACAACATATACTACTTTACAAACGAGAAATTATAGCAAACATTTTTATTCTTTTCTCCCTACGAAGACGAAAGAAATATACACGTACTCCCTGCATGTAATATTACAAGATTAAATGGAGGGAAGTTGGATGCTCCATGACTGACAAGGAAAGCACTCCAACATTCCCACAGACTATGACACGCAACAGTAACTTTATAAATCCAGGTCCCTGTTTCGTTTCCAGGTGCCAACATACCAAGGTAAAAACACCCTACCAGTGGTTGGCCCGCAACTCCAGTTATACTGACACGACGAGAACCTTCAGTACTCTAGGCCAGAGTTGTGACAACACTGTTTACGCCAAAGAAACTCAATAGGTTCTCCGTGAGTTGACCAGCAGTGCCAAGGTTTTGACTAACATAAAAATTTTATTGTCTAGCATAATGTCACAAGTATCACCACAGTATCAGACAAAAATATTGGTTACGATGAATCTGCTCTTATTATAATTATGTTCAGTGTTCCTTTTGTTTATAGCCCTAATCATCTCACCAATTCACGCATAGAACACTGTACAACCCAGCCCTCTGTCAATCTGCATGTCTTTCAAACAAGGTACTTGACGCCCTCCACGTCCATATGGCCCAGTCAGTCCTCGTCCATTCACAGCAGGTTTACCCACATTTTTCACATCCATTCATGTCAAAGCCAGTCATTCAAGTCAACACGGATTCTTGAAGTAATTTTAAGTCCAACATGAACCAATCAGGACAAATTAGACCCATTCGTATATCAGTTCATGTTTACCTATGTCAGTTTAGAAACATTCAGGCCGCTTGAGTCCATTTAAACCATTTCAGTCCAATCAGGTCATTTTAGTCTATTCAGGCCACTTCAGGACCATCACACCCATTGCCTCACCGGCCACCACCATTTCAGGCCATTGCCTTCACCCACTTCTCATCCGTTTGATTGTCACAGGGAGAGGCAGAGATGCTGGTGGATGATGGGGCAGGGTGGCAGTAGTGGTGGGTGATGACCGTGGCAACAACAATGCCATGCTTACATGCAAACAAGAATAATTCCATCATTGTTTATCTGAATGGCGAGTGAATGGGAGAGTAAAATATAGCTACTTGTTGGAGAGGTATAATGTTTTGTGAGGTACAGTAGTGGGTATAGAGAATAATGAGTGAATTTTACATTTGTTGTTGTAACCCCAGGCTCATTCGTTGTAAAATCAGTGGACCGAAAGAAATCAGCGACTTCGCCGATCGCTCCCAGAGGATTTGTGTAGAATGACTGCTTACATTGTGATACTGTGGTCCATGTGGTGAGTAAATGTGGTGTGGTGGCACCGTTGCAGTGTAGGCAAAGTGGATTGTTTGTGAACTGTATCTTGTGTTGGTATTGTAGGAGGAAAGGGTGACAGCAGCATCTCAGTCTGGCTAAGTGTACTCATGTCTCTGTGTGGTGAATATTCAGAGGGATTCTTTTCTGATGGTGGCTCTTGTTTAGGTTTTGGATGGCTGTAGTGCCTGTCTGTTTGTGAATGGTAATGGTCACTGACCAATCACAGGTCAGCAAAGTCCCACCTGGACGGTCACAGACCAGTAACAGGTTAGCAAAGTCCCACCAGGAGGGTCACAGACCAAACTCAGGTCTGCAAATCCCACCCTCATGGCCAGATGTCCAATGACGGGTCAGCAAGTGCCGCTATGGCACCAAAATGTAATATATCGGAAGGTTTATTCGAGCATCTAATTTTGCAAGATTTTTATTAATAAATTAGCAACTGAGGATTCGAACCAGCGTCGGTAAATACTGTATGTGGATGCAGCAGCTTACCGACTGAGCTATAGAGGCACCAGAAATTTAATATAACGAAAGTACATTTGAGCGTCTAATTCCGCAATATTTTTATTAATAAAGGTAATCACAAGTCTAGAAGTCGATCCAGGGTCTATAAGTTTTTAGTCTCGCACCTCACCCACGATGACACCAGACTAGTGTAAATATAAGGATATTTTAGAACCGTTTGTAAACAATCCTCTTACGCTTTTTATTTTTTTTTATCTATTTATTGTGTTATCATCGATACAGATCTAATAAAATCCCAACGTCAGTGTGCGGGCGGTGAGGTGTGCTAAATGTACTAGACAATGAAGCGATGGTTGTTTAGACTGGCGATGTGATGTGCTCGCCAACGAAAAGACCTGAAATACTGAAAGATTTCTCAGAACATGGGTCTAGTGAAAGATGTGAGCGGTAACTGTGATTAGAGTTTAGAAAGTATAGTTTTGCTCACGGTTTTAAGTTATGTAAAAAAAATCTTAGTGAATAGAAACCCCACCTTGGCTCATTCCTGCCGTCCTGCTAAGGGGGCGGGAAAAAGGAGGAATGGAAATGTCTCAGTGTGGGAATTAAGAGAGATGGTAGTTGTAAGAATATCAAAGCATGTAAACCAGTTGTAGTGATGTTTATGAAAAGTGTAATCAGGAGCCTGACCGCCGCACATTTAGTTAACCACTCACCGCAGCAACGGAATTAATTATATTCTTTCTTTTTCAAACGCTTGTACGCAGCTTGGGAGAAGCTTTTCACACTGTCGAAGCCTAATGTGTCCTTCATGACCACTTTACTATGAGACGTCCTCCTTGAGGTGAATAACCTTGGCTGGAGAGAGTAAGAGTAAACTAAGAACACATCTTCCTATCATGTAATTCGGTCTCTGAACACTTGTAAAGCAGAGACTAGTACGTCCACTGCCAAGTTAAAAAATTGGTACAATTCCTGTTACGTGATAAAGAATGAATAAATGCATTTTTACATATAATTCTACAGCTTCTCTGTTCATGAAACTAAACACACGAGTGGGCTTCGATTCGGGCGCAATATAGTTTCAACATCTCACTGGCCATGCAAAAGGACCGATGTAAATATACATAAATTTCATAACTATAATAATATATACTAGATTTCAACGTCCTTCTCGATACAAATACCGGTACTTAGTTTTTTTTTTTTTTTTTTTTTTTTTTTTTTTTGACCGACTCTGGGTATAGGCTTCACAGCCTGCTTTCAAGGTCCAGTAGTCCTCCTACGTACCGCACACCTCTACATGTCACCACTTCGGCGCTAACACCCACCGTCCATACTGAATACATGCTAGAGCTGTCTCATACAGGACTGATGTACTGGTATTAGCGGAGGTATTTTTTCGACATGTCGGCGGATCTTCGGGTAGATCAATAAAGTCTGATTTTATGAAATTCAAATACTTAAACTGTTCTCTGCTCCAGCGGGATTTGAACCTGGGTCCGTCAGGACTGCAGGCCAACTCTCTACCGATTGAGCCACCATGGATTCTCAACTATGAAAATGTCATTGTTTGTGGGCGGCCATGTCTACTAAAGTGAAGATGAGAGTAAACCGATGCTTGTTGAAAGCTGTTCTGACTCACGGTGATATGTGCTGCTGAATGGAAAGACGAAGTGATGAAAGAATATTAAGAACTTTGGTACAGTGAAAGAAATGGAAGGTAAATATGACAAAAAAGTGGAGAGAACATTTTTACTTCTAGAATGTGATTTAAAAAAAAAAAAAAGTGGATACCAACTCGGATCTTGGGTTCCCTGGTGGGTTGTCTCTCCCGTCCTGCCATGTGCGGGAGGGACGCCACGCAGGCTGATATTCTGGCTTCCTTCAAACGGTTATGTTTAGGTTTGCAGAAACTTACTCAAATTACTGGGGTCAGATGTGTCCTTCATTAACCTCCCACGCTCCAAGAAGCACCTCTTAGGCTAAAGAAACTTGCCTACCAACAGTAAGAATGTATTTTAAAACGAAGTCTTCTAATCAGATAAAATACCCTAGTGATTCTTGTAGGGCACAGGTTATTTAGTGTACTATCAAGTTGAAAAAATGAGTGCAACTCCTGTCACGTGCAAAATAAATTTATGTAAAAAAAAAAAAAAAAAAAAAATGTTTAAAAAGAATTGCGATAATAGTTACAGATCCGGAGACTGAGTTCCGTGGCAGGTCACCCCTTCCACCCCGCCATGGGAGTGAGAAAAGAAAAGGATGGAAGACACTGAGTGTGGGAATTAACTTTTTAGCTGCAAAAAGTTACTACGCTAAAGTTTCACATGAACCTGAAGTTGCAACAACAACAACTACTACTACTACTACTGCTACTACTTCTTCGATGGGCTTACCCTAAGGTGAAGAAAATCGTCTGATGGCAGCAGAAATTAGAGGCGTCATAATACTGAAGAGGTTAAGGTTACGGCCATCATGGAAACATATTAATCTTTGGATATTATTCGGATATGCTGTACTTCGATCTACGGATTTTATTGTATTTTTCCCAATGTTATTTTGGTCCACTGATCAAGAAAAATATAAAATTTCATTGTGTAAATTATATATATATTTTATTTGTACCGAATTCTATCATTATCTTGTCGAAAGTTGCGGGACGGTAGTCACGGCGCGCGACCTGTACCCCACGGCCGCCGAACAAAAAGACTTACTTCGGGTGGATTATATTTGGAGACTTTTTTCGAGAGGAAATGCCCTAGAATGGGGTTTTCAGAACAATTTTCCCCGACACCTAACCTAACTTAACCTAGACTATTTTTTTTTTTTTTTAATTTTGATATCTTGTTGAATGTTGCAGACCGGTAATCACGGAGCGTGACCTGTATCCTACGGCCGCCGAATAAAGATAAGCCACGATGGTGTTGCCACCTGTCGGTCACCTTTGAAACTTCTCAGCCTGAGCAGACCCCACCGCCATCATCATGGCGGCGTGATTTTTAAAATAACCAATGAGGACCCTCCGATGGTGGCACCAGATTTAGTTTAACCAATGAGGGCCCTCTGACGGTGCTGCCACCAGACGGTCACCTTCTCTCACCCCTGCTGTATGAAAATCTCTGCTGTATGAAAAGGCGCGTCCACACATGTACTCAAACATATGTTGGCAACACAGCTGACAACATGTTCGGGAACATGTTTGCAGCAGTATTTGGACAGATGTATGCAAACATGTTTCAGTGCAGTTTCGAACACTGGCAGCAGAGGTGATGGGATAAATGTGTCCATACCAGGCAGCTGAGACTTCATCATGATGTTGCCAACATGATCTGGACGCTGCTGCTTCCAACATGTTTGCAGCGTGTTCGTTACTGTGTTGCTTACATGTTGCCAACACCTGTTTAAGCACACGCGTGGACGCGCCCTGAAGAGACAGGTGGCCAGGATATTGAAGAAAAGGTGACCTGATATGAAGAGGTTATGCATCTTTATAGGGTATGAATGATGGCTAACGATTAATGAAAAGCTATTACTGACGATTTCCTACAGATTTTAGCGCATTATTTTTCAGTGAATAAACTGGAGTTCTTCATGTCGATGGAGAAATCATCTGATATTCTGGTGATACCTGCCTTTGGGCTTGCCTTTCCTAATTTTGTGTCCTACACATCTCACATTCAGTGTGAAGTAGGATTACATGGATGATGATGCTGAGAATGGTGGTGGTAATGTGGTGGTTATGGTGGCAGTGGAGTAGCGGTAATTATGGTAGTGTGGTGGTGGTAATTGTGGTGGCTATGATGGTAGTGTGGTGGTGGTAACTATACTCCGTTTTTTTTTTTTTTACTGAGGCAAAGATGCACTTGACAGGTTGATGATGACTGGCTGAATGCAGCATGTCCGAAAAATATTTACTAACCCAAATTTCCCCCTCAGATATTTGTTGCCATTTAATAATGCTAGATTGTGAAGTAATGTTGCATTCAGCCAATAATCACCAGTCTGTCAAGTGCATCTTCGCCCCGATAAAAAAAAGAAAACAGTATAGTGATTATGGTGGCTGCGTTGTGATGGTAATTGTGGTTGTAATGATGGTACATTAGGGGTGATAATCATGGCTGTAATAGTGGTAATGAGGTGGTGCTAATTGTGGTAGTTAAGTTGGTAGTGTGGTGGTGGTAATCGTAGTTGTAAATGTGATACTGTGGTGGTGATAATGATGGCACTGTGGTGGTGGTGATAATGATAGCAGTGTGAGAGTGGTGGTAATAATAGTAATGTGGTACTGTGGTGGTGATAATGAAGGCAGTGTAGTTGGGGTGGTGGTACTGATGGTAATATTGTGGTAGTGTGATGGTGGTAATGGCTGTAGTGTGGTGGTTTTAATGGCGGTAGGGAGATGGCTAAATTGGTCATGGTGGTAGTGGTGGTGCTGTGGTAATGTAGTGTGCTGATGGTACTGATAATGCTGTCTTCAAGTGAGAATGCTCTTGGACGACTGTAGAGTGAAGATAAATGTTGCTGTTTTGTTGATAACGCTGATTTTGTGGTAATGCTTGTGGTACTGATGGCAGTGTGTAGACTGTGATGGCGATGATGATGTGTGGAAGTGATGTGTGTGTGACTGTGGTTGTCTATAGTTGCGATATTAGTGTCTGGATGGTGTGTGGTTGTGGTGACAGTAATGGTGTGTGGTCAAGATTTTTGGCGGTAGTGGTGCTTGGCTGTGGTGATGTTAAAGATGTCTGGTAGTAACAGTGGTGCGTGGCGGCTGTAACTGTGGTGTTTGTATTTCTGTTGATAGTTGTGGTGCGATGATGCCGCAGTGTGGTGTGATGGTATTAGTGGTAGTTATGGTGCTTGGTGGTTAGTACTGGTGTAGTGGTTTCAAAGATAAAGACATGCATAGAGATGATGCTGATGTGGTGATGACTGAGGCAATGGTTGTAGTAATAATGGTTGTGGTGTGGTGGTATTAAAGATGATGGTGATAGAGTGGTAGTTATGGTGCTTGGTGCTTAGTACTAGTGTAGTGGTTTCAAAGATAAAGACATGCATAGAGATGATGCTGTTATGGTGATGACTGAGGCAATGGTTGTAGTAATAATGGCTGTGGTGTGGTGGTATTAAAGATGATGGTGATAGAGTGGTAGTTATGGTGCTTGGTGCTTAGTACTGGTGTAGTGGTTTCAAAGATAAAGACATGCATAGAGATGATGCTGATGTGGTGATGACTGAGGCAATGGTTGTAGTAATAATGGTTGTGGTGTGGTGGTGATGGTAGTGTGAGGTTGCTGCTGTTCTTGGTGTGTGCTAGTGAGATGGCTGCAGATGTAATGGTATGTTTTGAGATGGTGCTGAGGTAGTAATGACTAAGCTGGTGGTCGTAGTACTACCGGTAGTGGCTGTAGTGTGGTGGCGATGGTGATGCTTCTGATGACTTTGCTGGTGTGTGTTTGCGGTGGTGTGGTGTAGTGATGGTGAGAATGTGTGGTGTTAATATGTGACGTGGTTGTAATGGCTGTAGTGATGATGGTGTGTGAAGGCAATATGTGATGTGGTTGTAATGACTGTGGTTGTGACGGTGTGTGGTGGTAACGTGTGATGTAGTTGTGATGGTTGTAGTGGTGATGGTGCGTGGTGGTAACGTGTGATGTGACAGTGATGGTTGTAGTGGTGATGGTGTGTGGTGGTAACGTGTGATGTGGCTGCGATAGTTGTAGTGATGGTTGTAGTGGTGATGGTGTGTGATGGTAAGTTGTGATGTGTTTGTGATGGTTGTAGTGATGATTGTAGTGGTGATTGTGTGCTGGTGGCAAGGTGTGATGTGGTAGTGATGGTTGTAGTGGTGATGGTGTGTGATGGTAAGGTGTGATGTGGTTGTGATGGTTGTAGTGATGATTGTGGTGGTGATGGTGTGTGGTGGTAAGGTGTGATGTGGTAGTGATGGTTGTAGTGGTGATGGTGTGCTGGTGGTAAGGTGTGATGTGGTTGTGATGGTTGTAGTGATGATGGTGTGTGGTGGTAAGGTGTAATGTGGTTGTAATGGATGTAGTTGTGATGGTGTGCTGGTGGTAAGGTGTGATGTAGTTGTGATGGTTTAGTGGTGATGGTGTGCTGGTGGTAAGGTGTGATGTAGTTGTGATGGTTGTAGCGATGGTTGTAGTGGTGATGGTGTGTGGTGGTCAGGTGTGATGTGGTTGTGATGGTTGTAGCGATGGTTGTAGTGATGATGGTGTGTGGTGGTAAGGTGTAATGTGGTTGTAATGGTTGTAGTTGTGATGCTGTGCTGGTGGTAAGGTGTGATGTAGTTGTGATGGTTGTAGTGGTGATGGTGTGCTGGTGGTAAGGTGTGATGTAGTTGTGATGGTTGTAGTGATGGTTGTAGTGGTGATGGTGTGTGTTGGTAACGTGTGATGGTTGTAGTGATGGTGTGTGGTGGTCGGGTGTGATGTGGTTGTTATGGTTGTGGTGTTGGTGGCTGTGGCGCGACGGTGGTGGTTGCTTTGGTAGCTATGTACAAGGCTGGTGGCATCTGATAAACGTTCTGGTGGATGACGTACAAAAGTGTGGTGTGGTGGTAGTGTGGCAATGTTACTGATAAATGTGGTATCGTTGCTGTGATAGTGGATACACCTGCAGTGTGATGGTAGCTGCGTGTGGTTTGTGGTAGTTGTGGCGTTGTGGTGTTAGAATGTGACTGGTGATTCTGGTATTAAGGATGTAATGATAGTTGCGTCTGGTATGTGTTGCAAAGATAGTCGTGTATGGTGTGATGGTCGTGGTGTGTAGTTCGGATGGTGCAATGAATGTGACTGGTACTCGTGATGTGGTTGTATTGATGGCTGTATCTGGTGTGTGGATACAAAGACAGCGATGTGTGGTGTGACTGTAATGGTAATAATGGTGACGCTGTGGTGAATATAACTGGTTCCCGTGATTTTCTTACCGGTGGTGATTGTGGTGGTAGTGGCAAACAGTGGCGTGTAATGCTGCTGATATCTGGTGGTGGTAATAGCTGCAAAGACTGTGGTGGCGGCGGCGGCCGTGGTGGTGATGGTTGAAGGATAATGGTGGCGGTGGTGGTGGTGGTGGTGAAAAGATAATTGTGGCGGTGGTGGCGGTGACAAGATTATCGTGGCGGTGGTGCTGGTGGTGGTGGTGGTGAAAAGGTGATGGTGGCGGTGGTGGCGAAACGATAATGGTGGTGGTGGTGGTGAACAGATAATGGTCGTGGTAATGGTGGTGGTGAAAAGATAATGGTGGTGGTGGTGTTGGTAGTGGCGGTGGAAGGAATGAGGAAGCAACAGGAAATAGGCTACAATGATAGTAGTGGTGGCGGCGGCAGTGGCGGTGGTGGTGATGATGTGTAGTGCTGAAGACAGTTGCTAAGATGGTGATGGTGATGGTGGTAGTGGTGGTGCAAATACAGTGGTGTGTGTCGGTGGCGGAGTGAGTGTCACTGGTGGTGGTGGTATTGTGGTAGGGGACAATCCAGCAAGAGCTGCGGTCTCGGTCCCTCGGGAAGAGCTGAATGAACTGCTAAAGTTATGCCTACCAGCCTGTAACTGTTCTCCTTCTGTGTGTGTGTGTGTGAGTGTGTGTGTGTGTGTGTGTGTGTGTGTGTGTGTGTGTGTGTGTGTGTGTGTGTGTGTGTGTGTGTAGGTAAATCTCCAATATCAACTTCAAAATAAGACCCTGAAATTGAAAAAACCTATAAAAAAAAAATCTTAAAAAAAAAATGATAAAATAAAAACTTGTCTTCCTCCAGTCCCCCTCCCTGCAGCTGCCCGTGATTATTATTTGCTCACAGTATTTGCACATGACTTTTTATGTTCTGTGATTTGGATCCAGGATTTTATAGCATAGTCTACTCGCAGTCCCGCACGATGACCCCAGGCCAGTCCTAACTAATTCACTCACTCACTATCTCCCCATCCCTAGCGAGCAAGAGTATAGTTTTTACTCAGTAGAAAGTCTGATCGAGTTCGTTTTTTGACCTGTTATTTCGTTTAATATTTACCGTATCTCGTCAGGTCATGGTTTGCCTTCTGATTTCTCCTTTCAGGTTTAATATTAAACACGTCACTAAAGTTTAATATTTACTCATATTTATAGACGATTTATCAGCTTCACTAATTACGAGTACATCGATACCCTTTCTTCTTCAGTCCTTTAAAATGTTATTTTTTTTTTTATTGTATTGCTGCAAGAACTATGAGGTAATCTGGCTTTTGCTGAGCAAATTGAAAGTGAGATATTGACTTGGGGTGAGATAGAGGTGGGTGGAGCAAGACACTGAGGAAGAAGATCTAAGTGCGGATATTAGGTCCCAGAATATTTTAGTGAGGGGTGGAGGTAGTTCGTTACTGAGTAGAAACAGAAATGCCTCGAGGTTTTTTTGTTGAGGCCAGCCGTCACAGGATGATGATTTAGATTACAGACAGAGATAGGAACACCAGACGATTGCACAGCTGAGAGATCAGTTTGATTAGGGGTAATAAGTTATATCATGTTAGTTGACGCTAATTTATCTGATGGCTCTAACTTTACCACGTAGCTCATCACTCATGTTCAATCAAGTAATTTTAAACTTGTTTATTTAAAATCATCACAATTTCATCATTTAACTAGTTATATCAGGGGTATTATTTATTTCGATAATCTCGTCACCATAACTATATATCGTCGAGTTATATCATCATTTTGCATAACTTAAGGAATCTTAAAATTATATCATTGCAGTACCTTTTTTCCAAGCACCTCAGCATCATATATATTCAGGGTGTTCTGGTAGAAAAGGACATAACTTAGGGAAATGATAGGTGGGAAAGTTCTAGGTGAAAAATGTTAGATGAACATGTGTCCAAATCTCAACCCTTAGGAAGTTATAGTTACTGGTGACCTTATGGGTAAAAGTCATCCCCATCATAATTCACCTATACGATCATCAGTAGTTATAGTTCCAAAACAGTTGAAATTTGGACATCCTGTATGATGATATAACATTTTTTTTCTTGCATAGAACTGCCTCATCTATCAGTTCTCAAGGCTATGCCGTTTCTGCCGGGGATATCCTGTATATTTATATTATGATGCTCTTAACGTTAATCAGTTTCTAATATCTGATGTCCAATAAAGGGTTCTATGAATTTTTGACACTATAATAATGGCAATGTCAACTATGCTGCATCTCTTGCTGATAATTACGAAAGGGAGAGCGATGTTTACTCTCAGTTAAGTTTAGAAATGAGTGGCCGGGCCCGACCCGACCGTCAAGCGAAGCAGAAGCTGATAACTCCTATGTGAAGCAGAGTTGAAATTCCTTTTGCATGTGATACATTCATTCAGTAAAATTTATCAATGAAAAACTCAGCCATAAAAGCGTAGGAACCCCTTGGATTCTTGGATTCTCGAAGGAAGTGTTCGGCTGTAATATGGTGAATGACTCAATTACAAAATCAACTTTTTAAAAAACCCTTCATAACACTTCTCTTTTTTTGGCATCAATTGTAGCGATCAAATATCGGAGATTCCGCCTATAATTTCATATCAGAGGGAAAATGAGATTACATGGTGCTCGTTCGCTCGCCACGTGCTCACAAAGTGCACTTTACTCTTTTTGCAGACTGTAAGTAATGTAACGAACATGGATTCATCCATATCAAAAGCTCTGCTAAATCCAGCTTAACCCGAGGCGTCCCGTCGACGTATGGGTACGTTGCAACATTTTGCATTTGCCAGCCCCATTGACGTACTGGTGCGTCGCGCAATTGCAAGGTTTATAATTTGCACAATTTTCAATTTTCGCGCGTGATTTTTTGTACATATACACGGGACACCTTCCTCTATTCCTCTACAAGATGCCAAGCAGAGACAATGCCTTACACCGCATAACCTCCCCCCCCCCTGCACACCACTGTTTCGGCAATTTACCTTTTACCAGTGACCTGGCCAATAAAGACATTCAGGGCCAGAGTGATTCCCCAATCGATGACAATGTGGAGGACAAAGTTTACATAGCATTAGAGGAAGAAACAGTCAGATATGATGATCAGGTAATGTGGCAAAAAAAGGTCAGGTATGGTGATGAGTTAGTGAAACAATGCTTATAAAGCCTATGTTACTGTGTGAAAACCAATATACTCTCATACTACATATAAATTCGTACCAAGTATATAAATAAATACCGTTTTTGAGTGGTGTGAAATAGTTACCCTCCAATAGAACTCGTTTTCTTTGGTGCCAGCCTGATAGAAAACACAGGAAGGTAAGGATATACTGCTACCTGCATCGAGTATTTTAAACCTCAGGTGAGCGAATTCTCTATGAATTTTCGATGTTTCTCACCAAAAGCGGAGGTTTTAACCCCCCCCCCAAAAAAAATCGAAAATACCTCGGGATTGGGGGGTGTCGGAGGTGCGAAATAGATCGGGACGTGAAGGGTTAAGTCCACCTGAAAACTCATGCAGCTAATTCTTTCCACTGATGACCACTTAACCTTTTTTACGGCATACTCTCAAGACCTTTTTTTCCTAACACCGGCAAGAAATTAAGCATCTGACAGGCTATGATACGATTTTTGTTTACTTAATTAAAAGCACTTCTTAAGAAACTTTTAAAGAATATCCCGATGGACTTTTTACAGGACAGCTCATCTCATGAGTGGTCAAATTAATTATGTCCATCATCATAGGTTAATAGTTAATCTTGTTATGCTTAATCCTAGTGCCGTAGAGACGAATACATGAGGAAAACACAGTTACCTACAGCAGACCAACAAGACACAGTATGCTGCAGTACTAGGAGTCAGTTCTCACAAGTAGCCCTACTTATCAAATGAGCATACAACTATCAAGAGCAGAAAGAAGAAACATTCAAAAACTGCAACTCCTGTCCCTTACAGTCGGTTTAAGGCTACACTTTCGACACGGCACCGTGACGTAATTGACCTTTTACTGCTTTGCTCTCAGAATCTGATTACGTCATCATTACCTGACCCTCAACCCATCACAAGTTTGATTTAAACGAATAAAACATGTATAACTGACCGTACCTTATGACCTCCTTTGACAAATTTCTCTTAAAATAGAACAATTTCTTCCCTGGCCTATCTTAAACCTTCCAGCAAGCTTTATTGAAATCGAATCCAATCTGTTTGAGTTAGAGGGCCACATTTTTTATCTTAACCTGTGACGTTTACCTCTGATCGATAATTGACAATAAATAATCTTTTCTTTCATGTTCCCCATCCATTCTCCCTATTCTGATCAAAATTTAATCAAGAGTATACGAGTTAATCTTAATTAAGATTATTAAGAAAATCAAGCATTTTTCCTCCTGATGGCCCTTAAGGAATACACCGACTTTACTGCAGTTATACCTAGCTGCTTTCCCAAACTTGCTAAGCAACAGACAGACTGAGAAGGATAAACAAACAAACAAAAAAAGCAAATCAAACACATAACTTCATCGTGCTTTTACGCTCAAGGTGGAAATCCTGGAATAGTCCCACCGAGAGGTCACCGAGAGGTACATTTAAGGACAATGATCCATTTACATGTATGGGGATCAAAATAATGAACAGTGACTCAAACACGTCTAAGTCCATGGTCAGTTTTTCAAAATCTAATTTGCATCTGACAAAGTTTCCAAATGGTGTACACTAACAACTGAGAGCTACTCTACCTGATGAGTACTCATACGATGAACAAAATGAGCAGACTAAAGTAAGTTTTAGGAGAGTTTTCACCAAGCGACCTGGTCAGTGGACAATTGCACATCCCTTTCTGGGGGAACACTGGATCTTTGTATACAGATTAAAGTGCCGGAAGAGCATTGCAGTGACAGAAACTACTCAGTCACATCTCGGAAGAGACATTGGATATTATCCATCATACTGATCTGTAGATATCAGAGAACCATCCTGTCCCAGAACTAGCCAAGACTCCCAGAGAACAATGGCGATGATTACTGCAGCAGTCTCCAGGAACATCCTGCCAAACCCATCTAGTTATCCGTTGGATTTCTCCACCATTTTCACCACCACTATGATGGCTGTGAGTCAAGGTCCAGGACAGGTCTACATTCAATGCCTTCACTGCAAGGCACTCCCGGACTTTGACATCCTGTTTCTCATTGTCAGTCTTAACAAGAATGTGGCACACTATATACATGCTTCTTTTTGCCATAGTACTTTTATGTACAGTACCACTATTTACATTAATAATCAAAACAATTTACAACTACTGTACAGTGATTCAAAATGCGGCATCTGAAATGTTCTGCCGTAACAGCTGCTGTGATGGTACGTGTTTAACCTATTAACTACTGGAATACAACTTGTAAAGCACCCAGCGAAAGCAAGCCTTGATGTAATGATATGTTCAGCATATCTTCTGTCGGCTAATTAACTGACAGGATAATCCCATACACAGTAAAACTAAGCGTCGAGTATTTGCCCCTGATTGGAATACAGTACGAGAAATTTTCCCTCACAAAACCCAAACATGTAAAAACGATTGATATCAAAAGACTTTCTGGTATTTACAACCAACAAAATTTGCTTTCGACTTTACATTACAAAACCCAATAACAGCACTGACAAGAAGCGGTGTCAAGGCACAGCGAACCCGTCCCCGGCAGTCATTTTAATCCTGAAGTATACAATAAACACAACAGGATATCAAGTCAAACATGTCACATATCAGATTTGGAATAAATTGGGAGAAAATTGACGATTTTATGCCCATTTGACATTTTAGGCCCGACCCACCTGACACTGACCCCACTACCGCTAACTGGGGGGTGACCCCCTGATGTAATGAGGCATGCTATAGGATGCAGATTTGAAAGAGGCATCTTTAGGTTTTGGTTTCATGTCCATATGACGAATTTGAAAGGAGTAATGGCGTAAATACTATAATTTTTTTTTACCATTTTGGGGCCTACAGCCTTGGCCTAAGCCCAGTTTGGCCCCAAATATAATCGGGTGATCAGAAGGCCATAGTCCAACATCCCTGTAATTTTAGTCAAAATCGCACCAGTAGTTTTCGAGTAAAGTTGTTAACAGACAGACAGACCGACAGACAAACGAAGTGAAAACAATAGCCGTCCCCGAGTCCCTCCGGGGCGGGGACGGTTAATAACAGAAACACAGATAATGTACTGATGGTAGCACTAATCACTTAGGAAATATGGCATCATTTGCACAAACACCATTACCCAAACAGAATTTCTTCACCTTGATTCCACCAAGTTTTGAACTGTAATTTTCAGATGGAATACATGACATACATTATGAATGATGAGGCAAATCACGACTATGCAGTAAAAATATGTGTCCGAGCTTAAGATCATGGCAACCATGGACCATGACACGTACAAAGCAAATCATAGCAGGTATAAACACTGATCATGATGCACAAGCACGCACGAACCAATGCACACACACACACACACACACACACACACACACACACACACACACACACATGCATGCAAATAGAGATCACGCCGCCCACACATAAAAACAAGACACAAACAAATCGTCGGACAACAAAAGGTTATGCCAGCCCATTCGCTGACCCGCCACACATAACGTGAGTGACTCATGGCGACCCGTGACTCAGCGTGTCAACAGTCCACAAGGAAGGCAGGACACGAAGTGTAGAGCTGGGGGTATGCAGCATGAAGGTTAAGCTGTTGTTCTGACTCTCTCTCTCTCTCAAAATAAATCCCAATAACAACTAAAAAAAAAAAGCCCCTCAAATTGAAAAACCTTGAAAACAAAAATTCGTAAAAAGGAAAAAATTCTCGGCCTCCCCGGGCCAGCGCCCCGCCCTGCAGCTGCCATGTTTATTATTTGCTCACAATATTTACACAAGGCTTTTTATGCTCAGTGATTTCTGATTTGGCCCCAGGATTTTAAAGCAAACTTTATACGCAGCCCCGCACCAGGACCCAGGCCAGTCCTATCTCACTCACTCGCTAGCTGCTCATTTCAAGTCAGCACGAGTTTAGTTTTTACTCCGTCGAAAGTCTGATCAAGTTTATATTTTGACTTGCTAGTTCATTTAATATTTATCTCGTCAGTTCATAGTCTGCTTTCTGATCTTTCAAGCTTAATAATAAATACGTCACTGAAGTTTAATGTTTACGCAAGTTTATAGACGATTTATCAGCTTTACTAATTATATCGTTAGCTTATCCTTTTCAGTCCATCAGCATGACACTATGATGGGCGAATGGAGAGTGAGATAATGACTGAGAGTGAGAGAGGTGGGTGGATCGAGACGATGAGAGAGAAGGAGATCGAGGTGGACAAATTAGGTGTTAGGGTATGTAAGTGAGGTTAAGGTTTTTGAGATGGTTCGTTACTTAATAGAAACTGAAACATCTTATTATTTTTATTTATTTTTTATTTTTGGGGGGGCTAAGCGTAACAGGATGTTCGTTTAGATTACAGGCAGCGATAGGAACACCAGCTAATTACACATAGGTGACGTGTTTGATTAAGGGTAATAATTTATCTCAGATATGATCAAGTTTATATATCTTATGCTTCCAACCTGACCACGTAGCTCATCTCATCATGTTCATAGTTTGCTACAAGTTATCTCAAACGTATCATTTATTTCAAATCACCGCACTTTAGTTATATCAAGATTATCATTTATTTCGTCAAGGTTGTCATCATAGCCATATTTTTCCTCGTGCAATGTCAGATTATCATTTTAAAAACTTAATATGTCTTGAAATCATAACATTACAGTTCTTTTCAAAGCAACTCAGTTTCATAGTGATAAAAAAGATCTTAATAATTTCATACACTGTTTATATTTTGTTACTTGTAATAGTTAGTTTCTTAGAACTTATGTCTATGAACGGACAACATGATATAAGAGTAGAGGTCACTTGGGATACTATCATATCTTCTGCTCATATGCAGGCTGTACGTAATGTAACGAAAATAAATACATCCACATCATAAGCTTTGCGGAATCCAACTTAAATCCCTCGCAAAACCAGTCCAATTCTCGCTAATGATCCTAGTCAGCATTTTTTGCAAACACTCATTTTTTTTCTAAAATATCCAATAAATTACAGTAAGTCTTGGCAGCCTGGGGAAGTGATTTATTTGTTTTACAATTAAGACCAATCCTTAAGTTTCAAAAAGTCCCCATGGGACTTTTTGTAAGACAGGTGATCTCATGACCGGTTATATTCATTTTGATCATTTAACTAAACTAACACATGAAAAACAATTATAACTGCATACTCTTTCATCATGTTAAATATAATCCTTATGCCATATAAACAAATATCAGGAAAACATAGCTACTTATTGCAGACCAACAACATACAGCATGATACTGTAACAAGAGTCAGCACCCACACGCAGCCCAGCACGAGAGAGAGAGAGAGAGAGAGAGAGAGAGAGAGAGAGAGAGAGAGAGAGAGAGAGAGAGAGAGAGAGAGAGAGAGACTGTAGACAGCGGAGTGTGACAAAGCAGGACAGGCAGGGAGGGAAACATCATTGTCGGGAAGAAAAATTTAGGAGGGGAGAGGAGAAAGGGAGGAAAGAGGGAGGGAAGCTATCTGTGTTTGTATTTCCGACGCGTTATAGAGGTAGGGTGGGAGGGAGAGAAGGGTTAAGGAACGCGGGAGGGAGGGAGGAAGAAGGAAGGGATTAGGGAGAGAGGAAGGGGAGAAGAGAAGGGTTAAAGAGAAAGGGAGAGAGGGGGAAGGGAACAACAGGGTTACTGAGAGAGGAAGGGAGGAAGAGAAGGGTTAGGGAGGTAGGGAGGGAGGGAAAAGAGGGTTACTGAGGGAGAGAAATGTTTGGCATGAAGGGAGAGAGGGAGGGAGATATAAAGTCAGGGAGGGAAGTAGTAAAAGAAGGAGGGAGGGAAGTAACCTAAGGAGGCAGGTAGTGGAGAAGAGGTAGGTAGGTAAGTAGTGGATAGGCAGGCAAGTACTATAGGTTGGTTGGTGGTAAACGTGAAGAAAAACAGAAGAGATTGGGAGGTAAGAAGATCAGGATGGAGTAATTACGGAGGCAGAAGAGGTTGGTAAGGAAAAAGGAATGAGGGAGGTAAGTAAGGAAGGAGGAATGAGGGAGGCAGGTAGGTACGAAGGCAGGGGCGCACCCAGGGGGGGGGGCAAGGGGGCCATGTTCCCCCCCCCCCCGAATTTTCCTTCCTTGTAAGAAACGAAGCAAATTTAAGTGCCTTGCATTAGATTTTGTTTTCTGGCCACAATTTTCATTTTTATGCCCCCCCCTCCCACGAAAAATATTCCTGGGTACGCCCCTGTACGAAGGTAAGTGCGTAGGTGGGTAGGAAGGAAGGTTAGGAGACGAAGAACAAGAGAAAAGAGACCTTTGATAGTCTCACCCACCCCTACCGTCTTGTACGGGAAAAAAAATAATTATCTTTGGGTGAGGAGAGATCCCCAGAGGTCGAATTCTGGCTAAACAATGATCCAGATGAAGGACGACCCCTGTGCAAATTTTCGTGCTCTTAGGAAATAAATTATAGTGTTCTCTCACATGAGGGATGCCCTCTCCCCCTTGGGAGCGGCCCTCGGAGGTCGCAACAGCCTAAAAAGTGATTGAAGTGAACGTCTACCAGTACCCAAGACTTCGTTTGCTTAAGTTAAAACTATATTTGTGCATAACCATTGCAGCAGGGATCTTTGGGGGCCACCCCCCGCGTGGGGGCGGATTTTTGTGGTCCCACTCTGCCTCAAACATGGCCCAAGTGTACATATACTTCAATCCAAACTTTGTGTTCTAGGACAAAAAACAATGGCCCTGATCCGGAACTACGGGAGTCACTCCCTGGGGCAGCGGGCACTTTGAGAGCCCACCCTGTCAAAAGTGTGGTAAAACTGAATGCTTACTATTATGCAAAATTTTGTCTTCTGTGCAAATGACTTTGACTGCGGCCCCTGGGACCGACCACCTCCTCCCCGTGGACGAGTCAGAGCGAAGCTCTTCCACTGTCCAAGAATTAATGATCCAAGGAAAAAAAAAAATCCCCGTGTGAAATGGCCAGCAAGAGCCTCACCCTTCCTGCAAACAGCATTACACTGATATCATCGAAATCGCCTAATTTCTCAGCGTCATGACAACAATTTCATATTCATTCTAGTTACTGCCAGACACTTTTACTGAGCTAAGTAATGAGGGAAGACACTGTCTTCGCTATCCCTTCACCATCAAAAAGTCTTTTCATTTATTTATTTATTTTTTTTTTTACACAAGAGTAATTGCGTATTGTGGTTTGCAACAGACTGTCTTAAAACAGTATCTGATTAATAGTGGCTGATTAGAGAGAAGCAGGCTAATACAAGAGCACAACTCCAAAATTTTTACCCATTTTTTAAAAAGTTTGAGTGGTAAACATTAATTTATGGTTTGTTGATACCTTCATTGCAATCATTTTCATTCCTCCTTAATTCCAAACTGTTCAACAGACCGACGGAATTAATATGAAGCTTCAGTAACTTTTTTATCTGATTATATGTTGTATATGTACTTATGAACACCAGGGGAAAGGAGTGCAGCCATCACGGGTAGTATCACCCACATGATGCAAGTTCCCCCACTGTCTAAAGATCTTGAAATCTAATTGATAAATGCATCTCAATATAGTGTAAGCAGATTATAGTGTTCAGTAATGTATAATGTCGAATTCAGTCACTAGAAACACTACAGTCGGCTGGAAAAGGCATGAACAGTAGAATGTACGGTCAAACTAAACACTTCTGGATGGCACATCAGCGAGTCGTGCAACCAAGTGTTGTACAGGTTACAATTTAGGACTAATTATGTCCCTAAACCTGACAGTCTTCAGTATCCTTTACTGCTTGAAGAAATTCCTTCTTACATATACGCTATAATGCAGGTGGAAGATTTCTTTGATTTAATTAGTTACCATAGTCAGCAAAAATTGATAACACTGATAATTCAGAGGATTATTATCATACAACACATATGAGTTAGGCATGTCACATAGGAGGTACCTTTCAAGTAACTCTAGACATGCTGCCTAGTAAATGTGTAACCGATCTCAGTGACCAATATTGTGGCTACCTCTGCAAACTTTACTAACAACTTAAACTTAAATAATCAACTCCTGGTAACCCGATTTAAAAAAAAAAAAAAAAAAAAAAAAAAAAAAAAAGGGGGGGGAAAGGGATAAACATGTTGCTATTCTGCAGTGCCTTCAACGATAAATCCCAATTACTTGAAGTTATACAACATAAATCGGTATATTACAAAGCAGATATATCTGAGTTCATTTTTTGTGACGAATAAAGAAAAAAGGGGGGGGACAAGTCAGACCAATTCAATTAAATATAGTTGTAGATTTCCAGTTGGTCTAGCTAGTACTGCAAAAAAGATCAAGTCAGATTATATTCCATCAGTTTTTAAGGAGTAGCCCGATGCATGCAGACAAGCAGCGCCTCCACATACATCAAATCCAGGGATTGATCTTCGAGAGCTAGTGACGGCGAGATTTAACCCTTCCTTACATAGGCAAATTACGGATGGGAAGAGTATACGTAGCAAGCTGGATGCACGGTACAGTGGAAGAAGTTCTCTTGGCTATGTTTGTGTATCGGAGACTGAAAATTTTATTGGTAGAACACACAGCGAGCGAATATATATAAATAATATATGAATGAACATAAAACAAAACGAATCCCATCAGTCCGATGATATTTTTATCTTATTCTTCCTATCTTCAGACGGCTGTATTTAGCCTTGGAGAAATATTTGATACTCGAGAGATTAGATATACAGGCTTCTTTAACCTGTTCACTGATAGATATCATTATAAAGCTGAATAAAATTGTCTGCAGGTGGGAAGAATGTATATTAAAAGGTGCTATGGGACCAAGTTTTAAATGACAGCCACAGCGCGCACATGTTCCTTACAATCTGGGCAAGTGCATCATGAGAGAATTACACTAACCACTGAATCACTCCCCCCCCCATCTCTCTCTCTCTCTCCTGCTTTCCCTCAGTGCCAGCGTCACATATGAATCCTCTCCTACCCCTTCATCTCCCTCCTCCCTCCTGTCATTCACCTGTCATCCCTACTCCTCTACTATTCTCTCCTCATCTGTATATACACACAATCTTCCTCTCCATCTGCCTACATTGAAATAATTCTTTTTGATTCCCTCCCGTCATTCTTCTGTCATTCTTCTTCCTTTCATAATCTCAACGCATGATCGACAGCAGGCCGAGATGGTGAAAAATCATACTAGAACACGTACCGTCCATTATATTCTTCCTGTCTTCGGACGAAAAACAGCTCCACGAGTCTCTGGAGTGGCTAGATTTTACCTTCATTAACGTCAGCAAGAGAAGCCATTAATAAATTAAATAAACGAGTATGAAAATAACATGAATATAAATAACAACTTAGCGCTGAGGATGTTATTCTTGCACTGATTTTCAAATCGAGCTTAAGACTTGTCACAAAAATATCTATCCATCTTTCTGCCAATCTTTTACTGGCTCATCAGGAGCTAAGCAAATTGGTCCAAATGTTTAAGGCGAAACTGCCGGTCATGTATTCCTGAGTGGCCCTGTGTTCACGTGAAACCATTTGGCTTCTCATTCAGTGTTTAAATTTCCGGAATGCTGTACTACATCATGTGAGTGGATGGTAACACAAAAATTCCACTCCTAATACCCTCACACCAGTCGTAATTGATATAACCCTGGCATATTCAGTATGAATTTTGCAGGCATTAGTGCTCAAGTAGGAACATGTGTAAGTGTGTGTGTTACGTGTAAGGGTGATTCTGGTCCTCGAGAAGCTACTGGTTAGTTTATGTCCACGGTTAGATACAGTATATAATAAATGATAACGGAAAACTTTTGAACCATACTAATTTGACAATGAATTTATACGTCGAGTCGCGCTCATTAATTCCCTTTAAGCTCTTGATTTTCTGTTCAATGAAGCTATAATGCAATCAAATTTATTGCTGTTGAACTACTTAATACCATTTCATTTGGTGCTGGCACCCATTACACTACTGACTTTCTGAATTACTGAGGCGAAGATCTAACCCATTCGAATTATGCTAATTAATTCAGCAAGACCCATTATTACCTTCAAACTCATGGATAAATTTGTTTCCCCAATGTCTCATTTAACCGAGCATCGTAATTTGGGACCTGGAGGGAAATAAGTTTATTGTATGCTGTATTACTGGGAGATTGTTGTAACTTGGTAAATACTGTCTTCCATAATTACCTTCGTCCACTCAGTCAATGAGCATTAATCCTAAACCATCTTAATTACTAAGTTCCCATGCGGTTTATGAAGAGTGCAAAGAAACTACCAAAGCACAGTTTGACTACAGTGATTATTACTGATATGCTTAGTAAAATCTCTTTAAATTTTATGACGCTGTTCTTATATGCTGTAAATGAACTATTGGTGGTAACCTTAAATCTAACCGTGTCCGAACAGTTTAATTCCTCTATTCTGATGACGTATGCTATTTTGTTCTTGATACTTTCAGAAAATTTTATTCCGCTTACAAGAGACTTTTTGAACTGGGGAAGTTAGACATAGTGCCCGCTAATCACTAAAGTAAGAGAGGTCTTTACAAACATGAACTAAATCGTCTGAGCGTACGGATAAATATTATTCTGAGAGCATCCAAAGTCAGATCACAAGGTCAACTTCAAGGTTAGAATAGGTCGGTCTGTAGATACCCCACCCACCCTCCCGTCTTCCCAGAATCACGTCACCTTGTGAGTCCACTCACGTTGAAAAATGTGGCATAGTGGCGTTATTAATTAGTCTTCTACACGTGAGGCGTTCCGAATAAATGAAGCTAATCTTAATGTTTACTTTAGCTAGGTCTTTCTTAGCTCCCACACATCTTATGGATAGTGTACTCTGACTACTGACCATAATCGTATATTGCATTTTTTTTCCCAGGTCAGTCTCTCTCTCTCTCTCTCTCTCATCTTCTGAACTTTCAATGTGCATTTGCAAAAATGGAATGTAAAGAGAAATGCACGGTACAAATAATTTCATGATCGTGAAGCGTTTTTAGTGTTTATATAACCAGCCTCTTGCAACCAAGCAGGGCAAAAAACTTGCTGGAAAAACAGAAAGTTGGTGTGTCTCCCGTTGCGTCCCAGGCCTCTAGAGTATCTGGACATTTCTCAAGAGCTTATAATTGCTACTACTGGACTACCATACATTTTAAAGAAAGGTACCAGGGTAATGCGGGGGTTACTTCGTCACTCGCATAGGGTCACTTCGTTTTTTCGGCCGTCTCATGACGATTATATTAAGCTTAGGATAAACTTATCGAGATTAGATGGGTTAGAAACAGTCTTCAGTAACCCCTTCACTACCTGGAGACTCGCAAAACACTGTAAAACAGTGGAAGAAGAATATATAACCAAATTAATGGTACTGGAAGTGACAAAAAAGACTACATAAAACCCCTGCAGCTCAAATACCCTTCCAGTCTGAACAAATGCGTCAGCCAGCAGCAGGAGTAAAATATACTGTATAAAGCATCAGTACTCTCAGCTGGGCAATCTTCATCAACCATCTCGGGCTACATGTCTTCATTAACCACCTCATGGCCAGGACAAATTGGGTATTTTACGCCAACAAACGAGGGAACGACTTTATTCAGATGGGAGTAAGTATATACGCGTGGAAAGCGTTAAAACTCTAAATAATCACTGTATAATTAGATGAACTCTATTACTCTATATCAGTTAAGGCCAGATGATTTTATACTGCTAAGTGAGTCACAGTGACCTAGCACTGAAAGCCTAGTTTCATCGAGGCTGAACTGTGTAAATATATCAACGAGAGAGAGAGAGAGAGAGAGAGAGAGAGAGAGAGAGAGAGAGAGAGAGAGAGAGAGAGAGAGAGAGAGAGAGACAGACAGACAGAGACAAACATAGAGAGAGAGAGAGAGAGAGAGAGAGAGAGAGAGAGAGAGATTCCTGGTAAACATGGAAACGAATTCCTTCAATATGAATATCTCTTTCAGTTTATTCCTACTTGAAACTCTCTCTCTCTCTCTCTCTCTCACCTCACTGACATCCACTCCTACCGCCCTTTCACTAAAATTCCTTCCTTCCTTTCTTCTGCCGACCTTCAGCCGCTCCTTCCTACATTTCTGTCATCCGTCCCTCCTACCTTCCTTCCTTTCATCTTTACTCTTGCTTTCCTTCCTTTAATAATTTCTAACTTCTCTTCAACACTTTCTCTAAACCCATTCTGTCCTTGTTTTTTTCTCCTTAGTGTTTGTTGTTATTCCTTATTTCTCACTGAATTTGAGTGCTTCTATAAAGTTTTTATATATTTATCTGTCTACATTCCTCTGCCAACATCCACCTCTCCATTTACATTTATCTATTCAACTCCTGTCCCTTTATCCATCAATCCATTTTTCCATCTGTCTGTTCATCTGTTTATATTACTATCCATCCGATCTCAGTCTATCTCTCTGTCTGTCTATACATCCATCGATCGATCGATCCATCTAGCCATCTACATATCCATCCTTCCATCCACCCACTCATCCATCCATCTATCATTTCGTCCTACCATCCATCCACCCATCCATCCAACCATTCATTCATACATTCACTTATCTGTTTATAATTTACTGCATTCATGCATCCATCCATTCATCCATGTGTCCATCCATCCAGCCAATTATCCATTCCTGCATCCATCCATCCATCCATCTACCTTTCTATCTCTCCATACATTAATCCAGCTACCTGTCCACCCATTGATCAACAAACTCTCCACTTCATTCACCTATCCACCCATCCCCCCCAGCATCTCTCTTGCTCACCATTCCTTCCCTTCTTCGTATCTTCCCCTTACATCATCTTGCTTTAAATCTGTTCTTAAATCTTATTGCCCATTCAGCCCCAACTCTTACTCCTTACTGTAATCTAACTCCCTCCACTACTGCCCTCTGCTTACCCTAACCATATCATTCTCTTAACGCTTTCTCTCTCATTCACATTACCTCATATCTCTCTCTCTCCCTCTCTTCCTCCACTTTCTCTTATTGTATCTTCACCTATTTTTATTCGGCATATAAATTCACGTTTATTACCAGTGTCCTCATCCTGCAACTTTACTTTACCTGTATAACCTCCTCTCTCTCTCTCTCTCTCTCTCTCATTGGACACGCAACTTTAAGTAAAAGGAAGTGGACGGCCGTGAGACATAAATGAAAAGTGTGGAAAGGAGAGGGGAACAGAGAGTGAGAGGGAAGAGGAGGGGTGAAGGTAGAAAGGAAGGTAGTGACAGAGAGAGAGAGAGAGAGAGAGAGAGAGAGAGAGAGAGAGAGAGAGAGATTATACACACACACACACATATATATATATATATATATATATATATATATATATATATATATATATATATATATATATATATATATATGAGAGAGAGAGAGAGAATCACTGTCTACCTCCTACCTAACACCCTGCCTACCTCCCGACGTCCTTCCCTGCCTACCTTCCTATCAACTTCCCTCTTTCTACCTGCCTAACTTCCTATGCACCTCCATTCTTGTTTTCCTGCCTACCAACATACCTACTTCCCTACCTACATACATCCCGCTGAGAACTTCCCTACAAACTTCTCCGCCAACCTTACTACCTACGTACATACCCACGCGTCTCCCTTCCTGCCTCTATACTTACCTACATCTCTACTTACCTTCCCTCCAATCTCCTTAGTTCCCTCTCTGCCAGCCTCCCATTCTGCCTCTCTCACTTCCTACCTGCCTGCCCAACGCCCTATCCACAACCCCATCTACTTATCTGCCTACCTACTTACCTCCCTGCCTTCCTAGCTGCCTACATACCTACCTACCCCTCTGCGTGCCTCCACAATCTAATGAGCTAGCCACACAGGCGCGTATGTAAAGTTATTTTTGAAATGTGCCGGTGTCTTTTGGTTAGTATCGGAATTATGATGAGGGCAGAGATTACTGTATGGTTAAGGCGCATTGCAAGGTGGCAGAATTATGCATATATTATTTGTAAATAAAAACATGTTGGGTCATTGTGACCTTTGAGTTGCTCTGAGCGCACTGACCACTCCAACGGGGAAACACGGTCAGGTGCAGACAACATTTTGACCTTTTTGTCTTCTAAATCGGTCAACAACTGCGGCTGTTAAAGCAGCGTATGGACGGACGGAAAACTGTGAACCCAGCTCAGATATATCGGGTATATAAGAGAAAATTAACGCTTTACTCTCTCCCTCTCTCTATTGATGTATGTATGTATACATAATCGTACTGAGTGGTTTAATAAATAATACTTCCAGTGCATTTAAAAAGTGAGGGTTTTCGAAGGTGAATAAATAGTTTGTATCGTTTGTATGGTTTAATTATTAAAAAAGGAAGAAACAAAGGATGAAAGCTCCCGAAATTCATTCCTTTTAAAAACGCTGAACAAGGCCACTGCAGTATTATAATCGTTGTTCTCGAGGTATCAGTGACACAGGGACTTACAGACTGGAAGGAAAAAAGTCTCAGCGGTAAATGCATCAATATACAAATACAAATTGCTAAGAGAACGATGCAAAGAAGCCTTCTAGATATAGGAGACTAGAGTCTCTCTCTCTCTCTCTCTCTCTCTCTCTCTCTCTTCCCTCTCTCTCTCTCTCTCCATAAAATCATCAGTTTCACTCTCACTGTCGCCTTTTTCCTTTCCATATTTTTTAAAGATTTTTTTTCCATTCCTTTCTGTTCTTCCCCTCCCTCCGTTTTATCTAATTACACTCCCAGTTACTGTTGTCTCTCTCTCTCTCTCTCTCTCTCTCTCAGGTTACCTCTTTTCCAACTTACTTTCATGATTTCATTAACTCCTTCCGTCACCCAATTCACACTGACACAGAAACAGACGTAGACACAGACACATGAGAGTATCTATCTATCTATCTATCCATCTATCTAGCAATCTCTCTCTCTCTCTCTCTTTATCTATATATCTATATCTATACTATCTGTCTATCTATCTATAGATAGACAGACAGATATAGATATACTTAATTTCTTGGATGTATTTCCTCCCAGTGTGGAGGCACATATTCCCAATATGAACCCATTTTCTTCATTGGACCAGTATCAGGCATGGATCTGTTTTTACACCACTGGCCTATTTTCCGATGAACATATTCTGTACATGAACCTGTTTTACCCTCAAACCTGTTCTCCCATGGACTTATTTTCTACCCAGGGGGTGAAGCTTACACCCCACATAGACTTTTTTTTTTTTTTATAGCCCTGTTTTTCCTTGGTAATATTTTTACGCTTTGGATCTAATCTACCTTTTGGTCGCACTTCCGACGAACCTATTCACACGACGGACCTATTCCCCACATAAAACATACATACTCAGTATATATTACCTCATCAACCAATTTTCCTCTGCGAGTTAGATTTGTGTACTTCTCCCTGGGCCCATTCTCCCCACGTGGACAGACTTAACAATTCCCATGGACCTACTTTCTATCCACGAAGGTGTTTCTGGTATTCACCTATTGACCTGTTTCTCACTCACTGGAAACATATTCCTAAGGGACGTCTTTTCCCCTGTGGAAGGCACTAACTATTCCCAAGGAATCTATTTCCCTTAAATGGGATGAATTACCAATTCCCACAGTGGAATGTATGTATTGTCTACCTACCTATTTATCCGGGGTTTTATCTAGCTATCTACCTACCTACCTACCATCTATCTACCTATCTGAAGTAATGCAACCCCATCTTTTCACCTATCTATCCATCAGTTCATTCGCCAATCCTTCCATCATCTACCTATCTACTTATCCATCTATGTATCTATCTACTGACACCCTGGCACAGTACCTTGTGAGGGGGTGGCCCCATTAGAAGGACCCCACCTGCGTCTCTGCCCCTACCCAGTACTGACCACCACCACACACAACCACCAGCCCTTAAATATTTTGAACACACACACACACACACACACACACACACACACACACACACACACACACACACACACACAGTTCAGAAGCAAAAATTTATTATATGGGAAACAGGTACACATTTCTCAGGCTGTCTACACTCTTTTATTCAGCTAAGATAGAGTCTCTTGCAATGAAGCGGGCAATGCAAGTTGTAAATAACCAACCAGTTCGAAAGGTCATCACCGAGCTAAAAGAAAATGAGATGGCATATACTCGTGTGTGTGTGTGTGTGTGTGTGTGTGTGTGTGTGTGTGTGTGTGTGTGTGTGTGTATATATATATATATATATATATATATATATATATATATATATATATATATATATATATATATATATATATATATATATACATACATAAAGTAGGTCAACCCAGAGAAGAAAAAATCCAATATCTGCAGGAGGAATAAAATATAAAAGACATCACTGCTGAAAACGTTAACCTCTTCAATGAGGTAAAGTTCTTTATATTTAGTTTTTTTTTTTCCTCCTCCTGACTTTGATCAGTTTTGACACAACTGTTCTGGGTGAACAAATTAAAAATGCCCTTCATGAAACCCTCCTTAGGACAACATGCCTTCCCTAGAGTGACCTCACTTCTGTGGCAGCATTTTCTATTTTTTATCTTGCCAGTTTCAAGAGTTTGCTCTATTTAAGAAACACCTCTCATACTGAAAAGGTACGTGAAGTTTTTGCCTAACTCATTCAGTTCCAAAAGTCTCCCTGAAGTTAATAAAATTGTCTGAAGGTGGGAAAAATAAAATTAAAAGCCGTCTCCTTGGTGTAAAAGTTAAGGTAACCACCCTCACATAATCTACTTACTGTTTTTTCTGCCGTACACCAGGTGACACTGTTAGGAAGTTTGCCGGGTTAGCTCCTGCAGCCCCAGGACGAAGTTTCATTTTTTTTCCCTGTTTCCACACGATTTTATCAAATTTCGGAAAATATTTGGAACCGGAGGGGCTGATTATAGAACTCATTAACTTCACTTTGTTCGAGATGTTGTTCCCAGACTTAATACAATCGTCTGTGGATGACAAGAATGACACTAAATATGACGTAAGGATAGTGAATAATTTAGCCACTTCACTCCGATGACGTCGTTTTCGTTCTTGCTACGGCTCGATATTTTTCATCTTAGACGAGAATTCTGGGACCAATAGAATGAGATCTGCCTTAATCAACTCTTTCACGTAATAGAGGTTTGTCACATACTGAACGTATAGACAACAGCAAAAATGAAGTAGAAAATATGTTACCAGACCGACGAAGCAAAGGGATAACTCACACTGTTTTCCTCCCATAAATCCAACGATGTCGTGCGAAAGATTATTTTTATCAGCTCCAGGGCATGTCACACTGAAGGGGTTCACGAAGGCAACCTTAACCCCTCCAGTTAGGTAAATCTCTCCAGGTCTGATTAAGGTCGTCTGAAGGCAGCAAGAACACACTTCACCCATTCAGCCCGGTGACGTCCATTTTACCGCTGACTGGAGGAATTAAATAGAGAATTCATCACCATCACTACTGTACATCTGTCTTAAGTTTAATGGAGTCGTCTGGATGTAGTTGGAATTAAAAAGCATGTTATCATACTGAAGGTGTTCGCATGGATCTTATAAATCAAATGCGGTGCTGGAGAGGGATGCCTTCGCGTGGCGGCACCAATATAAGAGGGTGGCTCCACTGCTCCGTTTTATAAACGTCTCTTTACTCAGTACCTATCCCCTGAAAGGAGGATATTGGGCTGCAGGAGGAGGGTAACTTCAGCCTGCAGTCTACTGGGTTCACGTTTTCGATTATCCAGGGGGCACAATAGCAACTAGGCCGGTGAGGTAAAAATGGAAAATAAACCACTTCCAACAAAATGACGTATTCCTAAATTAATCTTTCTGTTTCTAAATGATTTCATTTACCGTAGGATGGATTTCTCGAACTATTGGGGTTAGATACAGCCTTCAATAGTCTCTTCTTTACCCAGGGCTCGCCTAAGCTGAAAATAATCGACACGTAGTAACAAAATTAACTAGAAATATCGTAACTGCAGTGAAGGTATTAAGAGCTGCACCAAGAACAATATAAAAATGCCGGGAAACAACAGAGGCTGAAAGTGAATTGACAATTGGTAGATAGGCCTATGTGGATAGAAAGATACAGAAGTATTCGCTAAACAAAGGCTGATAGATATATATGTGTAAACAGATAGAAAAGATAGAAACAGATACATAGAGAGTAGACACAGACAGAAAGACATCGAACAGACAAAAGATAAATTAATAGAGACAGATAGACAACCAAATGGACAGACACAAGCAGACAGACAAACAAACAGATGAAAAAAATAGGCAAGTAAATGAACACAGACAGCAAATAAACAAAATACAAGCATATAACGAACAGAGAACATAGATGTGGTTGAGAAGATTAGGAGAAATACACTGAGGTGGTTTGGACATGTGAAGAGAATGGAGAATGAAAGACTGACTAAGAGGGTGTATGTAGGTGAGGTGGAGGGAGGGAGAGGGAGGGGTAGACCGAGGATGAGGTGGAGGGATGGAGTTGAGAGGTATATGAGGGAGGGGGGGGGTGAGTTGGGGGGAGGGTAGTCAAATGGTGGGTGAAATAGCGACTTGGAGGCGTTTTGTCTGCGGCCACCCTTTGCGGGATTAGGGCGTCGGGCTATAGATAGATAGATAGAACATAGACATATATTAAGTAAGACAGACATTGTAGCAAGATCGGCTGTAAATGATCAAGCGCAGACAGATATGATAAGCAGGCAGGGAGAAGATACATACATGAGATAAACAAAAAACTAAGGACCATAACAGTTAACAGAATGACAGTAGAGATGTTAGACAGACTGAAATTACACAAACAGTATTGTAGTGAAACAATGCAGATAGACTGCAGTTAGTGTTATTAGATACACTGCCCGTAAATACAGTAGAGGAACTCGACAGAAGGACAACAAAGATATACAATAGAGAGACAGTACTGGCAGTACAGTATACAGATAGATATTAAACGGAGAGCAGATAAATGAATCATGAACTGGCAGTACAGTGACAACAGAATAACAGTACAGATAAACATACATTAGACAGTGTATACATGAAGACAATAGATGAGCAATAGATAGAGACAGTAATAGCAACGTAAGCCAATTTTCGGCTGCAACCCCAGCGGTCAACCATTCGTCACTCATGGACCCATTCTCATGTGATCCAATCTTCCCACATAACCAATTTCCATTCCATAGATGTATTTCTTACTTGAACCTATTTTCCCCACAGGTATTTGCTTGGCCGATTTTCCTTCCCTTATGGAGACATTCCCCACATAAATGTATTTTCTTCGTTGGAGCTATGTAACCCACGAAACTGTTTTGAATAACTGGCCAGCCTATTTTTAACACAAACATAATCTCTATGTGAATCTATTTTACCCAGAAGCCTGTTCTGCCCATGAGGAAAATCTTGCGCCTCACATGGACCTACATTTTCCATGGACCTACTTTCCCATGGACCTGTTATTACCCACTGGACCTACTTTGCCACTTCGTTCCATTTCTGACGAACTTATTCAAACAATGGACCTATTTCCCCCATCAACAGTACATATTTTTCTCTTTTAGTCAGTTTAATCTCTTTCCCCATGGGTCTATTTTCCCAACATGGACCGATGTACCTATTCTCATGAACTTATCTATCAACATAGGTGTTTCACATATTCACCTACGAACCTTATTTCCCTCTCACGGGACTTATATATTCCCAAGGGACCTCTTTTCCCCATTGTCAGTAGGCACCTGTTCCTCTGAGGGACTTATTTCCCTTACTTGGGATGAAGTACCTATTCCCTCTGTGGATCTACCTTCACCATGAACCCATAGCCCCCCCATCCACCCGCCCACACAGTGCAGTGCCTTAGCATCAGCAGGATAACTCAGCAATTCCACACACGCACGCACACACACACACGCGCACACACACACACACACACACACACACACACACACACACACACACACACACACACACACACACACACGAGAGAGAGAGAGAGCAACTTTAACACTGGAACCAGACACCAGACAACGCCGGCCAGACAAAGTGCAACCATAGGGTAGATATACACACAGTAAAGATGATACAGCGGTCAGACATACAGAACTGACTGGCCGAGTAGATATACAGGCGGAGACAGACAAACAATGGATACAGTGAATAGACGGGAACCATGGGACGAATGGCAGATACACCTACAGAATACAAAAAGACAACAGACAGACAATACAGTGAATAGACGGGAACCATGGGACGAATGGCAGATACACATACAGAATACAAAAAGACAATAGACAGACAATACAGTGAATAGACGGGAACCATGGGACGAATGGCAGATACACATACAGAATACAAAAATACAATAGACAGACAATACAGTGAATAGACGGGAACCATGGGACGAATGGCAGATACACAAAGGAAATACAAAAAGACAATAGACAGACAATACAGGGACAGCAGGTGGCACACGGTATAGACACGCAGTTAGGCAGGCGAAGAGACGTAACCTTTTGAATCCGTTGACGTATTTCTTAGCGTATTCTTTCTACTTCCAGAGGCTTATATTCAACTAAGGAAGGATCTCTACTGATGAAGAAAACAATTATGGATATATCGAATTCTTCCAGTTCAGAAAAGCTCTCCATAACAGACTACAATCGCCTGGGGGTACCAAGAATATATTACGCCATCGAATTCAAGGGTAAAGCAGATAGACAGACAATACACAGATAGATATGCAATAGAATGAACAATGAACGGACAGGCAAACTTCACACGACAATTAACAATCTGCAGAAAAAAAAAAAAATGCAAAAATAAAGTTAAAAACGGAGTCAGTCTTTTACCTAAATCTTGGAAGCAGGAGGAGAACTTGATAAAAAGTTGTGTATGTGCGATTAAGGGATAAGAGAGGAAGGGAGGAAAGAGTGGATGAGAGGGAGGGAATAATAGCAGATATTAAACCATTAAGCTTTTCTTGTTGTTGTTGCAGCAGGGTCATTTAACGTGAACCCGGTGGACTGCTGGCTGTGGCGGCCGTTCATCTTTATTTCACCATCCTCATTTCGAGAGAGTGAATCAGACTTGGGAGACAGTAGTATCACAAGGCAGCGTAGCTACCTAATTATATGGATACCGCGGGAAGGCGTTCCTCTCCAGTACCAATCCTTTCGCTGGGGTAGGATCTCAGGAGCTAAATAAAATCACCTGGCATTAGCCTGAATATACCACATGGTTCTTAATTGCGATATAAAAGGTTCATAAAGGTAATTTTTACCCTTTTGTCTGATCTGGATTTCCTTCACCTGATTATAATCGTCTAACTTTAGCTAAAACACATAATACTTACAAAGGGAAAGATGAAAAATGAAGACTGGTAATGGAAGACGAGTTAGCTGGTTGAGTGAGAAACAAGAGCAGAGAACGGTGAAAGAGACTGAAGGTAAGATTATCATTTCTAGCTTCCTGGCAATGTTTTTACGGTATAGTTATTTTCTGTGTCTGTACCTCATGATTGCTAGGTGACTGAACTTAATATGACCATTTCAAACTAGCCAACAATACTCTGTGAACTGTGATAATGTTCGTTACCTTAGGAATGCTAACACACTTACACAAACAAAATTATATATACTATCAAAAGCTTTATGTGAGGAAATGAAGTATCTTAACTGACAGTCGGACTCTCCAGCCCTTGGAGAAAGTCGATTTCTTTTCTTAATTGGTCTGTCCATCCAAACATTATCCGTCATCCCAGCCTTATTACGCACCAATACTTAAGGTGAGAGGGATCCAGAAAGAGGGTCATTTAACGCAAAAGTAGGGGAACAGCTAACAGTGTCCACTAGACAGGGCCAAACATCCATTTACGCATCATTCAAGCTCCACTTCACAGGCCGAACGTTCCACATAAGAGAGAGAGAGAGAGAGAGAGAGAGAGAGAGAGAGAGAGAGAGAAGCAGTCTTAATGCCTCGAAGAGAGACCGTTTTGTTGAGCGTCAAGTTGAGGACTGCGTACAACTCTAGTCATTTGCATTTTCATACAGTATTATGCACTTTACTCATGCATTTCAATCAGCCATCAGTTATTCTGCTTCCTTGATAGTCACACTTTGCATAGTTGTCGATTTCCTAAGAACACGATATGATGATGATGATGACGCCGACGAGAAGGACTAGGAGAAGGAGGGACTGACTGAAGGGATGGAGGTTGAAGACGGGGGTGAAGTCCTGTTAAACTAAAACAAAATCTGGATACGCCCTTGCACATAAATTTTCCTACGTCCCCCTCCATAGCCCTGCACATTCCCCAGTTTGGCTGTGGAATCCGAACTTTTGTATTTTACTGCGGCTAAAGTCAATATATTTTACTCAGGTCAGATGCTCACCACTGCACACAAGGTCATACGCTGCCTTGACCATCATTCTGATATTTAACCCGGCAGCTTAAAAATGAATGGAATATTATTTTTCTTCAAGCTAACGTCAGACTAAACTATTCAGCTACGGAGACCCGTCTCTTATTGAAGTGGTTGAAGCAGACTACTGTACAGCTAACATGTCCAGTTCGAAAAGCTTCTTTAGAGCGGACCAAAGAAATCTGGAGATATTACAGATGAGAGAAGAGAGATTAAGAGCTTCGTAATCTTCTGTCTAGTTCCAGTATTATGAAGCAGTGTTGGTGTAAGACCTTCTTGCAAATATATATATATATATATATATATATATATATATATATATATATAATGTATGTATGTATGTATGTATGTATCTATCTATCTATCTATCTATATCTATCTACATCTATCTATATATATATATATATATATATATATATATATATATATATATATATATATATATATATATATATACATATATATATATTGTTACGGAACAGAGAAAGATAATGTACACTTTAAGTGAGATTACTAAAAATCACTACTGTCCCGCAAAGTTCCAGGTTCAAAACAAAAGAGTTAGGTAAAATTACAAGTTAAAGTTTAATGCTTAAACTAACAACTAAACATTCAGGACTCATAAGGATAATGTAATGGCAAAAAAACAGGTTAAATATATGGTTAACTGCAATAGCCTCTATTAACACGAAATTAGCAAGAGTAAATTTATCTAAGTCAGCCCTGATAAAATGAGAAAACCGGACAATGCTCAGTGAATGCAAGATATATTATTACAGATACGAAATATTATCAATAATGGCTGTCACTTAAAACACATGAATCACAAAAACCTCACTAGGCCTACGAATTAACGCCCCATGCTATACAGTACAAGAAAAAATGCAATAACACTCATACTCAAATTACACAGCAGCTAGATGGTTGGAGACTTCCTGAGCACTCACAAAAATAATAACAACTGTACAGGGTAGGACAGAGATGTGAGCAAAATGAGGAGTAGATCTAAGTGGCAATTAATGCAGAGACTGAGCTCATTATATAGGGGGCGGCAGAGCTTGATACAACTTGTAAGAAGGACGCGCAAATGAAGCCATAGGGGACAAAGAGTTGACAATCCTGCTCTGAACAACAGAAAGAACGACTTACTCTACTATCAGGGTAGAAGGGGGGAGTGAGGTAGAACACGCTCGTGATCAAACATGCAGCAACAAATATCATCTACACAGATTATGAAACAATCAAGCTAGCGAGCGTGCACACTCGCATGCACACATGAGTACACACACACACACACACACACACACACACACACACACATATATTGCGCTCTCTCTCTCTCTCTCTCTCTCTTTCTCTCTCTCTGGCCACCGCGGCTATGCTAATCCAGTAACTTCATTCGTCTAGAATATGAACTTACAAAGTCCTAATCTCGTAATTTGTTTCCATAGACATATAATTAGCCTTTGCCTCTTTAACGACTCAACTTCTTCCATCACTGACTTTGCAACTCATTAAGCCTCCCGAAGGATGCGCAGCCTTTGTAATTTGCTAAATCTATATTTCAAACTCTGCAAACTAATTAATTTCATCTCATTCATTACTCCCGATGAATTCCCAGACGATAATTCGCTTAATTGTATATGATTTTTTTTATTTTACTGAAGAAGATCAGAGACCTCCTTACCTTGTGCTTTGTCTACATCTATTTTATCTTCATTTCCTAATACGTATTTTAATGCATACCACTGATGCAGCAATTTTATTATGCATTTGACTCTTTATGTTTGTGGCCAAGAAAGTTTGCCAGTATTCTGGAAGTGTTCCGCCCTCTAAAATAATATTCCAGCGCTTGGTTAATGTATTTTCCTGCCCTCTTGTACAATAAAATATTCATGACAGTTTATTTCCCAGTAAGGTGGTTCTCACATATTCATGCACCCTGCACCTGGAGGTATTTGTCAGCGGGAAGCACCTCCTCATTTACAGTTCTCTTATATTATTTAACCACTTGAATAAACGGCCGTCATTTTTATCTTATTCTTGCGAGCACCAAAATTTTTATTCAGCATATGTGGGATTTTTCTACTGGAAGGGTTAGATATTGCCTCCATTGCCTTATTCACGACTATAGATGTCTCCCCCATGCTAATACAGCAGCAAGAAATACATCCTAGTAGTGATGGGAATGAATCTATTTTTAACTAGGATAATATCTGGCTACGGTTGATTACAACGCTCGATAAAGCACGTAAAGAGTGGCACGGTTGTATTCTCTTAGTGCTTTGGTTTGACTATGCTTAGTGTCTTCTATGACCCTCTCAGATGGAGAATCAAATGGCGCCACCTGGAATATAGAATGCTGGAGTTCTCTCAAATCATGGCAAGATTATTGACACCGGTATAAATGCCCTCAGTCTTATATGCTCACATCCAGTTGGATAGTGTGACGTTAGATAGCGTAAAATACTAGAAATGACGCGGCCCTGAAAGAGTTTTAAAGGACAGATAGAAGAACGAACATTAACATTTTCACGTAGCGTATGCAATCATGACATATTCGCTACAACAAAAAACTGCCTTTAAGTTATCAAACACTTTATTACGAATTGTTTTCCTTGTTACTGTCTCCATTGTTAACCTTCTCGCTATACAGTAATGACGTCTTAAATTTATTGCTGCTATCTCCAGTCAGTCTTACATATTCCGAGCTGGGGATACTGATATTGTTTTCAATAAGCCATTCGGTACTAAAGCGCTTTCCTAAGAATAAAGTCGTCCGGCAGCTGCAAGGACAAAATACAACTGCGTCCTGAGGCTGAAATGATTAACATTTCATAAATACAAATGTGAAACTCCGAAACTTTATGAAAAAGACATCTGGCAAAAGGAATCACCAGTAATCAAAACAGCGGGAGATGCACTGCCTTGCATCGAAGCCCCCGGAGTGCAAAGGGATTACTGAACGCGACGGACAGAATAACATAACATTGAGGTAGATGGCTTCGTTCACCTTACTACTAAAACCATTACTTGACGATCATACTTAGCACAGAAGAGGCCTCTCCAGGTGAAGGGACTAGAAAGATCTCTCAGCCTATTCAGTACTATGACGCCTATTTATATTGTACTCCTGCTACCACCAAATGAATTTCCTCAGCGGCTTCAAAAAAGCTTACAATAACACCTTTGGCACGGTAACATTATTTATACCTTTTTTATTTTTGCTATAATAAGACGATTATATGCAGCTTGAAATACTATGTACATACCAATACATTCTTGGTATCTCCAGTCGCTTCTAATAATCTTTATAAACATTCCAAAGATAAATAAAATCGCAAAGTGACAGTCAGATTTTAATGAACAGGATAAAAAAAGATACCTTTGATAGGCACACCCTCACTATATTTGTACAGAAATGTTTATAAACTAGCTAAGCACATCTTTAACACCCTTCTGGCTCACAGGCTGTCCCAGTACAGGTAACCATCCAGTGCACTGCCCTGCCCTTTTGTCATATATACATCTATTCCAGCACGACACAGGTATGCAGTAGAATAGTACTCTTCTACTGTGCATTTCTGCCTCTGCAAGTATGTACTGTACGTAAATATCCACGTATGTAATGACTTTGCCTCAATCTCTGTATCATTTCAACGGATGTTCCGTCACGACCCAGGTACGCAGTTGACTAGTACTCTTGTACTGTATAGTTCAGGGTGTATGTATGTAAATAAATATGTATTTATGAATACTCGTACCTTCCGCCCCATAACACATTCCCCATTAACCACGGACCTCAACCTTCAAAACGGTACAGGGACTTAATCATGGAGTGAGTGAGTGAGACACACACAATATTTGGCCTACCCTCTGGATAGGATAATAAGATGTCATGGAACTGGAAGGGTTAAGTGTCGTCAGAACCTCGAGATAATGACGTGGACGTCGTGTGTGGGGGTTGTGGAAAAACAGGAGAAAGTTAGGCCATCAGTTACTGAGGGTAGTAACATATTGGGTGGAAGCTCTCTCTCTCTCTCTCTCTCTCTCTCTCTCTCTCTCTCTCTCTCTCTCACACACACACACACACACACACACACACACACACGTCTATTCATTAGAGAAGAAAAAAATCAGTCGCAAAAATCTACATTAAAAACCAGATCTAACTCATCTTCATCAGCAGCTTCTTACTCCTCACCAGCAATCTTCTGAGGGAGACATTTAGCCCTATCCACTCATGTGCTGACAACTCCACCGTTCCCTTGTCACACTCTTTTAACAGTGACCATCACAGCAGCCACAAGGACAATTGCTTACGACATCGTATCTGTATTTCTGATTGGGACAAAAGAAGCCATACTGTATTCCTGTTAATACTTAAGAAACTTATTTATTCCTCCGGCTTTCCACTCGACACAGTCTTCCATATGAATAACCCCAAACCTCCAAGCAATAGGCAGTTCAATCCTTAATCATTCAATATCCTTGTGTATTTTTTCCCCTCGCCATTCGTCTTAAATAGATACAAGCAATTCTTTTGCAATATCAGCTTCGTAAAGGATAGGTGTGCTGCACAGGCGCCGTGCTTTCTTTAATCTACTTTGGTTCTTGACTGAGTTCAGGGATTTCTTTCACCCTCGGGTGGAATAAAGGTTTCATGTGTGTCGGGGGTGAGGGGGAGGGGCACACCACATAAGGCACATTTAAGTGTCGCTGAATTAAATGATTTCGGTCTATTTAACTCCCCTCTCACACAGACACCTTTAGTTCCTCTCTCTCTCTCTCTCTCTCTCTCTCTCTCTCTCTCTCTCTCTCAGAGAGAGAGAGACAGATTTTATTCAGCTGAATAAAATCTGTGTGTGTGTGTGTGTGTGTGTGTGTGTGTGTGTGTTTCAGTTCCTAGATCCTACCTGCATCATTTAGTACAGCAGGATATAGGGTGATAATGTCTGTACTTTGGGTATTGATGATGATAATGATGAAGGTCTCAAATATAAACACAGTCGTTTGGAGATGGGAAAATTAAAATGAAGACGTCAACAGCATAAACTGCTTTACTCCTCCCTGATATTTTTTTTTTTTCGTGTTATTTTATGCCACCGCTAAGATATTCTATTCGTCTTAGAAGAGCACCTAGTAGCGAAATCTCCTCCTGAATGTTTTATGTACATTTTCCAGTTCTCTTTCAGTCTCTTTTAAGCTGACTAATACTGTATGAAATCTGAAGAATAATATATGAAAGTTCGTCACGTACTGAACTATTGCCGTCTATATGAGTTATCATAGACGTGACTACATTCTCAAACACAGGGCAAGAAGTTCTAAAATAATATACTATTATAACCCTTTGTCACCCCCTGATATCTTCTTTTAATTTATTCCTACTACAGTATTTTCGAACGAATTTACTCAGAGTAGAATTCACTTACCTTAGTGTTGGGGTTAACAGACTTTGTGGCCGTTTCGTTACGTCAGATATCTCTTGGTCATTAATAAAAACCGTCTGCCTGTTACTGGATTAATATGATTTTTTTTCATCATAGTGACGGAGTTGAGAGAGAGAGAGAGAGAGAGAATCTACTACCACTGAAACCCTGCATGGCTCTAAACACACACACACACACACACACACACACACACACACACACACACACACACACACACACACACACACAGTCCCTTTAGTCTCATTACCTCACCTTTCTCTCTTCTTCCTCACTCCTCTCACCTCTTTCCCTCCTTCCTCCCTCTCTCTCCTTCTCTCCTCTCCTCCCTCTTTATGCTTCCATCACAGGTTATCTCATCTCATCCATCCTCTTCTCCTCTCCTCTCCTTACCCCTTCCATCTTTACTTTCCCACTTCTCTCTTCTTTTTTCTTCTCGTCTTCACCTCTGTTATTCCATCTTCTACTTTCCTTCTCTCGTACACTCCTGTCAAGTCGTCATTTCCTCCTTTCCTCTCCTCTCTTCATTTTCTTTTCCTTACTTTACTTCATTTATTCCTCACATTCATATATCCTTCCATTTTCCTTTGATGTGCTAAGACATTTTTAATAGCGCTTTTTTTCTCTTCCCTTATTTCTCCTCGTCATTCTCTTTTTCTCCTTCCCCTTTCTGTCCCTCCTCCTGCCCTCTTTCCTCCCTTAATATTCCTTCTCCCTCCCTCCCTCCCTCCCTCCCTCTCATTTTCTCTCCAACGGATTGCTCCCTAATACACTCACCTCCTTCCCTCTTCCTCTGTTCGCTCTCTCAACAATCCTTCCTTTTGCCTCTATCCTTCCTTCTCCTTTCCTTTCTTTCACTTCGTTCTCTCCCTCCCTCTCCCCCTCGTCCTTCTTTCCTTAACGTCTCTCTCTCTCTCTCTCTCTGTGGTACACTTTGTGTTTATTCGTCTCTCTATCCATCTATCTCTATTCATCTATCTGTCTATCTGCATTTTTCTTTTTCCTTTATCATTCAACTTCCCTCCTCGTCCCTTCTGTATTGCCAGCCTTCACCTTCCTCCTCTTTCCCTGACTGCATTCCTACCTTCCTCTCTCCCTCCCCCCCTTCCCTCCCTCCCTCCAATCATTATCCCTTCCTGCCTCGTCTCTTCTTTATCTTATTCTCTTTCGCATTTCTTTGCATCTTCATCTATTGGGTTTTCATTTATCACTCTCTGTGGACTCATATATTTCAATACGCACACTTCTGTTTATCTCTCTTGGTCTTGTATTTACTCCCGTTTCTCTACACGTCTGTCTGATCTTTTTCTTTTCCTTGTTAGTCACTCCTCTCTCCTTTTTGTCTTCTTCAGCTGTCTCTGTTACCTTATATGCTCAAATTTCTCTTCACGTTTGTCTATCGTTTTCCCGCTTATCACTGTCTGTACTTCCACCTCTAACTCTTCTTTATCTTCCTATATTCCTTTATCTCTTCACATTTTTCTCTACATCTGACTCACTCATTACGGATTTTTTTTCACTTTTATGGCCTCACTACCTCTTCAGCCGGGATGTCTCTAATTCTTGTCACCCGAGGAAGCTACTCGTACTGAAGAGGTTACACACAACTGCTGTTTATTTTAGCAGTTGACGTTATCTACTTAATTATATTCTTGTTACCTCCTTACGATTTTACTTACCTTAGAAGGGACCACCTCATATTAAAACGCGTTAAAAATAGTCGTCTTTAATCTTTCAATGGACAGCCTCTTCGTAACCCTCTCAGATTCGGGACAACTCTTGCATTATTCTCCTGTTAACACCAATACTTTCATTAAGCTGAGAGTCAGTCATGTAAGCCAGAGTTTGGGTCATATTCTCGATGGATATGGAAGTTCCATAATATTCCCAGTATATTTTTTAATGTGCCATTTGAATAACTGCTTTTATCTGAATCATGCCTACAAAGGAGTAAATATGATACATGAAACAAGTGAGGTGTAAAATGGAAAATAAATTGCTAAGAAAGAGGTGTGTCAGTTTCCTTATCGTCGGATAATATTGGCCTTAGTTAATATATTCCCCATTAACCCTCTCATCGTGAAAACAACTCTGTTCACTGAAGGAGCCTGTAGGAATTAATTTCATTCTTGTTACTCCAATGACGAGTAAATTCAGCTTAAGGAAGACCTCTGGAAGTGACAGGATTAATGCCCCTTCACTGATACTCTGTCATTAATACACCTTCGCCAGTATTTCACTAATACCCCTTCAGTAATATTACTTCAGGAATCCTCCTTTATTGTTACTTCTTCATTAACATTCTCAGGCTTTGTTACTCACAAAGCGCAATGAAGAGTCTGAAATAATAGTGCTGTCGTGATTATAACAGAGTTATAATACTTTTTCGCTACTAATTATTCACCAATACCTCAGCACTTTTTCTCCGTAACCGATATTCCAACATTAATACTCCCTCCCTGATACTCTACTATTAATACTCCTTCACTAATACACCTAATGCCATAATCTCTCCCCTGCACCAACAACAGGTTCTGGGAAGGTCAGAGGGAACCATTTCCACGCCTAACCCCCTCCACCTCTAACTGATTTTTTTTAATTCATTTATTAACTTTTTTTTTTTTTTTTTTTTACATTACACGGTCAAACGATTTCATTCAGTTTAGGGAAGACTCTTCGGCGAGTATAGCCATTTGTCGTGTAAGATATTTTCCGAAGTTGAAGAAAATATCCTGAAGTGGATTGATTGCGAGAGAGAGAGAGAGAGAGAGAGAGAGAGAGAGAGAGAGAATCATCGTGTTTAATAAATGGCTTCCTCCCCTTGATGTATCACACAGGGGTCGACGAAACAGATTTCCTTAATGGAGGAAGACACTTTAAGGGATGTGGTAGTCTCAGCCCCACTATCCTAATCCCTTTTTCTCTGCCTTTTACATTTGATTAAAAAAAAAAAAAAAGTATCGGTGCATATCTTACCAAAAGATCGACCTATGAGCTTTGCAACTACAAGTCAATAGGCGGAGGGCGGTATACTTAGTTCCCTTAAAGCAATGGCCCACATTCAGATGCCTGACCAGTAAAGGCTTAATTCTTTCACGAGCATCTTTTTTCCCCCAATTTGGCCCAGATTTTCGTCTTTTTGCTGCTAAATTCACACAGCTCAGTAGCAGAATAAGACAATGCTTCAGCTGTACATGCTCTCCGTGGGGTTCTTCACGAATAGCATCATATTCTGGTGCTTTAATCCATCTCTACAACAGAGATCTGAAACGGAGAGATGTCAGTTTCAAGCCAAGTTTTAGTGGAAAGGGCATAGTTGGCTTTGCTAAACTCAGCAGCATAGGCCAACAGCAGCAAGAGTACATGAAAAAGACATCACCGTAATAAAGGAGATTTGTTTATGTCTTACAATTGCTAATAGAGTGGCAGTTCATAGCTTCGTATTCTATGTCTTCGGGAAGTTTCGTAACACTTCTTCAATAGTAACTTGTTTTGCATATTACACCTCAGGACACTCTTGCGTATTACTGATGAAAGCAATACCGATACTGAGAAGATGATAATAACATACAGAAGAATGTTAAGGTGTAATAAGCAAAACAAAATGCTTAGGAAGAGGTGCTATGAAGCTTACGATGCAACTTAATATACAGATTATAGCCCAGACTTTTACCGTGCAATTGGGCCGTGATCTCCGTGACTCACTCCAGCAATACCACTTCCTCTGCATATTTATTCCAGTTATTATGTTCTTGTACGATAGTGATGCAAAATATGTTAGCACTAAAAACATATAGAAACATACAGCAAAATGAGAGGATGTGCAAAATAAATTACAAAGACAGATGTGCTACGAAGTCACCTACGCCAACGAGAACACGACCCATTGTAGATGAGTCCCTGGCCTGATGGTGGTGAGTGAGGTGGGCTTCACATCTCATAACACCAACACTCTCACAACAGCGACTGAACAATGCACCCAGATACTGCCTGTAATTCCACTAGAACTCACGGGCAAGCTCTGTGTCCTCCCTGTACTGTTCACACACACACACACACACATCTCATAACACCAACACTCTCACAACAGCGACTGAACAATGCACCCAGATACTGCCTGTAATTCCACTAGAACTCACGGGCAAGCTCTGTGTCCTCCCTGTACTGTTCACACACACACACACACACACACACACACACACACACACACACACACACTGCGTGGTGGTATAATAAAGACTGTTTTTTTTTTCCCCCACCACAAAAAATATAACCAATACAGTACTTTAGCCAGCATTTTATATAAATATTAAAAAGTTTCATGAAATTGGATCTGACCGACATTGCTCCACGTTCCGCGTATCTGGCAATTCTGGATAGTTACATGATCAGTCTATTGCAATGATACTTTCCTTTTACTTGCAAGATAATAGAATGCATCCTTTGGTTAATAACTTCACTACGATGACACCCATGTTTACTTACTTCTAGCCATCGCATGTGATTTTTCTTTTCGTTATAAAGGCCCTCTTATATGGAAGGACTTAATGCATCCGATCACATCTAATCGTCTCTCTTACGCACTAAAAAAAAATGATATCTATGTTTCTTTTAACTCTTGCTACAGCCAGATAATTTACTTAGTTCTGGAAGACTTTTGGCTCCAGATGTCTTACATACAGCCATTTGTCAATTCTTGAACTACAAGACCTCTCCGCAGAGCTAAATATAATCATGACAATAATAAAACCGATCGCCAGACTAAAGAGGTTAAGCTCAAAATAACTGCCTAACAATTGCAAGAAAAAATAATCATATTAGAAGAGTTAAAGGAAATGTTATGTAATATTTCAGAACACTTGGTCCAGTGTGTCAGAATGGAAAACACGACAAAAGTGACAAGGCTTTTTTGCCAACTGTGTTTCCTCCCCTTCTTCTCTCTCTTTCCCTCCAATCCACTCCGGTCCCACCACCCTCCCCTGTCATTACTCTCTCTCTCTCTCTCTCTCTCTCTCTTTCTCTCTCTCTCATGCGTTCATCTTAACCCACCCATTCCCCTCACTTCCTTCATAATCATTTCATCCCTCCCTCTCTCTCTCCCCTCGCAATCATTCAATTTTTCCCACCCCGTCACCCTTCCCTAACTCTCGCACTCTCTCTCTCTCTCTCTCTCTCTCTGAACAGTTCCTCGGTTATCTCAGCCTTCACTCAGGAGCATGAATGTGTGTGTGTGTGTGTGTGTGTGTGTGTGTGTGTGTGTGTGTGTAGAATACCCACCTGCTTTCTATCGCCAGTACTCTAGTCACTGTTATTTTCAATTCTACATACATTCCTCTATGTCAACGGCGGCACGCAGCACCCGACTAGCAACACATTTTCTATGCAACTCTCCAGTGCAATAGTAAACTGTTATTACCAGCCGCCGATACGAAGCTGGTTACTTTTCAGTGTGTGTGTGTGTGTGTGTGTGTGTGTGTGTGTGTGTGTGTTTCAGTTCCTAGATCCTCCCAACATCATCTAGAATAGTAGGAAATGGGGTGACAATGTTTTTTTTTTTTTTTTTTTTTTTTTTTTTTATGCGAGGGTATTGATGATGATGATGATGATGATGATGATGATGATGATGATGATGATGAAGGTCTCAGATATAAACACAGTCATTTGGGGATAGGAAAATTAAAATGAAGACGTCATCAGCATAAACTGCTTTACTCCTCGCTATGATATTTTGTTTCGTTTTATTTTATGCCACCGCTAAGATATTCTGCTCGTCTTAGAAGAGCCCCTAGTAGTGAAATATCTTACTGAATGTTTTATGTACATTTTCCAGTTCTCTTTCCATCTCTTTTAAGCTGACTAATACTGTATAAAATTTGAAGAATATATGAAAGTTCGTCACGTACTGAACGATTGACGTCTAGATACCAGTAAGTTATCATACATGAACTTCCATTCTAAAAGGTAGGGCGAGTAGTTCTGAAATTATATGTTACTGTAACCATTTGCAACCCCCCAACGTCTTCCTTTAGTTTATTCCTACTATTTTCGAATGAATTTACTCAATAGAATCACTTCCCTTAGTATAGGGGTTAACAGAGACTTTGTAGTCCTTTCGCTACGTCAGGTTTTGTTTGATATTTAATAAAAATCGTCTGCCTGTTACTGGATTATTATGGGAAATTAGTTATCATGGTGGCGGGTTAAGAGAGAGAGAGAGAGAGAGAGAGAGAGAATCAAATACTGTACCACTGAAACCCTGCATGGCTCTAAACATACACTCACACGCACATACGCACATACACACAGTCCCTTTAGTCTCATTACCTCACCTTTCTCTCTTCTTCCTTCCTCCTTAACTCTCCTTTCCTCCTCTTTTCCTCCATAATGCTTCCATCGCAGGTTATCTCACTTTATTCATCCTCTTTTCCTCTCCTTACCTCCCCCATCTTTACTTTCCCTCTTTCGTTTTTCTTCTCCTCTTCGCCTCTATTATTCTATCCTCTGTTTTCCTTCTCTCGTACACTCCTAGCCAGTCTTCTTTTCCTCCTTTCCTCTCCTTCCTTCATTCTCTTCCCTCATTCTCCGTCAGTTATTACTAACATACGGTATTTCCTTCCATTCTCCCTTGATGTGCTCACTTATTTTCAACAGCGTTTACCGTCTCTGCCCGTATTTCCCTTCTTCTTTCTCTTTTTCTCCTTCCCCTTTCTGTCCCCCCTCCTGCCCTCTTTCCTCCCTCCATATTCCATCTCCCTTCATCCATCCCTCCCTCTCATTTTCTCTCCAGCGACTTGCTCCCTAATACACTCACTTCCTTCCCTCTCTGTTCGCTCTCTCAAAAATTGTTCCTCTTGCCTCTATCCTTCATTCTCCTTTCCTTTCTTCCACGTCGTTCTCTCCCTTCCTCTCTCCTATCCCTTCTTGCTCCCTCTTCTTTCCTTAACGTCTCTCTCTCTCTCTCTCTCTCTCTCTCCTTTAGCTTCTCATTTTTGTTATTCCTTTATTCTCTCTTATTCAACTTCCTCCACGTCCCTCCTTTATTGCCAGCCTTCACCTTCCTCCTCTTTCCCTGACTGCATTCCTAACTTCCTCTCTCCCTCCTCCCTTCCCTCCCTCCCTCCAGTCATTATCCCTTCCTGCCTCGTCTCTTCTTTATCTTATTCTCTTTCACATTTCTTTGCATCTTCATCAATTGGGTTTTCATTTATCACTCTCTGTGGACTTACATATTTCAATACGCACACTTCTGTTTATCTCTCTTGGTCTTTTATTTACTCCTGTTTCTCTGCACGTCTGTCTAATCTTTTTATTTTTTCCTATCACTCACTGTACCTCTGTCCTTTTTGTCTTCTTCAGCTGTCTCTGTTACCTTATATGATCAAATTTCTCGCCACGTTTGTCTATCATTTTCCCGCTTGTCACTCTCTGTACTTTCAACTCTTTCTCTTTTACATTTTCCTTAATTCCCTTATCTCTTAAAATTTATCTCTTCATCTGACTCATTCGCTATAAACTTTTACATTTTTCTAAGGCCTATTTCTATGTCCTCACTACCTTTTCAGCTCGAATATCTAATTCTTGTCGCCACTGGAGGCTGTTATTACACTTAGGAAAGACCTCCCGTCCTTAAAGGTTAGACACAATTGTTATTTACTTAGTAGCTGATGTTCTTTACTATAATGTTGCTATCTCCTTACGATTGTACTTAGCTCAGAAGGGACCACCTCGTATTAAAGCACGTCAAAAGCAGTCGTCTTTATCATGTCGACAGAAGGGACCACCTCGTATTAAAGCACGTCAAAAGCAGTCGTCTTTGTCATGTCGACAGAAGGGACCACCTCGTATTAAAGCACGTCAAAAGCAGTCGTCTTTGTCATGTCGACAGAAGGGACCACCTCGTATTAAAGCATGTCAAAAGCAGTCGTCTTTATCATGTCGACAGAAGGGACCACCTCGTATTAAAGCACGTCAAAAGCAGTCGTCTTTATCATGTCGACAGCCCTTTCGTAACCTTCTCCGATTCGGGACAACTCTTGTATTATTCTCCTGTGAACACCAATACTTTCTATCTGCTGAGTCAGTCATGTGTGCCAGTGCTAGGGTCATATTCTCGTATTCTCGTTGGATAAGGGAGTTCCGTAATTCATTTTTTCTTACCAGTATATTACTGCACGGTCCGTGTTAATAACTGTTTTTGTCTTATTTATGCAATCCTTGTAGATTATACAAAGGAGTAAACATGATACTAGAGACGAATTAGGTGTAACAAGCAAAATAAACTGCTAAGAAAGAGGTGTGAGTAAGCTTCCACACCCTACGACAGTACGGGCCTTAATCAGTGTAGTTCCCAGTAACCCTCTCATGGTCAAAATAACTCTACTTGCTTCAGCTCAGACAATTTCATTCAGCTGAGAGGGAATCCTTGGAGCATGAGAGAAATGATACTATTCCCGTAACTGCCATCACGGTTAAATATGGCTTATGGAAGACCTCTATAAGTGCGCGGTTTAATATCCCTTCATTGATACTCCATCGTTAATACTCCTACTCCAGCATTTCACTAATACCCGTCTAGTAATGTTTCTTCAATAATCTTCCTCCATTATTACTTCTACATTAGCATTATCAGGCTTCCCTACACGCTAGGCCTGGTAAAAAGCCTGGAATTATAGTGTTGTCGTGATTATAATTGGTTTAATGCTCCCTAATGTTTATTCACCACTAATCATTCACTAATACTTCAACACTAATACCCTGTCACTAATACTCCAACACTAACACCCCCTCACCAATACTCTACTATTAATACTCCTTCACTAATACACCTAATGCCATAATCTCTCCCCTGCACCAACAACAGGTTCTGGGAAGGTCAGAGGGAACTTTTTTTTTACATTACACCACCAAACGATTTCATTCAGTTTAGGGGAGGCTCTTTGGCTATTACACCCATTTGTTATAAGATATTTTTCTAAGCTGAAGAAAATGTCCGGTAATAGAGAAAGAGAGAGAGAGAGAGAGAGAGAGAGAGAGAGAGAGAGAGAGAGAGAGAGAGAGAATCATGGTGTTTAATGAGTAAATGGCTTCCTCCCCTTGATGTATCACACAGGGGTCGACGAAACAGATTTCCTTAATGGAGGAAGATACTTTAAGGGATGTGGTAGTCTCAGCCCCACTATCCTCCTCCCTTTTTCTCTACCTTTTATATATGATTTAAAAAAAAAGTATCGGTGCATATCTCACCAAAAGATCGACCTATGAGCCTTGCAACTACAAATCAATAGGCGGAGGGCGGTATACTTAGTTCCCTTAAAACAATGGCCCACATTCACATGCCTGACCAGTAAAGGCTTAATTCTTTCACAAGCATCTTTTTCCAACTTGGCCCAGATTTTCGTCTTTCTGCTGCTAATTTCACACAGCTCAATAGCAGAATAAGAGAATACTTTAGCTGTGCATGCTTTCCATGGGGTTCTTCATGAATAGCATCACATTCTAGTGCTTTAATCCATCGCTAACTCTGAACAGTGAAGAAAGAGTGATGCCAATTTTAGGCCAAGTTATGGTTAAAAAAAAAAAAGGCATAGTTGGCTTTGCTAAACTCGGCAGCATAGGCCAACAGCAGCAGGAGTACATGAAAAAAGACATCACCGTAATAAAGGAGATAAGATTTGTTTATGTCTTACAACTGCTTATAGTGTTGCAGTTCTTAGCTTCGTATTCTATGTCTTCGGGAGGTTTCGCAACACCTCTTCAATAGCGACTTGTTTTGCATATTACACCTCAGTACCCTCTTCTGTATTATTGATGGAAGCACTGCCAATACTGAAAAGATGAAAATAACATACAGAGGAATGTTAAGGTGTTATAAGCAAAACAAATCACTTAGGAACCCGTGCTACGAAGCTTACGATGCAACTTAAATTACAGATTATAGCCCAGACTTTTACTGTGCAACTGGGCCGTGATCTTCCTGACTCACTCCAGCAATACCACTTCCTCTGCATATTTATTCCAGTTATTATGTTCTTGTATGATAGTGATGCAAAATATGTCAACGCTAAAAACATATAGAAACATACAGTAAAATAAGAGGTGTAATACGCAAAATAAGTTACAAAGGAACATGTGCTACGAAAATAACGCCAACGAGAATACGACCCATTGTAGGTGAGTCCCTGGCCTGATGGTGGTGAGTGAGGTGGGCTTCACATCTCATAACACCAACACTCTCACAACAGCGACTGAACAATGCACCCAGATACTGCCTGTAATTCCACTAGAACTCACGGGCAAGCTGTGTCCTCCCTGTACTGTTCACACACACACACACACACACACACACACACACACACTGAGTGGTGGTATAATAAAGACTGTTTCCCCCCCCCCACCACAAAATGTACAACCAATACTTTAGCCAGCATTTTATATCAATATTCAAAAGTTCCATGAAATTGGATCTGACCGAAATTGCTCCACGTTCGCATATCTGGCAATTCTGGATAGTTACATGATCATGGGGGAGGCGGTGGCTCAACTGGGGAAGGCGGTGCCTCAATCGGTAGAGAGGTGGCCTACGGTCCTACAGGACCCAGGTTCAAATCCCTGCTGGGGCAGGGAACAGTTTAAGGATTTGAACTTCATGTAACGCAGACTTTACCGATCTACCAGAAGACCCGCCGACATGTCGTAAAAATACCCCACGCTAATACCAGTACACCGTTTCTGTATGAGACAGCCCTAGCATGTATTCAATATGGATGGTGCGTGTTAGAGACGAAGTGGTGACATGTAGAGGTGTATGGTATGTAAGTGAACTACTGGGCCTTGGGAGCAGGCTGTGAAGCCTATGCCCAGAGTCGAGCACATAAAAAAAAAAAGTCTAATGCAATGATACTTTCCTTTACTTTCAAGATTACAGAATGCATCCTATGGTTAACAGTTTCACTACGATGACACCTTTGTTCACTTACTTCTAGCTTTTGCAAGTGATTTCTCTTTTCCTTGTAAAGACCTTCTTACATGGAAGGGCTTAATGCATCCCACCACATCTAATAGTCTCTCTTACGCACTAACGCAAATGATATCTATGTTTCATTTAACTCTTGCAATAGGCAGATAATTTATTTAGTTTTGGAAGACTTTTGGCTCCAGATGTCTTAGATACAGCCATGTTTCAACTCCTGAACTACAAAACTTCTCCGCAGAGCTAAATATAATCATGACAGTAATAAAACCGGTCTCCAGACTAAAGAGGTTAAGCTCAAAATATTTGCCTAAATATTGCAAGGAAAAAAATCAGATCGGAAGAGTTAAAGGAAATGTTATGTAATATTTCAGAACACTTGGTCCCGTGTGTCAGAATGGAACATACGACAAAAGTGACAAGGCTTTTCTGCCAACTGTGTTTCCTCCCCTTTGTCTCTCTCTTTCCCTCCGATCCACTCCGGTTCCTCCTCCCTCCCCTGTCATTATTTACTCTCTCTCTCTCTCTCTCTCTCTCTCTCGTGCACTCACCTTCCCCCACTCACTCCCCTCACCCCCTTCATAATCATTTCATCCCTCCCCCTTCCTTCTCTCCCACACAATCATCTCTACCTTCCCACCCTTTCACCCCCCAACCCCCCACCCTCTCCCTTCCTCTCTCCTAATCTCTCCCTAAACAATTCCTCGGTTATCTCAGCCCTCTCTCAGGAAGGTGTGTGTGTGTGTGTGTGTGTGTGTGTGTGTGTGTGTGTGTGTGTGTGTGTGTGTGTGTGTGTGTGTGTGTGTGTGTGTGTGTGTGTGTGTGTGTGTGTGTGTGAGAGAGAGAGAGGGGGGGCGTGTACTACTGCTATGTGTGCTTTTGCCTGTGCACACGTGTATGTATTTAGAGAGAGAGAGAGAGAGTACAACCGCTGTGTGCACTTACGTCTTAGCACTCGTGTATGTACTTGTATGTCTTCATGTGAGGTTGTTGGTATTTGTATGTGAGCATCCATGTGTTAGTGTGTGAGCGTTGGTGTTCACTGTTGGAGCACATGCATACAAATAATACTGTGTGTGTGTGTGTGAGTGTGTGTGTGTGTGTGTGTGTGTGTGTGTGTGTGTGTGTGTGTGTGTGTGTGTGTGTGTGTGTGTGTTCTTTATCCATGTATGTATTTATATATGTTGTATCATATGTCTAAAACAATACATTCAAAGACCACAAATATAGATCATTTACACTAAGAAACAAGAGTAGTACTCCAAGTAGAGGTCCAGACTTAAATCATTGGTGCATAAATCAGTGCCCACCACAGGATCCAGCCCACCCAAGTAACTGCATGTTGCACCACCCACCATCACAAAGAAACACAACAAAGAAGTACTTTCCAACACTGCACAAAATGTTTCATGATCATCATTCCTCGGCGACCACACACACACACACACACACACAAACACACACACACACTCGATGGGTTTCTGGGCCTTCCTTCCTTAAAATGGCCTATAGTACAAGCAGGAGTATCATCAAAGGGTCTCTTGCACTTACTGTATTCATGGCAATAACTACGAGACCAATGTAATGGTTACTGTTTCAAAGATACTTCCTCGTGACTGAAATTCATGGACTAAACCAATGAAGGGAACCCCGAGCAAGGTAAGGTACTGTCACTCCAGTATCTAAAAACAAGCAGTTCTTAACTCCACTGTTTATCTCTGCTACCACCTGATGATTTCAATTACTGTGGGTTTATTGAAACTATGTAAAGTGAAGTTTCATGTAGGTTGTTTGCAACCCCTTCATTGTATGTATTTTCCAACATGTTAAGAATAAAAGGAAGTGTACGTCATCTGACTGAAGATATTAAAGTATGAATATAAGTAAATCCAAGAAACACAGACACCCGGGGCGTCGGCACTGCAGCCAGTGCTGTGTCTAGGCTGCTTTTCTGTACACTTGGTAATTCATGATCGTAGATTACCTTAAAACTAAGCTTACCACATGTAATGCTTCTGTACAGCATGTTTATGTACACAGTGCATTAAACCTTTGTAATTATTAATGACTTCCCTGCAGCGGCGCGTTTTATTATATTTAAGGTATTTCCAAACCATTTTCAGCAGCTTGGGAGAGAATTTTCGATAGCCTTCATTTACCTCTCCACTATAAAAATTTTCCCCTTAGCTCTTATGTGAACTGAATCGTCTGAGAGCAATAACAACAGAATAAAGATAACGTCATCTGACTGAAGGGTTTCATCTGAATATTCTTTTCCCAAAAAAAAAAAAAAAAAAAAAAAATCAGTGAATGCAACATGAGATCATCAGTTGGTGTCGAGGCCGAATATGTGACTGTATCCTGTGACTTGGACCCTCGACCGATTGCTCAAAACTGACTTACTTCATTCTTGTTTGATCTTTAACCCTTCCACCAACTATGGTTTACATGAGATCAAAACTATATGAATGATCTTGTCCTGTGACCCTGACTTTTGGCCCTTCCCTGTCCCCATAACCTTTGGCTTATTGTTCTCAAAATCGAATTTCTTTACTCATCCCGTACCCTGAACCCTCCCAAAAAGTATGCTGCAAATCTGAAAAAAAAAAAAAAAAAAAAAAAAAAAAAAAAAAATAGAAAATAAAGAAAGAAAGGAATTGTTCAAGTTGGCCTTGTCGTGTTATCATGAATCTTTATCCTGTTATTCTTAAAAGCAGTAGGTCGACCTCATGACTGATCCCCAGCTCTTCCAACAAGTTTGGTTAAGATAGAACTGGTTTAGCTTTGTTCACACACAAACACCTGGGTCGAATTCTGACCTTGCCTTGTGGCATTGACATTTAAATGACTTGTCAGAACTGAAGGTCTTCGCTCTTGCGTTACCCTTTGCCCTTCAACCAAGATTAGTTTATTCTGGATAAAAACTATTCAAGCTGATCTTTCTCGGTGAAAATTTGACGTACTTCTATGACCTTGACTTTTAAACCTATTGTTCTCAGAAACAATAGGTCAACCCCTTGGCTGTCTCCCCCCCTCCCTCTCCACTAGTTCTGATTAAAATAGGGCAAAGGCATTTTCAGGTATACTGTTAACCCACACACGCGAGAATAAAAAGAAGGGGGAAAAGCACGGTATTCATCACCATTCATGGCCATGTTTAGCCATGAATGAATGTCTTAGATCAATGCAATACTTTTGATAAGCTCAAATATTCTTTAACCCCCTCACTCCTACGCGCAGTTTCATTCAACTTTGGAAGGACGTTTTGTAGGGAAGGTTATATCTTACTCTCCAGTTGGAAACATCTCTCCTAAACGGATATGACACATGTTGAGTAAGCAGGATTAACGTCTGGAGGGAGTAAGATGCATCAGGTGTTGGAGAGGGACGTCTACACTTGGCGGTCCAGATACAGATATAGAAATGTTGCTCAGCTACCTCCCTATCCTCCGACAGGAGGATGGTGGCCTGCAGAAGAAGCCTATACTTCATTGGATTCATGTCCAGGTGAGCCAGGAGCCACAATACCAACAAAATTATAGCACAAAATAAAAACAAATCAATAAACAAACTTCTAAGGGTTGAACAGGTTAAGAATTGCGGAGATGTTAACAACCTGCAGGTTCCTGGAGCCATAATCTCGTAGGGTAAGGAGGCACCCCGGCATCTCTTCCTTGCCAGGGTATTTCTGCACATGTCACGTAAATCTTTTTGTCATATTAATATAAGTATGTCAACACGTCAGTGATAAAAGCACATGTAACCGGATAATATGTTGTAATATGAAAAATACGTCAGAATGGAGAGTACCTAGAAAACCTCCTAAGCTGATGAACACACACACACACACACACACACACACACACACACACACACACACACACACACACACACACACAGAGTGCAACATAGCCGGAAGTGTTGTAGCCACCACTTCCTGCATAGCAACACACACGCACACCAGTCTCATCTACATGCAGCCAACTTCACACTGTCCTAAATGGTGCATGTCGACAAAACCCCACCACCGACTTGGACTGTCCTAAATGCTACCACAACTCATCTCCTTCAGTGCGATCACGTATTTTTGTTGCTTATTTGTGCTGCTACCAGACGATTTTATTTAGCTTAGGGGAGTTTACTAGTAGTGCAGGGGTAAATAAGGGTATCAAATACCTCTGGTCCGAAATTCCTTCCCAACCCGAACTGTTACTTTGTAGCAGATAAAAAAGAATGTATATACGTCATCTGGCTGAAGAAATTTAAACTGGATTTTTTTCCTTTGGCATCTTATTTTATGTAAATCAGTAGCAAATAGGACAATATCACAAAGTTACATATATTCTATGGGACTTTTTCACAACTAGCATCAGAGACTTGTGTTAAATTCTTGGTACTGCATAATATTCATGAAGGAAAGATATGAAATTTATTTCAAGCTAAAGTATACATTCAATACGGCTGCACTATAACCATAAATCAAATTGTCGTATTCTTGTTGACTAAGTGGATTTTGAAACGCCTCTTTTTTGTCAATGTATTTTGCAAATGACATATTTTTATTCCCTTATGTAACCGATATAAACTGCCGACATTGAAAAAATAACAGAAATGTTAGGTTTACTATGCAAGGCAAATCTCGAAGGAGAAGCAACTATAAAGTTTTCAGTGCCAACGAAAATAGAGTCAAATAGTCGAACTACATCCTGCTGCTGTCATACCACTCCTGCATATTGGACTGACAACACTCCACTTCATCATTATAGTCATATTTTTCAAACCCACAGACACAAGGATGCCCACCACAAAACTGAGAAGACGACTCAAGCCTTTTGTCACGAATATTAAGCAACTCTGCCGCAATGCATCCCTACAGAACCGTATTACAGTGAACATGCTCTCCCATAATTCTTCTAGTGCTGATTTATTTATTTTGGAGATGAATTCTTTGCAGGAAAACGAGGGCTTCGTGTTACTCAATACTTTAAAGCATCGCCTTTCCATTTCGCAGCTGCATCAACTCCAGCAACTTATACCATAATGTACGTAGAGACAGATAGACAGATTGAGAGACAAACAGATAAGTGCTGCAATTATTTTTGCTGTTATCTTCACTGGCTGGAGACAGTTATATGCTGCTGCACGCATTCCAGACTACTTCATAAAAATACTTCTATCACTTCTTTGCTGCCGTATCAGCTGTCTTTTCTTGCTGGTTTAGAGTTACCTGACATACGGCATACGGTTTAGTTAGATATTTCTCAAACCTGCTAGTTGCAATAGGTGATTTGATATAAACACTCAATACCACTATATATTCCTATCCTGACCTATTGACATATGGCATTTGAACTTTATCAGTAATATATTTTTCCCTCCCCCCCCCTTTTATTTTTTTACTTAGCCTCTCCACAAACTCTGTACTGTTCTGAAACTGTTGAAACAAATCTAAACTTTGGAAACGCTGAATCCACAAGTGTTTTTTTTTTCCTTTGGCTTCTGTCAACAATGATACATATTTTCCCCACAAAACACAGTTAACATTATTCAATTTTTCTCTTAAACTCTAGGTGCATTTTTTTCTTTATTTCCTTCAGTATGCTGAAGTCTTTTATATATTCCATTCCTGACACCGCCAAACGACTTTTTTCTTTTCAGCTTAAGAAAGATTTTCCAGTGAAGGCAATGTCTAACCTCTCCAGCTCGAAATGGTACTCCTAAGCTGAATAAACCTTTTGTTAATTAGAATATAATCTTTGCAGTGAACGGGTAAACACAATCATGCCAAGGTCTCTCTCCGGAGTTCAGTTAAATCATCATGCGGAAAAAAAAATAATCAGGTTTTTATGAGTTATCGTCAGCTGAATAAAATCATCAGGAGTGAGGAGGATTATAATTGACCTTTGAACTTGTCTTGGCCATAATAAGGTTGTGGTGAAGGTATTAACACTCTCAGCAACGGAAACTCACTCGCAGCTAAACGAAGTTACAGGTGTACTTACTCTGGAATGTGTTCGACCAAGCAAGTTGGCAAATGTTGCTTAATTTTCCAAGGTTTTGCTTAAGTCCGCTGTCACTTTAAGAATTTCCGAGATAACCAAGATTCGGTGCTAAATTGGATACTTTTTTTTTCTTTTTTTTAGCAACATGGTGGCGAATTTTGGAAAACCCGTGATTGTAATACCTGTTACTTTCCCATTACCTTCCTAACTCTGCTTTGTTGCACAAGTTGCGTTTTCTTACGTTTTTTTGCCTTAGCAGTACAGTGTCAGTTTTTAAACAGACATTTAAGTAGTCCCTATTACTTCTTCCATATGTTTATGAGAGGTGTGCATTGGCGTGTTTTAGCTTTAATCTGTGTAGCCTACGGAAAACAGAATGTTTGCCTGTCTGTCTTTGGAAATCAAGCGGGATACATATAAAACTCTCTAAACAGTACTGACAGGTGTAACCTTTTATGATGAAATTAGATGTGTACATTACCGTTGCTAAAGTGGCTCCCCTGGTGGCCATGACTGGAAATAATGTAGAGATAATCAAGTCAACATGGTGGAAATACGGTAGCCAACTTCCGTATAGTATTTTTTACATCTATAGCGATATTACTATTACCTACAACGGGTCAGGTGGAGCAGATTGGTGGGATGGGTGGGCATGGCGGGTTTAGTGAGAAAGTAGGTCCGTGGTAGAAGCAGGACCATGGGGAATATATCTCTTGGGAAATGGGCCCAGAGAAGAACATTGGTGTATTGGGTAAAATGCGTCCCCGGGGTCTTATCCCACGGGGGAGGTGGCCATCCAGGTCCCAGGCAGTGCTGGTATGCACGATCCTAGGGTTTTACCCGGGCAACGTCGGGTATCCTTGCTAAGTCTCTAATATAAAACGCTTGGTGCTGTGTGTGGTATGGGCGTCGACACCTTACTACATGTCTGATAGTAGATAAAAAAGTTTGGTGCCAGTAGGAATAGAACACTTGAGTTACCACGAGCATGAAGGGATTAATGGTGACCACATAAACACTCCGGTTCCTATGGTTCAATATCATATTACTAAAATAGTCTGCCGTTAGAGGGAACAGAATGCTAAAGATGTGCTAAGCTTGAGAGAGGCAATGGTGGGAGTATATTGCATTTCCAGACTACTGTACTCACTCCCAGGGGAACGAAGTCCTCTGGAGCTAGTAGGAAAAGAGAATTAGAGTTTTCCCGATGATGTGAGGGTTAATCTGAAATAATCGTTGCTGGAAAAAGCGAGTCATGCCAATTTTTTGTTCGGCCATCATTTCTCTTCACCTCAAGGATGTCATTTTATCACTGCCCCTACAGGACGAATTTATGCAGTCTTGGAGAGTATGTGATGGCGATAATGAAGGCTGTACTGCAACCTCTCTAGTTCGAAAACAATCTTTAACTGAATAAAAGAATTGTGACAGCGAGAATAAACAAAACCAGCCATCCCACAATTGAAAATGCTAAAAGAATGAATTAATCTCATTTATGGACCCCAGTAATTACACACTATTAGTTACTGATGTAGTGCTGCCTGCTTCTTCCGTAGCCTTTATCATTCTTTTTCTGTGCCTGCCCTCCTCTCTTCTTATTTCTCCCATCTTTCCTGTCAGTTCTTATTGCTTTTCTTTCCTTTACAGGTGGCTTCACATTGAGTGACAAGCCAAATGGTTTCCTGTAAGCCAGGAAATCATTTACAATGCTGGATGGTAACCATATAACCAAACCATACGTGCTCCCTACGTGTCAACAAGTGGGTTGGTGGAGAGTTAGTGCCCCTTCCCGTAAAACAAATCACTCAAAGTCAAATGGCCACCCCTTACAGGATTATGGCGTCTGGCAATAGATAGATAGATAGACAGATAGTTACTACCGTGACATTATCATAAGTTTACTGTTCCAAGAACCATTTCTGTCAAAAACCATTTCGTATTCTCGGTCTTATAAATCCTTCCACTGTCATTTACATTTATTTACCTCGTCTTTATCATTAGCTAGTAGTAGTAGTAGCAGCAGCAGTAGCAGTAGTGGTAGTAGCAGTAGTAATAGTAGTAGTAGTCCAGGTGACGGAAATTAACTCAGCTACAGTACCAAGCAGACGTTCAACCAGTGAGAAGTATAACGAGTTAATAAATATAATACACGGAGGCCAAGATAGATATATTCCTTCAAAGCCGTTTAGAACTAATAATTCGGAACCTAGATGGTTAAACAACAGATTAAAATCTCTCATAGGCCAAAGGAAAGGAATATATAGAAAAATAAAACGTGGAGAGGAACACTTACGTAACCGGTACACAATTTTAAATAGAGAAGTAAAGAGGGAGATAAGAAAAGCAAAGAGAAGTTATGAAATTAAGGTTGCAAGTGAATCAAAAGTAAACCCCAAGGGTTTTTATCAAATGTACCGAACGAAAAATAAAGATAGGATAGGACCACTCAGAACAGAATCAGGTGACATTACCAGTGAAGATAAAGAAATGTGCTCCATCCTAAATAATTATTTCATATCAGTATTCACCAAGGAAAATCTAAGCCTGGTCCCTCAAGCAGCAAATATTTACCATGAGAATACGGAAAATATTCTTAGTAAAATAACCATTTGTAAGGAGGACGTATTGAAAGAAATTAACAAGTTAAAACCTCAAAAATCGCCAGGTCCGGACGATATATATGCAAAAATTATAAAAGAAACCAAAGAAGAATTATGTCAGCCACTTTTAACGTTATTTAATGACTCTTTAAGTTCAGGAGAAGTTCCAGAGGCGTGGAAAACCGCAAACGTAGTGCCCATCTTTAAAAAGGGTGATAAATCAGCTGCGTCGAATTATCGTCCGATAAGTCTAACGTCAATAGTAGGAAAAATGTTAGAGTCAATTTTGGCAAATAAGATTAGAGAACACTTAGAAAGATTTAATCTTATAAACGAAAGTCAGCACGGATTCAGGCAAGGACGATCCTGCCTCACAAATTTGTTGTCATTCTACTCGGAGGTCTATGAGGCAGTAGATAGCGATAAAGCTTACGATGTTATTTATCTGGACTTTAGTAAAGCTTTTGATAGAGTCCCACACGAAAGGTTAGTTAGAAAGGTTCGAGCACACGGTATAGACGGCGATATCTTAAAATGGATAGAATCCTGGCTGAAAGGACGAAAGCAGAGAGTATTAATAAATGGAACTAAGTCGGACTGGGGATTAGTAACTAGCGGTGTACCACAGGGTTCAGTACTCGGTCCCTTATTATTTATCATATATATAAATGATCTAGACTTAGGAGTCAATAGCAGCATCAGCAAATTTGCCGACGATACAAAAATAGGGCGTATCATTAACTCGACTGACGATTGCCATAACTTACAAAAAGACCTCGATACATTGTCCAAATGGTCTAAAACTTGGCAAATGGAATTTAACGTTGAAAAATGTAAAGTACTTAACGTAGGCAAGACCATTGGAGATACTAAATACAGCTTAGATAACAAAGAAATTAGCAAATCGGAATGCGAGAGAGATCTAGGAGTTATGATTAGTAACGACCTTAAACCTAGGCAACAGTGATTAATGCGAGAAATAAAGCAAATAGGGTCCTAGGATTTATTTCGAGAAGCGTGAGCAATAGATCATCTAAAGTAATACTAAAACTTTATCTAGCATTAGTAAGGCCACATTTAGACTACGCAGTACAATTTTGGTGTCCTTACTATAGAATGGATATTAATTCGTTAGAAAATGTACAGAGAAGAATGACTAAAATGATACATGACGTCCGGAACCTGTCATATGAAGACAGACTGAAAAGACTAAGTCTGCATTCGCTAGAGAGGCGTAGAGTAAGGGGAGACTTAATTGAGGTGTTTAAGTGGATGAATGGTATAAATAAGGGAGATATTAGCAAGGTACTTAAAGTGAGCATACAGGATAGAACTAGAAATAATGGTTTCAAACTAGAAAAATTCCGTTTCAGAAAGGAAATCGGTAGAAATTGGTTTGGTAATAGAGTAGTAGACGAATGGAATAAGCTACCTAGTAAAGTAGTTGCTGCCTCTTCCATTTAGAGTTTGAAGCATAGGCTAGATAAGCATATGACAAATAAGGGGTGGATATAGAATAAAGAAAACCTTATAACCAATACTAATTCAAAAAATATTTTCTTTTCAGGTTACACTATGATAGTCTCTATTCTCCTTTCACACTTTCCTGTAAAATGTCCACGCCAGTTTTTCTATACGGCGTGGTGTTCTTTCTGACTTTTTCCTGCCGGCTTCGGCTGGAGGGTTTGGAGGGCGGGGGAGAGCCTTCTTCTTTGCTGTCCTTATCTCATTCTAGTAGTTCAGTTACTCTTCTAGGAGCTGCCTAGCATGGGCCAACCGGCCTACTGCAGTTATCCTCTCTTCTTATGTTCTTATGTAGTAAATAATAATAATAATAATAATAATAATATTGTTATTATTATAATGATGATGATGATCAGGATGATGATGAGGATGATTATTATTATTATTGTTATTTTTATTGTTATTATTATTATTATTATTATTATTATTATTTTTATTATTATTACACATCACTCGGCTTTCGCTGTGGAGACGCGATATTGACATTAAACGCCAGGCAAGAGACGAGGAGTAAACATACGAGCATACACGAGAGAGAGAGAGAGAGAGAGAGAGAGAGAGAGAGAGAGAGAGAGAGAGAGAGAGAGAGAGAGAGAGAGAGAGAGAGAGAGAGAGAGAGAGAGGGGAGGGGGGGAAGCGAGAGGATTCACAGGAAGCAAGCAAGGGAAGGAGAGGGAGAACGTGGGAGAAGGAAAAGGGTAGAAGGAAGGCGGAAGAAATGAAAATAGGGGGGAGGGAGGGCAAAAAGGAAGAGGTATAAAGAGTGAAATCGAGACAGGAATGAAGAGGGCAAAATGGAGAGAGGAAGAAAGGATGAGTGAGATCAAACGCAGAAGGGTAAGAGCGAGAAAAACAGGAAGGGAGAGGGGAGAAAGAAAAGGGGGATAGAGAGAGGGAGCGGGATGGGGGTAGTAAAGTGAGAGAGGGAAGTGCAGAGGAAGACGAGAAGGGGGAGGGCAGGGACGGAAAGGAGCAAAGAGAAAAGAAAGAGCTGCATTTTTAACTACAGGTACACGCTGAGGAGGAGGAGGAAGAGGGGAAAGAGGAAGACTAGAGGAAGGAAGAAGAGGAGGAGAAGGAGGAATGAGAAGAAGGATGAAGGAATGGAGAACAGGGAAGGGAAAGAGATGGAGGAATCGACATAAAATGAATAAGATGTAGAAGAAGGAAGATGAGCAGGAAGCGGAGAAAGAGGAGGAGAAAAAAATGATTAAAGATTAGGAAAATGAAAAGGCAGAGGAGAGAGACAATAGAAGTGAAGAGAAAGAACAGGAGGAAAGAGAAGGAGTAAGAGGAGGACATGAAGGACGAGGAGAAGGAAGAAGAGGAAGAGAAGGAAGAAAAGAAAGACAAGGAAAAGGAGAAGGGGCAAGAAGAGAATAAGAAGGAAGATGAGAAGGAAGAAGATGGGGACAGTAAATAAATGATAGAAAAGGAAAACGAAATGAGAAAGAGGGGGAACTGGGAGGAGTAGGAATAGCAGAACAAGGGTGAAGTAGGGGAAGGAAGAAAAAGGAAATTATGAAGAACAGTTAGACGAGAAGAGGAATGAAGAAAAATACAGCCTTAAGGAAATATAAGCGAGAAGTAGAAAATAACGCAGAAAGAGAAGAGGAACAAAAGAAAGTTAACGATTAGGAGCAGAGGATGGAAAGCTGAGTCAGATGAGAAGAAAAAATATAGTGGCAGGGAATGAAGAGAAAGAAGAAATGAAGGAATGATACTATTGGCAGTGACAGGTGTTTTTCCTTCAAACTGATACAGACACTGCTACTTCTTCTAATAAAGAAGGAATGTGAAAAAGAATTGTAATTAGAACAGACGAAAAATAAAGGCAGAGGAGAGGCAGATAAAAGAAGTGCGTGACCGAAAGGAGGAAAAACTGCATTGGTAAGGAATCAGGATAACTGGAGGAAGTACGAAATTAAGAAAGAGTGAAGAGGATATAAAGGAGAGTTGTGGTGTGGATGTGGATGTGATGTGATAGGAAGCGTTATGAGGAACACACTGAGGTGGTTTGGCCATGTGGAGAGGATGGAGGGTGAAAGACTGACGAAGAGAGTGTATGTGAGTGAGGTGGAGGGGGGAAGAGGGAGGGGGAGGCCGAGGATGAGATGGAGGGATGGGGTGGAGAGGTATATGAGAGAGGGGGGTGTGAGTTGGGAGCAGGGCAGTGAAATGGCGGGGGACAGGGCGACTTGGAGGCGATTTGTTTGTGGCCACCCCAAACGGGATTGAGGCGTCTGGCAATAGATAGATAGATAGAAAAGGAAACACAAAAGAAATTTAGTAAAGGAGAAACAGTAGGAGAAAGAGAAAGTAAGAGAAGAAAAATATAGTGTTAATGACACAGGAGATCAGAGAAGCGAAAAAAAGACCACAAATCATATAAAAAACAGAGAAAAGAAGAACAGGAAGAAATGGAGGAAGAAGTAGGAAAACGAAAGGAGGAAACAAAGAATATCGTATGGAAACAAGCAAAAGGTGTTAGAAGCTGCAGGATGAAAGGACATGGGAAAAAAAATGAAGAGGGGAAGAGGGGGAAAAGGGATGAGAAATGCAATATCTAAGTGGAAAGGGAAGACGAGAACGGAGAAATGGGAAAAGTGGCAGAATAAGGAAAAGAAAATACCGGTATACGTTATGGTAGGGAAGGAGGACAGCAGAGACATGGAAGAAGCACAAGAATGAGGAAAAATATCAGAAAAAAAGAAAAGAAAAAGAGGAGACGAAGGACGAAGCAGGAGAAAGAGGAAACAGCATCGGGGTAATGGGATCTTAATCAAAATTCTGCATTTCATTAATCTCTCCCAGTATGAGCAAAATCGACTGGAGTTGGCTTGAACTAAAATTTTTAACATGTCATTGTCATGGGCAGGCTATATCCTCATAACGGGTGGTAGCATATAGGCAAATACACAGGAACCAAAAGATAGGTTTCTGGATCGTGTCGACCAAAGGGAGCCAGCAAAAGGACGACATGGAACATCAGACATTCCCACTAAGTATCTGTAACTGGCCAAAACGAAATCCCTAGAGCCACCGGGAAACACCAGAAAAGGTGTTGAATGGGTCCCTAGAGCTCTGTACACTGCGTCTGACCATGAACGATAGGTAGTCCATGACTTTCCACCTTTCATGCTGGATCAGAGGAAAGGCTAAAGGATCCCCAGAGTCCCTTAGAGCAAGGACTAAGAAGGATTCCCTTCCAGGGAAAGGACTAAGAGTGATCTCCACAATACTCCAGACCAAAGACTACGACGAATCCCAAGAGTCTACCAGAGCAAGGACTAAAAGGAATCCACACAGTCCCTCGAAGCACGCTCATGGGGTAGGTACTGTCCCTGTTGTTACAATGTAAAACCATTATGCACGGCCATAGTTTTAAACCATGAAACACGAAATTTTGTACACTGGTAGACGCTATGCCCGGTCACGTTTTAACCTTCACGGGTAGGACGGCCCCCAGGGGTCACAGCGCCATAGCTTGTTACCTAATGAAAAGAAATTTTGCATAATATAAAACCTTTACCAGGATGAGAGTTCAGCCAGGGAGGGCTCCCTGGACTCGCCTTGTCCCCTTACCCGTAATTATTTCTTTCCCTTTACAATATTACACGAGTGAGTGCGGCTATGAAAGGTGCCCTTAGCCTTGTTATATCCCTAGTACTTAATGTTGATGGAATGAATAACATTATCGTTGCTGTTGTAAATAATGGATCAGTTACATTCAACATATGGTTACTCTTCCACACCGTCCACTTCATTCTTAGTGAATGTCTGTCACTCTTCTCCGTGACGCATCATATGGTAGAGAATTACCTACAGGCAGTGATACATAGGAATATCAGCTATCAGTTGGAAGTGAGAAACAGAAGAGGTGAATTAGTTGGTGAAAATTTCTCCGTGACTGTACATCAACCACGTGATGACCAGAGCCATTCCCACATTTATCACCATATCTGCTATGATTTACCCACATCACACATCATCAACATTATTTAATTTCCTTCGCCTATAATTTGAATAAGTAGGATACTGAAAGAGGAAAATAAATACACGAAAGCACAATCTGTCTACCTCGTTTCCACTACAGATGACGCCACAAAAACTATCACATTCGACATCACCCCTTTCATTACCCCATACAATCAGATAATGAATGTCAGGTTGTTATTGCTTTTCCACTGAATACCTCCACATCCATGACTCTTACAGATACTCCGATATAGCCACAACTCCCCTTCACCCCAGCTTCTGTAACTGCCACCACTGACACGCTCACAGCTACTATCACCACCACCACCAACGCCTCTACAATTACAATTAAAGCACTAGAAATAAGGATGCAATCTTTACTACACAGCCTGTCATCATTCCTGCTGACACTACGTCCATTGACAATTTTTACCGATACCACTTTCACAAAATCCACAGTAAATCACGACCAATAACGTACATCAGCTGGAAGGTGTAATCTCGGGCAGGACAGCGGCACAAAGGTCATCAAAATATGGTTACTGGGAGATAGCGATGGACTGTTCAGGATGAAAGCGCGTTGTATGTACCTGCACCAGAGGTTTACAGATGCATCACAATACACTGGCCATTCCCGGCTGTGATCTCCTTGAATAACGGACAGTGATGGACCAGCAGAGCGAGCTGGGTCTGCTACATGTTGATATGATCTTCATGTCTACTCCAAAGCTGACGCGGCGCATTCCCTTGCTACTACAGCAACCTGTAAACCATCGTTTTAACACTAACTCACCTGCCTGAGTAATCAGAAGGAGAGCACTTATGATTCCATTTTGGACATGCAGTAACTCTTGAATAAGGTATTACAAGAGTTTCCATAAAGTTTTCCCCGAAACAAATGCCTTAAGAGAGGAAGCTGTTAACGCTGCCTGCATCTTCCACGAACAGGTGTTCTGATTCACCCTGCAGATGTTCAGAGTGATGTCGCAGCGCTTCTTTCTGCACCTGACGCCAGAAATATTAGTACACTGTAAGCAGCAGGACCCCCGCTGTATCCGCTAACGCCATCAGAGCTGCCCTAAGCTCTACCAAGACTTTCGATGAAGTATCTTCATCAGGAGGCCTCATCGCCGTCATGCTACCTTCCAGGGATGACTGGATGCAGATGCTATGTTCCAGCAGGTGTATACCCACATCAGTACGAAGATCCTTGGAAGACCCTGAAAAGGAGCTTGAGATACCTGTATCATCTCAAGGAACATGGGACTATCTCCCAACCCTTTTGTCAGTCTATGCTGAGCTAGATGCACTCCGTATTTTCCTAATGGAGCCAAACTGTAGAATGGCTGTGTCTCTCTCTCTCGGGAGAACTTAAGGTCAAAGTGGAAAACTCTTGCGGCAGGAGCTGCAGAAAGACCGTGTTTTCCTTTGGAGAGACCTGCAGGACACAACTGAGGACACTCCTGTGGCAGAAACCAAAGAATGATTGCTTCATCTTTGCAATACGAACAGAGATGGACATTTCCTGCAACTTCCGTTGCGCAGTATGACCTGCAGAGTCTTTATAGATTAGAGAACCCTGTAACCACCCACTCATACAGTGAACTGTACTTAGTTCCCTCTAATTAAACTACAAGGCATAGACTGTCTCGCAACCTCCAGACTGATCAAGTATTATGCCGGGTTGTACAGATCTGTTCGAAGACCTCTTGGTTAGACCTCTAAACATATTTGTAAATACTATTTACCTCATTAATACTCTGTATATACATTATTTCCATCAACACATAGAATATATTCCTTTGTTTCCAGTCGACCACCATTTCATGGAATTAAAGACAACATTTGTACTTTTGCCATATCCAGTAACAACCTTCCAATGACCACCAACTCCAATGTCAACATTCCCATTGAGACCATATATAATTAGTCAGTTGCCTTTGACACAATTTCCTCTGATATCACACCCAATATTACTATTACCAATACAAAGTTAAGTTTTGGTAAAATTTCGTGTGTAATTTTCTTCTACACTACGGAAAATATAATTGTGTTCAAAGTCAGCATGCAGTAAGAGAAGGGAGGTGAGCTAGTTTCGGATGGCAATATGAGGTGTGGCAGTGTGCTATGTTGCGTTATGTAGTGTGACAGTGTGAGGTATAGTAGCGTGCAGGGTAACAGTGTGCGGTGGGACAGTGTTGTACCAGTGGGTGTTGTTGCAGTGTGTACTGTGGCAATGGGAGGCGAGGCGTGGGAGTGTGTGGTGCTGCATTGTGATGTGTGTGGTGTGACAGTGTGTAGTGTGGTAGTGCTTGGTGTTGCAGTGTTGTGTCTTGGTGCGTGGTATGGCAGTATGAGGTGTGGCAGTGAGTGGTGTATTAGTATGTGGTGTTGCAGTGCTAGATGTGATCGCATTACGTGAGGCAGCGAGGTGTTACAGAGTTAAGTGTTGCAGTGTGAAGTGCACTAGTCTGGTGTTAGTCTGAGGTGTAACTGTGAGATGTTGCAGTGTACGATATAGCTGTGTAATGTGTGTGTGTGGGGGGGGGGGTGTTGATGTCTATCCCCTCACAGCCATTTCTTTTATGCAATCAACGGTTTATCTTTACATACATGCTATCAATGCACGTACTGATGAAATAATAAAGCAAAATTACTGCGTAAATTGTAACAACTTTTTCAATGACCACCGGTATGAATTATATCATCACTACAGTAATATTCCAGACGTAACAACGATTCATTCATAAACGACTTTGTGACTATAGCCATTACAACCGCGAAACATACACCCTCCGGTATTCTCTCTCTCTCTCTCTCTCTCTCTCTCTCTCCGCCACCATCAACATATACAGTAATTCCATCCCACACGCCCTAATCTCTGCAATTAATATTCAGAATTTCGCAGCGACTCACACAGCCTCGTAAAAACACTATTAATTTGGGCTGAGGTTTGCCAGAACGTCCGTCATTTTTAAAGAGTGTAATTTAAAAACAATGTGTGTTTTTGTGGTGTTTAAGCTGATGAGACACGGGATATTAAAGGCTGGCTGGTTGGTAGTAGGGGATTGCTGTGTGTGTGTGTGTGTGTGTGTGTGTGTGTGTGTGTGTGTGTGTGTGTGTGTGTGTGTGTGTGTGTGTGTGTGTGTGTGTGTGTGTGTGTGAGAGAGAGAGAGAGAGAGAGACAGACAGACAGAGACAGAGAGACAGACAGACAGATTTACAAACAGACTGAACAGACACAGACACACAGAGAAAAAGAGCGTGGATAGAGAATACAGTATACGGTCACAATCAGCGTTTTAAGTGTGGAAAAAAAACCCTGAGTATGCTTGGCAATGTGGCAAGATAATCCTACTTACGTGATGTGCTAATTCTCCTCACTCTCCTTCTGCTATATAACTTTTACCTGAATTAATTTAGCCCAGATTTGTGGACTTTTGCATCGTATTTCACGTATGTCAGCACCATAGAAAGACATAACACCTTTTTCTCGATTAACATGATATTTTTGTGTCAATCTATTGTTACAGTTCAGATTTCAAGACGGAGTGATGGCAATTTTAGGCCACTGTAATGTTAATATATATATATATATATATATATATATATATATATATATATATATATATATATATATATATATATATATATATTTCGTTGTCTATGTAGAGAGAGAGAGAGAGAGAGAGACTACGATATATATATATATGTGTATATATATATATATATATATGTGTATATATATATATATATATATATATATATATATATATATATATACATATATATATATACATATATATATATACATATATATATATATATATATATATATATATATATATATATATATATATATATACGTACAGTATGCTGCATGTTTGATCACGAGCGTGTTCTGCCTCACTCCCCCCTCCTCCCTTATAGTAGAGTAAGTCGTTCTTTCTGTTGTTCAGAGCAGGATTGTCAACTCTTTGTCCCCTATAGATTCATTTGCGCGTCCTTCTTACAAGTTGTATCAAGCTCTGCCGGCCCCTATATAATGAGCTCAGTCTCTGCACTAATTGCCGCTTAGATCTACTACTCATTTTGTTCACAGCTCTGTCCTCCCCTGTACAGTTGTTATTATTTTTATGAGTGCTCAGGAAGTCTCCAACCATCTACCTGCTGTGTAATTTGAGTATAAGTGTTATTACATTTTTTTTTCTTGTACTGTATAGCATAAGGTGTTAATTCGTAGGCCTAGTGAGGTTTTTGTGATTCATGTGTTTTAGGTGTCAGCCAGTATTAATAATACTTTGTATCTGTAATAATATATCTTGCATTAACTGAGCATTATCCGGTTTTCTCATTTTATCAGGGCTGACTTGGTTAAATTTACTCCTGCTAATTTCGTGTTAATAGAGGCTATTGCAGTTAACCATATATTTAACCTGTTTTTTTGCCATTACATTATCCTTATGAGTCCTGAATGTTTAGTTGTTAGTTTGAGCATTAAACTTTAACTTGTAATTTTACCTAACTCTTTTGTTTTGAACCTGGAACTTTGCGGGACAGTTTTCTCTGTTTCGTAACATAAATTTGGCGACCTCTCATCAGGATATTCAGGATATTATCATAAGGATATTGCTTGATATTTTGTGACTGTGATTTATTCCTGATGTCTACTATTACTACGCTTGATGAAGCCAAAGATTTTTTGTCAAATGTGCAAACAGTGTGTGGATGTTGAAAACAGAACAAAGAATGAACTTAAGCTTGTTGCTCAACAATTGGGAATTGCTGTTCGCTCTCATCATTCTGAAGATCAAATTGTTGACATGATTAATGAAAGCTTGTTTAATGTAACTCCTCCAAATGAGCAAACGCAGATTGAATTAGTTAAGTTACAGCTAGCCCTGCAGGAGGCCCATGCTATGGAGGCTGAGGCACAAGTTGAAATTGCTAGGATTCAGGCAGACCATGAGTATCTCATGAAACAATGTGGAACTGGATCATCTAGCTCTGATGAGTTTGATGTGGCTAAAAATGTTAAACTTGTCCCTCCTTTTAATGAATCTGATTTACAAAAGTATTTTCAGTTGTTTGAGAGGGTAGCTACAGGTTTTATTTGACCCAAAAAGTATTGGCCAGTACTCCTTCAAACTGTTCTCACCGGTAAAGCTCAAGTAACTTATGCATCTCTGCCTCAGGATCAATCTGATAATTATGATGTAGTTAAGAGCTTGATTCTTAAGGCCTATGAGCTTGTTCCTGAAGCCTATAGAGTAAAATTTAGGACAATTTATAAGCAAGATAAGCAATCCCATGTTGAGTATGCAAAAATCAAAGAAGATCTGTTAGAGCATTGGTTAAATTCTAAGAATGTGGATTCTGATTTTGGTAAATTTAAGCAGATGATTTTGCTGGAGGACTTCAAAAAGTGTATTAATAAAGATGTAAGCCTATATCTTGATGAGAGAAGAATAGATAATTTGTCTGATGCTGCAGTTTTAGCTGATGAATATGTTCTCACTCACATATTTCTCAAAACTGCAAGTTGCAATACGCGATCTGACATAAACACTGTCTATATCTACAAGAGAGCAGCGTTGCTTGTTTGTTTGTTTGTCCATCAATCACGCCCAAACCAAGGCCCAGAGACCCCCAGACCCATATATTCTGAATCAGGGTGACCCAAAGATGGTTTTAGGGGGTCAAAATTCAGATCTAAGTCATTTGATGTCACCGGTAGAGGGTTCGCCTTTTTGGCCCGGGAAACGTCGGGTACCCCTGCAGCCCAATTTTTGGCATGGAGACTCACATGACCTCCAGTTCGGACACAGATTATGTGAGCTTGACCTCCGAGGTCATTTGAAGTCAGTGGTCAGAGGTCATTTGAGGTCGTCGGTAACAGTAAACAGGTGCGCGCAAATACTGTGCGTTAGTAGGCGAAAGCTGAAATAAAAAGTTCCTGGTCCTCTTATAATCCCTTTTCAACAGGATAAGAGGTACTTGGTCTTACTGGAGTAGAAAGAATTATTGAACTAGAACAAATAGGATTAGAGTGTTCGCTTTTTTGGCCTGGTAACGCAGGATACCCCTGCCAATACCACTGTATACGCCTGTCATGCCCTACTGACCTCTGGAATTCGAACTTTATCGTTAACATATTTTTCCTATGTTTTTCGCTTGGCCTGTCAACAAACTCTGGGCTGTTCTGAAACTGTTGAAACAAATGTAAACTTTGGAAACGGCGAATCCACAGGTGATTTATTTTTCCCTCTGGCTTCTCTCAACACCAATATATAATTTCCCCACAAAGCAGAGTTATGATTTTCTTAAATTTTCTCCTTAATCTCTAAGTGCATTTTTTTTTTATCTCCTTCATTATGGTGAGGTCTTTTATACATTCCATTCCTGATACCAACAAACGACTTCTATGCTTTTCAGCTTAAGAGAGATTTTCCAGTAAAGGCAATGTCTAAATTCTCCAGTTCGGAATGTTACTCCTAAGCTGAATAAATCTTTTGTTCATAAGAATAGTGAACGGGTAAACACCATCATGCCAAGGTCTCTCTCCGGGGAGATAGATAGATAGAAAGAGGGAATAGAAAGAGGGAGCGGGATGGGGGGAGTAAAGTGTGAGAAGAAAATACAGAGGAAGACGAGAAGGGGGAGGGAGAGGGGGGGGGAAGGGAGGGACGGAGAGGAGCAAAGATAAGAGAAGGAGAAGGAGGTGAGAGGTAAGTTTCCTTGAGCTGCATTTTAATTACAGGTAAACGCTGAGGAGGAGGAGGAGGAGGGGAAAGAGAAAGACTAGAGGAAGGAAAAAGAGGAGAAGGAAGAAGGAGAAGAAAGATGAAGGAAAGGAGAAGGGGAAACAGAAGGAGGATTCGACATAAAATGAATAAGATGTACATGAAGGAAGATGAGCAGGAAGCGGAAAAAGAGGAGGAGGAGAAGGGAGAGGAGAGGAAAAATATGAAAGATTGTCAGAATGAAAAAAAGGAGGAGAAAGACAATGGAAAGGAAGAGAAAGATAAGGTGGAAGGAGAAGGAGTAAGAGGAGGATAAGGAGGACGAGGAGATGGAAGAAGAGGAAGAGAATGAAGAAAAGAAAGACAAGGAAGAAGGAGAAGGGGCAAGAAGATAATAAGATGGAAGATGAGAAGGAAGAAGATGGGGAGCGTAAAGAAATGACAGAAACTAGAAACGAAATGAGAAAGAGAGGGAACTGGGAGGAGTAGGAATAGCAGAACAAGGGTGAAGTAGGGGAAGGAAGAAAAAGGAAATTATGAAGAACAGTTAGACGAGAAGAGGAATGAAGAAAAATACAGCCTTAAGGAAATATAAGCGAGAAGTAGAAAATAACGCAGAAAGAGAAGAGGAACAAAAGAAAGTTAACGATTAGGAGCAGAGGATGGAAAGCTGAGTCAGATGAGAAGAAAAAATATAGTGGCAGGGAATGAAGAGAAAGAAGAAATGAAGGAATGATACTATTGGCAGTGACAGGTGTTTTTCCTTCAAACTGATACAGCCAATGTTCCTTCTTCTAATAATGAAGGAATGTAAAAAAAGAATTGCAAATAGAACAGACGGAAAATAAAGGCAGAAGCGAGTCGGAAAAAAGAAGTGCGTGAACAATCAGAGGAAAAATTGCATTGGTAAGGAATCAGGATAACTGGAAGAAATACGAAACTGAGAAGTGAAAAGTAAACACATAAGAGACTTAGTAAAGGAGAATCAACAGGAGAATGGGAAGAGGAAGAGAAGAAAAATACAGTCGTAAAGACAAGATATAAGAGAGAGAGAGAGAGAGAAAAGACTACGGCTCATATGAAAAACTGAGAAAATCAGAACAGGAAGAAAAGGAGGAAGAAGTATGAAAACGAAAGGAAAAAACAAGCAACAAGTGTCAGAAGCTGCAGAATGGGAAGAGAAACATGGGAAAAAAATGAAGAGGGAAAGAGGGGGAAAAGGGATAATGAGAAAAATAAAATCTAAGTGGAAAGGGAAGAAGAGAACGGAGAAATGGGAAAAGCGGCAGAAGAGGAAAAGAAATTATACGTTATGGTAGGGAAGGATGACAGCAGAGACATGGAAAAAGTACAAGAATGAGGAAAAACAACAGAAAAAAAAGAAAAAGAGGAGACGGAGGACGAAACAGGAGAAAGAGGGAAAAGCATGGGGGTAATGGGATCTAAATAAAAATTCTGCATTTCATGAATCTCTCCCAGTATGAGCAAAATCGACTGGAGTTAGAATGAACTAAAATTTTTAACATGTCATTGTCATGTGCAGGCTATATCCTCATGACTTGTGATACCATACAGGCCTGGTGTTCTATGGGTTTACAATACTGACTCACAGGAACCAAAAGATATGTGTCGGGATCCAGTGTCGACTAAAGAGAGGCAGCAAAAAGACGAAAGGGGACATCACACATTCCCACTAAGTATAAGAAAACTGATCAAAACGAAATCCCCAGAGTCCTCGGGAAACACCACAAAAAGTTTTAAATGGGATCCCTAGAGATCTCTACACTGCGTCTGACCATGGACAGGAAGTCCAGTACTTCCCACCCTCCATGTTCATCAGGGAAAAGGCTAAGGGATCCCCAGAGTCCCTCACTGCAAGGACTAAGTATTCCCAGCGTCTTCCAGGGAAAGGACAAATACTGATCTCCAGAATACTCCAGACCAAAGACTACGACGAATCCCAAGAGTCTGCCAGAGCAGGACAAAGAATCCCAAGAGTCCCTCCAAGCACGCTCATGGTGAGGGAACTGTTCCTGTTGCCACAGGGTAAAAGCAATATTATGCACGGCCATAGTTTTTAACCATGAAACACGAAATTTTGTACACTGGTAGACGTTATGCCCCCAGCGGGCACAGCGCCATAGTTTGTTACCTAATAACACGAAATTTTGCACGCTAATAAATCTTTACCCGGATGAGAGTTTAGCCAGAGAGGGCACCCGGGACTCGCCCTTACACCTCCCCCGTATTTTTTTTTTTCCTCCCTTTCAATATTACATGGGTGGATGCCACTATGAAAGGTGTTCTTTGCCTTGTTATATCACTAATACTTATTCTTGTTGGAATTAATAACATTATCTTTGCTGTTATAAATAATGGAGTAGTAACATTAAAATATGGCAACTCTTCCACAACGCCCACTTCATTCCTAGTGAATGTCAGTCACTCTTCTCCCTGACACGCCATATGACAGACATATGCCTATAGACAGAGAAACATAGGAACTTCAGCTATCAGTTGGAAGTGAGAAACAGAAGAGGTGAAAGAGTTAGTGAAAATTTCTCCGTGACTGTACATCAAACACGTGATGAGCAGAGCCATTCCCACATTTATCACCATATCTGCTATGATTTACCCACATCAAACATCATCATCCTTATCTAATATCCTTCTCCTATAATTTGAATAAGTAGGATTTAAAAACAGGAAAATAATTATATGAAAGCATAATCTGTCTATAGAGCGCGAAATGAGTGCTACAGTTTCCGCAGTTTATTATCTTATCACGTTTCCACCACTGATAACGCCACAGAAACCATCACATTCGACATCATCCCTTTCGTTACCCCATACAATCGGATACTAAACGTCAGGTTGATATAGCTTTTCCACTGAATACCTCCACAGCAAATGATCCTTCCAGATACTCCGACATAACCACAAATCCCCTTCACCCCAACCTCTGTAACTGCCACAACTGACACGCTCACAGCTACTATCACCACCACCAACAACTCCTCTACAACTACAATCACTGTCACTAGAAATAAGGATGCAATCTTTATTCTATGGCTTGTCTTCATTCCTACTGACACTACGTCCAATGACAATTTTTACTTACACCAATTTCACAAAATCCGTAGTATAGGACATCATGACCAAGACGTACATCAGCTTTAAAAGGAGAGTGGAAGGTGTCATCCCAAGCAGGACAGAGGCAGAAAGGCCATCAAAATCATGATTACTGGGAAATACTGATGAACTGCCCAGGATAAAAGCACGATGTACCTACATCAGAGGTTTACAGATGCATGACAATACACTGGCAATTCCCGGTTCTGATCTTAAATAACGGGCAGTGATCGACAGACAGAGCGAACTGGGTCTACTGCACGTTGATATGACCCTCATGCCCATTCCAAAGTTGACGTTGCACATTTCCTTGCTACTACAGCCTTGTAAACCATCCTGTTAACATTAACTCACCTGCCTGAGTAATCAGGAGAGTTTGCTTCTGATTCCGTTTTGGACATCCAATTTTTCTTGAATAAGGTACTACAAAAGGAGAGTTTCCATTAGTTTTCCCGAAACAAATGCCTCAAGAGAGGAAGCTATTAACCCAGAATGCAGCTCCCACGAACAGATATTCTTTGTTTCATCCTGCAGATGTTTAAAGTGATCTCGCAGCGCTTCTTTCAGCACCTGACGCCAGAAACAGTAGTGCCCTATAAGCAGCAGGACTTCCACTGAATGTGCTTACGCCATCAGAGCTGCCCTCTAAGCTCTGCCAAGCCTTTGGATGAAGCATCATCATCAGCAGGCATCATCGCCGTCATGCTACCTCCCTGGGATGACTGGATTCAGTTGCTGTGTTCCACCAGGTGTACACCCACATCAGTGCGAAGATCCTTGGAAGACACTGACATGAAGCCTATATCATCTCAAAGAATATGAGAGTATCTCCGAACCCTTTCGTCAGGCTGAGCTGAGCTAAAAGCACTTCATATTTTCCCAATAGGGCCAAACTGTAGAGTGGCTGTGTGTCTCTCTTAGGAGAACTTAATTGGAAAACTACTGCATCAGGAGCCACCCCTCAACTTTTTTCCTGCTGCAGGAGCCGCAGAAAGACCGTCTTTTCCTCTGAAGAGACCCGGAGGACCCAACTGAGGACTATCCTGTGGCAGAAACCAAAGAATGATTGGTTCATCTTTGCATTATGAACAGAGATGGAGATTTCCTGCAATTTCCGTTGCACAGTAAGACCTTCAGAGTCTTTGCAGATTAGAAAACCCTGTAACCACCCACACATACAGTGAACTGTACCTACATCCCTCTAATTAAACTACCAGGCATAGGCTGTCTCGCAACCTCCAGACTGATCAAGTATTATGCCGGGTTGTAAAGATATATTTGAGGACTCCTCTTGTTAAGACCTCTACCCATATTTGTAAATACTATTTACTTCATTAATACTTTGTATATACAGTACATTATTTCCATCAACACATAGAATATATTCCTTTGTTTCCATTCGACCGCTATTTCATGGAGTTAATAACACCATTTGTACTTTTGTCATATCTAATAATAACCTTCCAATGAACACCAGTTCCAGTGCCAACATTCCCCTTGAGACCATATATAATTAGTCAGTTGCCTTTGACACAATTTCCTCTGATATCACACCCAATATTACTCTTACCAATACAAAGTGAAGCTTTGGTAAAATTTCGTGTATTTTTTTTTTCCAATACGTAAAATATAATTGTGTGTTCAAAGTCAGCATGCAGTAAGAGAAGAGAGATGAGCTGGTTTCGGATGGCAATATGAGGTGTGGCAGTGTGTTATGTTGCAGTATGTAGTGTGGCAGTGTGAGGTGTGGTAGCATGCAGGATAACTGTGCGGTGGGAGAGTGTTGTGCCCGTGAGTGTTGTTGCAGTGTGTGCTGTGGTAATGTTAGGCGTGGGAGTGTGTGGTGCTGCACTATGATGTGTGTGGTGCAGCAGTGTGTAGTGTGGCAGTGTGAGATGTGCCAGTGTGTCGTGTGACTGTGAAGTGTGGCAGTGGACGGTGTTGTAGTGTTGTGTCTTGGTGCGTGGTATGGCAGTATGTGTGGCTGTGAGTGGTGTATTAGCATGTGGTGTTGCAATGCTAGGTGTGATCATATTAGTTGAGGCTGCGAGATGTTACGGAGTTGGGTGTTGCAGTGTGAAGTGTGCTGGTGTCTGGTGTTAATCTGAGGTGCGACTGTGAGATGCTGCAGTGTACGGTATAGCTGTGTAATGTGTGTGTGTGTGTGTGTGTGTGTGTGTGTGTGTGTGTGTGTGTGTGTGTGTGTGTGTGTGTGTGTGTGTGTGTGTGTGTGTGTGTGTGTGTGTGTGTGTGTGTGTGTGTGTGTGTGTGTGTGTGTGTGTGTGTGTGTGTGTGTGTGTGTGTGTGTGTGTGTGTGTGTGTGTGTGTGTGGGTGGGTGGGTGGGTGGGTGGGTGGGTGGATGGGTGTGGGTGAGGGTGTGTTGATGTCTAACCCTTCACAGCCATTTCTTTTATGCAGTTAACGGTTTTTTACATACATGCTCTCAGTGCACGTACTGATGAAATAATAAAGCAAAATTATTCCGCAAATTGTCACAACCTTTTCAATGACTATCACTAATATCTTCATTACAGTAATATTCCTGACGTGTGCACCAGGAAACCGTTTACTACGTTGGGTGGTAACCATATAACCAAATTTTGGAGCCTGGTGGTTTAGTGGGTAATTATTGCACTCCAGTCTGACTGAGCCAGTGAAGGTTTATATCCAAGAGGTGGTTGGGGTTGATTGCTCATGTAATGCCACTCAGGGATGAGTGAGGCTGGTCACTCTCATCTTAAATGTCGGGACCAACTGCCTAGCCCCAGGCTCCTACGCTCCTCATGGGGCAATGTAAGATTGGATGATGGATGGATGGATGAAAAACTATTAATTCATAAACGACATTGTAACTATTGCCATTACAACTACGAAACATACACTCTTTAATACTCTCTCTCTCTCTCTCTCTCAATATATAATTCCATCCCACACGCCCTAATCTCTGCAATTACTATTCATAATTTCGCAGCGACTCACACAGCCTCGCAAAAACAATATTAATTTGTGCTGAGGCTTGCCACAACGTCCGCCATTTTTAAAGGGTCTAATGTAAATATAGTTTTTGTGGTGCTTAAGCTGATGAGACACGGGATATTAAAGGCTGGCTTGTTGGTAGTAGGGGGCTTACCGTGTGTGTGTGTGTGTGTGTGTGTGTGTGTGTGTGTGAAAGAGAGAAAGAGAGAGAGGCAAGTAAAGTCGTGTATGTGCTGAAGTCTATTTTAGAGGTGGACGGGATGAAGAAGGGGGGGTATAAGCTTACGGATTCGTTCAGGAACACATCAGGCTTTCTTTATTTTAAATGTGTCCGATTCTGGGCATAGGCTTCACAACCTACTCTCAACCCCCAGTAGTTCTCCTGCATACCACACACCTCCACATACCACCACTTTGGCGCTAACACTCGCCGTCCATACTGAATACTTGCTAGGGCTGTCTCATACATGATTGGTGTATTGGTTTTGGCAAGGTCTAGTGAGAGCGGGGGTAATTTTACATGTCTGCGAGTCTTCTGGTACATCAGTAAAATCTGCTTTTATGAAATTCAAATGCTTAACCTGATCCTTGCCCCAGCGGGGATTCGACCACTCTACCGATTCAGCCACCGCCTCCCCCTGTGCTTGCTTTACCACAAACTGGATCAGGTTTTAGTCCTTTTGCAGCTCACTCAAAGTAGTTTAGTGACCGTAAACGAGAGTGCTATGACTCTTCATCCTTTCCATTGTACCGCTTCTTGACTATCATCACATTCTAGTGTTAATCTGTTCTTGTTGTTCATTAGTCAAGGCGGAGAGATGGTAACTTCAGGGCAAGATAGGGTAAAAAGAGTATAGTTAAAGAGTATGAATTACGTATCACCGTGTTATCTGTTCATAAAAACATCGCCACCTGTACTATACCACTGAATCATATATATATATATATATATATATATATATATATATATATATATATACAGTATATATATATATATATATATATATATATATATATATATATATATATATATATATATATACAGTATATATATATATATATATATATATATATATATATATACATATATATATATATAGTATATCCAGTATATATATATATATATATATATATATATATATTATAAATATATATATATATATATATATATATATATTGAGTATATATATATATATATAGAGAGAGAGAGAGAGAGAGAGAGAGAGAGATACATAGATAAGGGGATGAGGGATTAAGGGAAACAGGGAAAGTGGTACATAAGCAGGAAGGATGAAAGAGGAGGAGGAGGAGGGAGGAGGAGGAGGAGGAGGAGGAGGAGGAGGAGGAGGAGAGAGAGAGAGAGAGAGAGAGAGAGAGAGAGAAGATGGAAAGAAAGGCGAGCGGTACAATAGAGTAGTAGAAGAGATGAAAGAGAAGAGATTACCAGAGAGCAATAGGGTGAAGTAAGCTTGTAGTGAGAGGGGAGTGGGAGAAATGTCAAAGGGGGAGTGCGAGAATAGTGGGGAGAAAAGAACAAGATGGTAAGGGGGAAATAAGAAACAGGGAGGGCGGGAAAACAACAAGAAGGAAAAACGTATGAAGGGAAGAAACAGGGAGAGAGAGGGCAAGGGAGAGAGTGCGAAAGCAGAAGGGGGAAAGGAAGGGACGGATGGAGTAAGGTGAATGAGTAACAGAAAGAGTGGGTGGGAGGGAAGCAGGAAGTTTTAATCAAGGTGACTGGGAACGTTAGAGGGTATTAATTAAGCAAGGTATGCAATGAGGTGGGAGACTAGGCAAAGCAAACATAAAGAAAGCGTTGGTGGAAAAAAAAGGATCCAAAGTAAAGACTTAATACTAGCTGGTATGGATTTATTCATACCAAGTCAACAGTTCACTAAAAGATCAAACTCTCCAAAATGGTTTGATGGCATTTGTGCCAGAGCAACAGCCCAGAAGTCATTAGCATATAACTCTTACTTAAAATCAAAAACATCTGAATCACTCTCCCAATTTAAAATTGCTAGAAATCATGCAAAAGCTGTATTAAATCTATCTAAATCAAACTTTCTTCAAAAGCAAGCATCAAAACTACTTAACAACCCTAATGACAATAGAATATTCTGGTCAACTCTTAATTCTTTCAATAATAACTTTAACAAGTCATCTTCCATTCCCCCACTAAAATCTTCAGATGGCATTATTACAAATGACCCACGTGGGAAAGCAGATATCTTTGCTAGTACCTTTGCAAGAAACTCTACCATAGATGATACCAGCCAGAATGTCTCAGTACTGGAACTTGATTCTCCCGAAATTGCCCCACTTAAAATACAGACAAGATTCGTAAAATCCATCATAGACAATTTACCTACCAACAAAGCTCCAGGCCCAGATGGAATTCCTCCAATTGTTTTGAAAAAGTGTTCCCCTGAACTTGCCTCTGTCCTAGCCAAATTATTCAGACTATGCATACGTACTTCTTTATTCCCAAATTCATGGAAAGAAGCCAATATCCACCCAGTTCCGAAGAAAGGAAGTTCGTTTGACCCCTCCAATTACAGACCAATAGCTGTCACATCTTCTCTTGGTAAGGTATTTGAAACTTTAATTAATAAGCATATTGTTAAACATCTTGAATCCAACAACTTAATTAGTGATAGACAATACGGTTTTCGCCACGAAAGATCCACCATTGACATACTCAATCTCTTAACTCATACCATCCATCAATCAATTGATCTTTTTGGAGAAACTCATGCAGTAGCTCTTGATATCTCTAAAGCTTTCGACAGAGTATGGCACCGTTCCCTGCTGTCCAAACTCCCTTGCAATGGACTAACGTCTTTTGTTCCTTTGATTTCTTCTTATCTTAGTGACAGGAAAATAAGAGTAAAAGTAGATGATGTATATTCGAATTTCCACTCAGTTAACGCCGGCGTGCCGCAGGGATCAGTTCTGGCGCCAACCCTATTTCTGGTTCATATTAATGATCTCTTATCTGTCACTCACAACCCCGTTCACTCATATGCAGATGACTCAACACTACACAGTTCATTCACACTCAGACATCCATTTACAAAGTCTAATATCTCTACCTCTCAACTCAGTACAGCCATCTCCATAAATCAAGATATAGCTACAATCAGTGAATGGGGACAAAACAACCTTGTCTCTTTTAATGCTAGTAAAACTAAATATATACAGTTTACTAATAGACAGATATTGCCAGATTCATACATTACCTTCACTGCTACTAATATTCCCATCTCCAAAAGTATTGAAATTCTTGGTGTCTCACTTAACAGTGCCCTCAGCTGGACCTCTCATGTCAGATCACTTGCTAAGACCGTCTCAAAGAAACTTGGATTATTGTACAGAGTCCGTAACTTCTTCACCGATGAGCAGTTAACTATAATTTATAAGAGTCATGTGCGCTCTCAGCTTGAATATTGCTCACCCTTGTGGAATGGTTGTGGAGAGGCTGCATTGAGACAACTGGACAAAATTAAGAATAAAGCTGTTAGAATCATTAACAACCCTGCCATTACATATAAACTACCTCCCCTGCAAGTAAGAAGGAATGTTGCCTCCCTTGCATTATTTTACAGATATTTTTTTGGCAAGTGCTCAGACGAGGTTGCGTCCATGGTGCCGCCTCTCCATGCCTTCCCTCGTGCTACACGGGCATCTGGTAGCGCTCATGACTGGAGTGTCACTCAACCATATTGCAGAACTTCTGCCTATCAGAATTCTTTCATTCCCCGAACTGCATCTCTCTGAAACTCGCTTCCCCAGAGTTGTTTTCCTCCAAATTTCAACCCACAACTGTTCAAGTCTAACTGTTACAGATATTATATGAATGGAGGACACCAGTAGTCTGGTGTATGGATTATTTTTTTTTTCCCAATTTGTTTTTCCTTCCTCCGTTCTGTTATTAAAAAAAAAAAAAAAAAAATGGAAAGTAAGGCGAGTAAATGAAACTGGAAATAAAGATGAGGGAAGGATGGAAGAGAAGGGAAGAGAAAATATACTTCGATAGAAAGGGAGAGGAATGAAACTGGAAAATGAGGAGTTGGAGACAAGCTAGGTGGAGACGGAGAAGTAAGGAGGGGAAAGAAGAGGAAAGAGGCTAAAACTGACAGAAGAAGCTGCTGGAAAGGAAGGTGAAGGGGAAGACGATGGAAAAAAAGGAGAGCGTTAGAGGGGGGAAGCAATAGTGCAAGAATAACAAGCAAGAATAGCAAGTGGCCCCAGCCTTTCCATAACTGCTGTTTCTATTATTGAGTAATCCCAGTCTGAATGACAAAGCGGACCCATCAACCGCTGGCAAGCAAATTGCCCTTGCAGGGCCGTCTCGTGCAATGAATAGATGTTACCTTGCGACATACAGAGTCTCGCCACAACGAGGTGAGTGTAAGAGTGTAGAGAGTTGGTTTCCAGATAGACGGGACATTTGCGTCTCTCCACTCGCTTAACAAGGCACAATAGAAGACTCCACATCATCCAGTTATTGGTTACCATCCACAGCTGTGCATGGTTTCCTGGGTTACAAAAAACCATTAGGCTTGTCACACAGCGTAGAGCCACCTGAAATGGAAAGAAAAATACAAAGTGACTGCAAACATGGAAGAAATAGGAAGACAGGATTGGAGACACACACAATAGAAAAAATAACAAATAAGATGAAGGAAAAAGTAGTCAGTACTTCATCAGGTGAGTGAATAACAGTCGCCACGACTTACGACCATCCAAAAATGGTCATGTGGTATTTTGATTTGCAGTGCCATCAGTCCCAGTATCATATTTCTAGGCAGTCATGCCTAACTATTGGAACATTTATATGTTTTCTTCAGAACAATGCACCCGATTTCAATGCAGTTACTTACAAAACATAGGTTTCTTAACTCTGTTATGATCGGAATATCGCTAGTGTTCTTATGCCGCTGACGCCAGATTTCATGCAACAGAGAGGGAGTAATAAGTGCCCGGAAAAGGTAATACTGACACCATTATCCTCTCATGACCGGAATGTAATTAAAGTTAATTTCTAACTCACATCAGATAATTTTTTTTTAGCTGACAGTGTGTTACAGAAGCCTGAGTGTTAATGTGCACATGGTAATCGTGATACCTTGAAAACAGCAAACGACTGGTTGATTGGGTGCTACTGTTCAGAAAACGTGTTGTCTGAAACAGTCTTCCATTATCCATCTGTCCTCCTTCCTACGACCACCACTCTTTATGAAGCAATGGGTTCAGATATCGTATTTGTAATAGACCCTAACCAATAAACAAAAATAAGAAAACAAGGCCAAACACATTTAATTTTTATCACAGTATGTTTTCTTTGTCGTATTATGTCACTTTAACATTCACTTTAATTTGAGGGTGATGTGCCTGCTAGCTGTACGACTGAAAACAAGCCTATATACAATGAATCTTACACATTTACTCAGCTAAGAAGAATTAATAAATACAGCCTCGGCGCACAGCACTATAAGCAATCTTTGGATCAATACCCTGCTGTAATGAATACTTTTTTTTTTTTTTTTTTTTCCACGAGAAACAAGGGGAATGGAAATACTCTGCGTTCTCCTGCCCATGTTCTTCCTTTAAAAACTAGTCATAGGAACGACACAGAATTACTCATTTAGCTTACCTCCAAGTCCTGGCTCAGGTAGCTAAAGGAGAACGAACATTTTTTTTTACGCCTTTGTAATAAGAGTACGTATTTTTCGGTATATCATGCTATCTCCACACGATTTTTCTCATATTATGGGGGAACATACTAACTGGAGGATAAAGTAAAACTTTAAGCACCCTCTTCAGAAGTACAGAACCTTCCCAAGCTGAATAAAAATGTCTGCAGATAGGAGGACTAAGAAAGTACATTATCGGCTTGAAGGGACAGATTTTATCTATACAGTACATTGTTTTCATATTCTGAAGCAGTCTTTATAATTCATTTCCCCACAAGTATTTTTATATAACCCCATTCACTACAGTGACGTCTGTTTCATGCTGCTGCCACAAAATGGTCTTACTCAGCTTAGAAGTTTTCATTCCCACAAGAGAGGATATTTTGGCCTTCACTTACCCGTGGCTATCACCGTCTTGTTTTGTTCAGCTAAAATGGGATTCTTAGAAATCGCGGTGTTGGGAAAAGTGAAAAATAGGAGAACACAGAAGCTAGGAAACAAGTATTATGCGAAGAATAAACGTAGGACTGTGGAAGGGAATATAAAGTAGCAGTAACAGAAGGACAGAAGGAAGGGCGCAAAGCAGGAAAGTAGAAAGATGACTGGAAAAATAAAAAGAAGGAAGGAAAGAAGCAAGCAAGGAAGCGAGCTAGCATGCAAACAAGCAAGCAATGGGACAGCGCACGAAAGAAAGCTGGATGGAAGGCAGGAATAAATAAAGGAAAGAGGGATGGAGGAAGGAAGAACGAACGAACGAACGAAGAAAGAGAGAAGGAAGGATGAATGAGGGAAGAAAGGACAGCTCAAAGGCAGGAGAGAAAAGAGAATGAAAGGAATTGTGGAAGAAACTATAGAAAGTTGAAAGAGGAGAGAGAAGAATGGCAACTAAACTGAGTCCGCACAAGCTGAGGTTATGTGTGAGGGTAAGAATGTCAAAGATGTAAAATCAGTTACAAAAGTTCCGTCACGTCGCTTGCATCTCCTACCATGGATTTCGAAAATCAGTCAGGAAAACCCGCAGCAACCAACACTTTGTTTTTGTTTTTGCTATTGTTCCTCACTCCCGGTCATGCCTGGCTCTGCAGACCCGTTGACCGCAGGTAAGCAATTATCCCTCTGAGGCCGTCCCAAACGTTCCCTATACTGTCGATCACTGTGTCTGCGTTTTAGTGTGGAATGTGTTCTGCAGTCCTGCATTATGGGGGTTACGCTGTGTGGGTCTATTTTATAGGCGGGGACGTGTATCATGTGAATCCATTCATCCCAGATCTAAGCTGGTAACTGAGGAGGGCAGGGTGATATCCTTGTCCTTGTCAAGCTAGATTACCTAACTCAGCTCTGTTTAAGGAAAGCTCTGCTAGGAGGATGTCGGGCCGTTAGGGGCTTTTAGTGTAGTGTTTTGATCAAACTGTTGTATTGCCCTGCGCGCGAAATGAGTACCGTATGTAGATTATCTTCCTTGCTAGTGTTGGAGTGTCTGGAGGTGGAATGTTGTTGGAGACGGTCAGGTGAGGCTTGTGTGGTCATTATGTGTCTTGTGCTGTGTGACAGTGCCATATAATGACAGGGGTGCTGTGTTCTAGCGCAAGCTGCCGTGTACAGCTGCGTACCTCTCATATCAGGATATATTCGTACTCAAATGAAACGGAATTTTGTTTCAATGCGTAAATGAGATGCTGCGGGAGTGGTTTTGGTGCAGTCAGTGATGTCCTAAGAGCTTTGAGTCTGGGAGTGCGTCGCCTCTTGGTGTTATATGCCTGTCAGTGTTGGAGATGGGCGTGCTTTTTAATGTACTGAAGTTTTTCTTTTTTCTGTTTTGATTTTTCTTTCCAATCTGCTTCTTTTTTCTTTCATTTTTATTCAGTTTGTATGAGTTACATGTGATAGCTCTGGCTTGATATGCATTTCTTCTGTGATAATGTTAGGGAGGTGATCTGAAGCTATCTATCTATCTATTGCCAGACTCCATAATCCCATAAGGGGTGGCCATTTGACTTTTAAATATTTGTTTTACGGAGAGGGACACTAACCCTCCACCAACCCACTTGCTGACACGTAGGAAGCACGTATGGTTTGGTTATATGGTTACCACCCAGCGTTGTAAACCATTACAGGAAACCATTTGGCTTGTCACTCGATGTAAAGCCACCTGTAAAGGAAAGAAAAGCAGTAAGAAGTGACAGGAAAGATGGGAGAAACAGGAAAAGAGGAGGGCAGGCACAGAAAAAGAATGGTAAAGGCTAAGGAAGAAGTAGGCAGCACTACACCAAGTGAGTGGATGATGGTCGCCACCACCTACCACCATGATCTGAAGCGATTGTGCGTAAACACAATGGTGGTGAAAATGAAGGTGAACTGAAAGTGATGCCTGGGGAAAAGAGGTAGTACCGTGACTGGCGTGGGATGTTGTACTGTACTGTAAGGTATCACTGATGGTATACATGTTAAGTTGTGATAGAATGTCAAGGGGTAAGACAGCTGTTTTCATTATGTTCGAACCACGCAGAGATTTTTGCATTAAAACCCCAAGCAATTACTGATTGTTAGGTGTCTGTGTTAGGGGGAGGAGCAGAGGGTTGTACATGTATTGCGCTAGTACGGGGTGGAAGATGTCAAGGGGAATGTATGTACGTGTTAAAAATGTGTGTGTGTGTGTGTGTGTGTGTGTGTGTGTGTGTGTGTGTGTGTGTGTGTGTGTGTGTGTGTGTGTGTGTGTGTGTTTAGCAAGATTTAACACTGAATGACTAAATTTCAAATCTGGTGTCATTCTGGAGGAATGACTGTGCTGTCTGTGTTGTATCTTTGTAGAGGATGGATGTGTGAATGTAACTGTTGAGGCCTCTTCCATGGCCATCAGTTCACTACGCTGATGTGTGAGTAATGACTTATGTGTGGAGTTGTGTTTGTGCCTGTGTGCTTTATTATTTGTAGGAGTGGGATGTGTATGTTTAATCTGTGAAGGTTTTCATTTTGTGGTGTTTTACTTGGGAAGATATCAATAAATTTCAATAAAATGTTTAGGCTGCGTGTCTGAGGCAGTGTGCGTCTAGTGTGGGTCTGTGTTCTTGGACTAGTGTTAGCGTGCTAGGGGTGAGTTATGGAGGCAGTGGCTGTGTGAGTAGGGGGAGTTGTTGGAGGGAGTGGGCGACTTACACTTGTCGTGGCAAGAGAAGTGTCTGTGGCTGTAGTACACTTGTCACATACCCATGTGCTGTGATGCTGTCTGATATTTATAAATGTATTACATGTGGTGTGGATCCATTCCCTTGAGGAATTACATCTAGCAGATCAACTCGTTCGTTTAGCTTTTGTGTTGGATACGGAACAAACTATGCAAATGTATCGTGTTTGGAGCCTGGGATGACACAGATCTATGGGTAAAGTCATCAGTGTCTGTTGCTAAGAACTCACCAGACTGATACTCAAAGATCATGAAGAATGCAGGAGACGAGATGACGGGACTTTTGATCCCAGTAGTGCTTAGGAAGGACAGAACGCAAAATTTGCAAGTGCAGAGACGCAAAATGAATGAGACTGAGGAACTGTCGATCAAAAAAGTATTGCTCACGAGGGGTTATATGATAATATAAATGATAGGCGTACAGCGTGATAATCCGAGGTTATTAAAATATTATCATCTCAATATGTATATGACAATAGTACTGACTAAGAAATGTAAATAAAGCAATATATGTGGCATCCTCATGAAGTCATATTAATTAACGGGACAGAATTATTTAGGATTTTAGCAACAGCCATTGTCTGGGGCGTCAGACTGTTTAGCTAGGTGTCGACCTCTAATTCTTTTTATTCACTGTACAAGGGAAAGACCGACGGAAACCGAATTAAAGTGATGAATAAGTAATAAAAGTGATTAACGTTATGGGGAGACACGAATGGAAACGGCTGATCATGTTACAGAAAAGCAAGGATCCAAAATATATAGCGGAATAATAAATGAGGGGAATCGGGAGAGATGAAGGCAGGGATAGATGTGGAATAAATTATAAAGAATGGATGAGAAACACAGACACACACACACACTGAGAGAGAGAGAGAGAGAGAGAGAGACTGAACATGGTTAATACAGCGCATACGGATGAGAGTATGATAAAAAAAAAAAAACGTGGAGGGAACAAAAGGGGAATCGCACTATGAGAGAGAGAGAGAGAGACAGACAGACAGACAGACAGACAGAAAGAGAGATAGTAATTGGAACCTGTGTTTAATTACACGCCAATTCTTAATCAGTTAATTTTCCCTCTCTCTTTTAACCTATCAGTGTCACTTTAACGTCCTATTTTTCCAGTCAAAACTTATTCATACCCTGTGTCTCTTTCTCCACTCATTCCTTCCTTTCTCCTTGTTTATATTCATTGCACTATTTTTTCTCCTCATGTCTTCTTTCCATTTCATCTACTTTCCTATTTTTTCCTCCTCAACTGTGCCCCATTTACATCATTCTTTTTAACAACTTTACTTATTTCTTCCTACCTTTCTTATTTGCTTTACTTACATTTCTCCCTTCCTCCCCTCCTTGTTATTTTTATCTCCGGCACGCCCTTTTTTATTTATTCTTCTTCTTCTCTCTCCTTCCGGGTCTCAATTTTACAACTCTCTCCCAACTTCCTGTCTATTGTCTCTTGTTTTTCCCTCCTCTTTCGTCAACTATATATATATTTTTTTTTCTGCATATACGCTCCTCCCCTTCTCTCCTTTTTCTTCTCTCTTTAACAGATCGTTCTCTATTTCTGCATATGCCTTCCACCTCGTCCTTCCGCTCTCTTTTTCCTTTTATAAATATTATTCTATATCTATATTCACGTCCCTCCTCTTCCCCTCTTCTTAAAAATCTTTCCCCTTTTCTGAATAAATGTACCTCGTCTTCCCTACTATTTCATCTCCCAATTACAGATCTTTTTTTCCTGTCTTCCATTCACTATCTCTTTTTGTTCATTTATTATCTGTCGTTCTTCCCGTATTATTCTTACTGTTTACATTGCTCTTACTTCCGTCTTTTTCTTCACCCTTCAACAGCCATCGGATCTCTCCTTTCATTATTCCCTCTCAATCAGTTAATTTCCACTTCACTTCATTCTTTCTTATTTCTGCTGTATTTGTTTCTTTCTCTTTTTCTCCATCGTACTCTTCCTTGTTTGGTTTACAGCTCGTTCTCTCCTTTCCCACTTCCTGCTTTGTTTATATTTCAAACATTTTCCTCCTCCTTCCTTCACTCTACCCATTTCACAGTTCTTACCCTCTTCGCCCTCTTGCCTTATTGTTTCTGCTTTTATTTTCATCCTCTCATCCCCACTTTAATATTATTAATTCAGGTATCTTCGTCCCTCCGACTCGTTTTCTGCTTTCCATGTCCCTGTTGCAACTCTCTCTCTCTCTCTCTCTTTCTCTTCTATAGTTTCTTCATCCTATCTTTTTAATTTTCGTCTTTAATATTCGTTCCTTCTTTTTTCTCCAGTGCTCCTCCCCTCTCTGTTATGTGTGAATTAACTCAGTTACTCTCTTCCTTTCATCTTTTTTTTTCCCTTTTACTTCATTTACACTCCTCTTTTTTTCTCCCTACCTCTATCCCTTTACAGCTCTTTCCCTCCTCTCTGCCTCCCTTATCCTCTTCTACTTCATTTATTTCTCTCTCTCTCTCTCTCTCTCTCTCTCTCTCTATCTCTATCTCTCTCTCAGCTGCAGAAATGTGAACCTGGACTACCACTGGCTGTGTGTGTGTGTGTGTGTGTGTGTGTGTGTGTGTGTGTGTGTGAGAGAGAGAGAGAGAGAGAGAGAGAGAGAGAGAGAGAGAGACTTTACTTGTGTGTGCATACGTTTGTTTTTTTTATTATTTGTTTATTTGTTTGTTTACTTTCATCTTGCGCTTAACTCGTACATTGAACTCTGTGTTTACGGTTGTGTGTATCTGTAGGTATGTGTACGTGTATTTTACTGTGTTAGTCTCATAATTGCACTGTGTGTGTGTGTGTGTGTGTGTGTGTGTGTGTGTGTGTGTGTGTGTGTGTGTGTGTGTGTGTGTGTGTGTGTGTGTGTGTGTGTGTGTGTGTGTGTGTGTGTGTGTGTGTGTGTGTGTGTGTGTGTGTGTGTGTGTGTGTGTGTGTGTGTGCAGCAGAGCCATGGGTTCCTGCTAATCACAATCAAGCCCCGCTCTTAGCAACATTTACCAGTGCTCTGTAATCCCTGCCTACCTGTCTGCCTTTCCTTCTTCTGTCTCTTCCTTGAAATTTTCCAAACTCCTTCTGCCCCCATTATTTCCAAAGTCGTCTGTTATTTCCATTGCTCCATTATTTCCACATACATCCATTATTTGTACAGCCGTTCTTTATAACAACATTCCTAACATAATAGACCTCATTACTTCCACAGCCATACATTATCTCCACAGCCCCCATTATTTCCTAAGTCGTTCAAAACTTTCATAGTCTCCATTATTTCCAGAGCCATCCTTTATTTTTACAGCCATTCTTTATTTCCACAGCATCATTATTTACAAAGCCGTCTACTATATCTACAGCCGCTTATTATTTCCACGGCCTTCATCACCTCCATTATTCCCCCGCCCAACCATTATTTCTCCAGCCTGCCTCACTTTCTTCCCAGCTACCTACGTTGCATCCCTACCCAGCCCTTTATTTACGCAGTCTCTGTCTTCAGTATTTCCATACCCGTCTTCTCCCCATTACCTCCTCAGCCTTCCTTTCCCCATTATTGTCCCAGCTCCCCGCCTTAACTACTCGACAAGAATGTCAGTTCAGAGACAAAAATGGGAATCCCAAGGCAATAACGTGACGTTGACTTCAAACATGATTTCATTTTGCTCTAGTACGTACAGTTTTTCTGAACTCAGTAACCCTCACACTCATCCCTATAGTTCAGTTATCCCTCTTTTCATCGTTTTATTCGTGCAGTTTATACGTCTTTATATATATGCAGTGTATAATACCCAGCACGTACATTGCCAACTGTCTACATCCACGTTCTTGAGTATGTCTATGTAAAATCATTACGCTTAATATAACTCATATTCCAGAGTTATGGGTTGACAACACCTCGCGGATGTGAATGATCCTAATGCTTTCTGTTATATATGTGGAAGTTTCACTCCAAAGAAGCAGAAACGGAAAATCACGTCCCTTGTAATGACAGCTTATCTACATTATTTAGGCATTAAGATTGGCGACTAAGACAAACGATGGGCGCCCCATATCTACTGCGTGACTTGTTCCAACTCTCTTCGGGAATGGCTAGCAGGAAGGAAAAAAAAGCTATGGCTTTCGCAGTTCCAATGGTGTGGAAAGAACCTAGTGACCACACAACAGATTGCTACTTTTGCATGACAAAAATTGTGGGATTTTCTTCAAAAAACAAAAACAGCATTGTTTATCCAAAATTATTGTCGGCAAGAGAACAGGTCGACCACACGGAGGACCTTCCCATTCCAAGGCCACCAACAAATAAATGTGTATTCCAGACTTCAGATGAGGATGAAGATGGAGAGGCATCTGGAGCAGCTGCCCCTGATTCTGACTTCGAATGTCAGCCGTCTGGCAAAGTACCCCATCTAGTCATTCAAGGCGACTTTAACGATCCTGTACGTGACCTAAATTTATAAAAAATTATCAATCAGAACTACTCGCTTCGAGACTGCAAGAATGGAACTTGTTGCATCCAGACACAAAGGTGAAGTGTTTAAGGATGAGGCAACAAAAGTTGAAACATTTTTTTCAAGTCAGACGGAGGAGTATGCTACTGTAGCAATATTGCAGGTCTGTTTGAAGCCTTGGGAAGGATTTATGATCCTGACGAATGACGACATTATCTTACTCCAGCAAATCAGGTCTGAAGGCTGTTCTCCACAATGTGAACATGCTTACCCACTATACCACTCGTTTTTGCTCCTGGAATAAAGGAAACGTACGAATCGATGCAAGAACTCCTCCTTTGGACTGAGTACGATGAATTCCGATGGAAAATATGCAGTGCTTTGAAAGCAGAAGCCATGCTTCTTGGACTACATGGAGGATTCACTAAATTCTGTCGTTTCCGGTGTTTATGGGACCGCCGTGATGTGCAGCAGCACTACATCCAGCGTGAGTGGCCTCCCCGAAGTTCCTACGAAACCTATGGAACAAACCACTCGTCCAAGCGGAAGATATATTATCATTCTCTCGCCTCTTCACATCAAGTTGAGCTTGATGAAAAACTTCGTCCAAGCCTTGGATAAGACAGATCCAGGCTTTGCACACCTGAAGAAAGTCTTCCCTAAGACTAGCGACGCCAAATTGAAGAAATGCATTTTCGTTGGCCCACAGATTCACAGCCTAATGAAAGACCGTGAACTTGATGCAACTCTCGAGGCAGACGAACTCTGGACCTGGAGGTCTCTTAAGAAAATTTGTACTGATTTTCTGGGCAGCCATCGCTGTGAAGATTACGTGGAAATCGTTGAAGAGCTTCTGGATGCGTACCGCGAACTTGGAATCCTCATGACCCTTAAAATTCATTTTCTTCATTCACCTCTCTCTCTCTCTCTCTCTCTCTCTCTCTCTCTCTCTCTCTCTTTTTTTTTTTTTTTTTCCAGCAAACTTGGGGGATGTTAGTGACGAACAGGGTGAACGTTTCCACCAGGATATTGCGGTAATGGAACAAAGATACCAAAGTAGAACTAGCGGTGGTTTGATGGACTATTGTTGGATGCTGACACGGGAAACAAGTGTAAAGCACAAAAAAAAAAAATAAAATAAAATAAAAAAATAAAAATACTATGAATAGGCCTACCTATATTCACAACGAAATTTACATACAGCTTTGGAATAATACACTTGATTATGTTTCTGCATATTACTCTTACATCCGAATTAACATTTCTCGATAAAAAAAATACATATATATTCCCTGCATAACCAGGTGATTGAAGCATATTGAGATCTGACTACTGTAAGAAAAATTTCAAGGCTAAATTTCAGAAAATCTGTGAATGACAGAGAAAAAGTATAAACATGTTTGTAATCAGCTCGTCAGTTTAACGTAAATGACCCACTGCTGAACTAGATAAAAAGTTGAAGTTTGTCGAGCAGTGTCATTTTCCAGCCTTCTGTACAGCCCCATTATTTCCTCAACCTTAAGCACATTGTCTCCCCAGCCCCATCCATTATTTCCTCAGTCCATGGTCCCCTTATCTCCCGAGGCCCTTCTCCCTCCTATTATATCTCAGCCACCCCTGCACTGTGAATCATCATGCTGGCTGTTATGTCCGACTTGCCATTCTCTAATGTGTTTGTATCATTTCCCAGTGAAGCCAGTGTGTCGAGTGTGTTGGGTTGCCCAGCTTTGTTGTGCGTCTGGTTCAGTCTTCCTGCCACTCTGTTGCCAACCAGGTGAGATCATTCCGCTCACGCTGTAGTCATCGTCTGAATATACGTACTTTAGATATACGGGTATGAGGGGTACTTTTATCCCCTAACGAGATTTAGTTGGGGAAAACTAGTTATGCGAATAAACTAAATTGCATTTATGAAGAAAGGGAGGGAAAAGAAGAAGCTCCCCCCGTCCATCACTCTATCCTGCCTAGGGGCTGACTGAATGTAAAGAAAGAGGCACATGAATGCTGAGTGGCAACGAAAGACTTTTTTGTAGGGAGGGGTGTATTGAGGAGAAATGGAAATAAAACAATCACATCCCTACATTATCAAAAAAGGGATAGTCGTATGATAATAGTCGTAATAAGTCTCTTATCACCTTTCAAAACGGTTATAACAAAGCAGGAAAGTAAACGAAAGAGGGTAGTCTGGGGAGGAAGGTTTGGCGATTAGTATATGAGGAGAGGAATTTCTGCAGATCCTTCTGTCGAGGCCATTCCGCACAGAATGAGGTGCAGGCAACAGATAGACAGAGACAGACCTCCATCGTCAATCAGCTAAATATTTCATTGATTAAAACTGTCTGGTGGTAGGGCTGTTGAAGTGACGAAGAAGTCACCGGGTTGAGTAGGTTAATGAAGCTATCACCAGAGGACTTTATACAACGATTCTGTTAATTTAGCACTACATGGAGAATACATACGGCCATAACAGAGGTGGTACGTAATATCCTGTGCCAACGAGAGGATGGATCAATACTGCCTTCCATTGTGTACACCAGCTGCCTTTCACAGCACCAAGAAGCGCTTCCAGTACCACCCTCACCACTATAGTCCGTTTGTTTTACCTGATGCAACTGAGCCACTGCCAAAGTTTCACTAAGAGTAACTGCATAAAATCCGATAATAGTTACGCCGTAGGTATGATTCTTCTTGGTTACTAATCAAACTGATCCCGGAGTCTGAGCACCACTAGGCACTGCGTGGCCTGGTAGGCGTCAGGCATCTTTGTCAGGTAAGAATAAACTCGGTATAAATGTTAACACTTTATTACGAGCAAGTAAGCAAGTTTTTTTTTTTTGCTATATTCGTGTCATCTCTAGACGATTGTATTCAGCTTTAGTGGAGGCTTCATAAACTGCAGAGTTTATTCCATGCTTCCTTAATCCTGCTTTTGTAGGTTTGAATAGATTGGCTAAATATGATAACTTCTTGATAGCCTGAGTGACATCTTCAATAAGGTGACGTTTCTTAGACTCAATTGTTACTACCGGAAATTTTTTTTATCAATATATGGGGATATTATCCGAACTAGGGAGGTTATATAGAGGCTTACTTCCATCATTGTTTAGTGTGTGGTTGAAGAGAGACTTAGATGAGTCAATATTCTATGCAGATGATCTATGAGACGCCTGTAGTCAAGTGGGTTAAGACGCTTAAACCGGACGTGGCCAATAAAGGTTTAAATCCGTGAAGGCTGGGGTTATTCTTCACATTGTCACTTAGAGGAGGGAAATGGTCACCTTCGCCTTAGCTGTAGGGACTAAGTAGCCTAGCCCTGGACCCCAGTGATTCGTACTGAGCGATAAAGGATTGGATGACAGATACAAACTCTACAAGACGTTTCCTGTAAGCTAAATAAAAACATGAGGAGCTAGAAAGAGAAAACTATTTAATTATAACTAAATAAAAAAAAAATAGTTTTTTGATTACGGTGATGTGTTGCCCACTTCATTCATGCTAACTTCGGACTGTTTCATTCAGCTTTAGGAAAAAAAAAATAAAGAAGTTAAAAGGTGCTGACTCTGAGGTTGTCATTATCGTACCCTGGCAACTTACCATTCAAAAGTGCGTCCGATTTCGTATCATATTATGCACGAATCAAATTATTAAGCACGAATATATTATACACGAATATTATTATACACGATCATATTATACACGAACCACATGCGTCTTTTATAGTATACGAAATCAGATGTACTTTTGAATGGTAGTTGCAAGGGCACGATAATAACAACCTCAGAGTCGCGCGCCGCGACTATAGTTTCCGCTGGGCCTTTCCATATTTTGTTAAATAATTACTTCAACCACTTCATCGGTGCTGAAGCGGGAGCCTTGACGTGGTGGCATCGATATAACTGGACGGCAGTACTTCCCGATTAGACAGCGCCCCTAAACTCCCTATCCCCGAATGAAGAACGGTGGGCTGCAGATTAGAGTCAACATCAGCCTGCAGTCCACTGAGTTCACGTCCAGATGAACAAGAACAACAATAATCTCTTCATCACGAATATTATAACCATGCTGCCTTAGGACGATGTTATGGAACACCTGTGATATTTCTAATAGTGAGAGTGTTACTGACGGCTGTTACTCAACCTATAAACGCCGATGGGATTCTGTTAAGTCTGACAGGATCATCTGAAACTAGAGAGAATAATGATGACTAATACATAACGGTCATAGTGATTAATATGAACGGATCTTGAATTTGGCTCTCTGTTATCTTTTTATATTTCGTGGAGGGAACGATTTGCAGGCTCCTGACCTTTGGTTCCTTCTTCCTTGCATTAAAAAAAAAATATTAATGTAATGTGTTACGTGATTCTGATCAGAAATCCCCACATTTCTCTCAGTCCCCGTCATCTCTGTCTGTCTGTCTCTCTCTCTCTCTCTCTCTCTCTCTCTCGCATTCCCTTAGACTCCACTTACTGCCTCTTCCCCCTTCCCACGGGTTAAATCACAGGTGGTAACATGTGAACAAATGTCAGTGTCTGTGCATCTCGTATATAGGCATATGTGTACGTATGTGTCTGTTCAAGTACCCCTCTGTATATCCCTGGTCTTTATGCATGCACTTGTGTCCACATTCTGCGTGTCAAGTGCAGTTTTTTGTGTGTCTGTGCAGAGGTAAATTGTTAGTGCTCTGTTGGACGGAACGCTTACGGGGACTAAGCATCTCATGGCCTATGCCCTCCGTTTTACCTTTACCTGTGTCTCTCTGGGTTGCCTTTACCTTGACCTGTGTTTCTCAGGGTTGCATTTACCTTTTCCTGTCTCTCTGGGTTGCCTTTACCTTGACCTGTGTTTCTCAGGGTTGCATTTACCTTTTCCTGTCTCTCTGGGTTGCCTTTACCTTGACCTGTGTTTCTCTGGGTTGCATTTACCCTTTCCTGTCTCTCTGGGTTGCCTTTACCTTCAACATGCCTCTCTCTAGGCTGCTTTTACCTTTACCTGTGTCTCTCTGGCCTGCCTTTACCTCTACCTGTGTCTCTCTGGGTTGCTTTTACATTTACCTGTGTCTCTCTGGGTTGCATTCTTGTGATGGTATTATGATGTTTCCTAGAATCTTTTCAGTTGCTATTTATTTGTCGGATTGCTCTCTCTCTCTCTCTCTCTCTCTCTCTGCCATTGCAGTCATTTTAGCATCGAACCAGTTTCAATAAATAAAGTATATGCGCAATTTCTTCCTGCGCATTCAGAGAAAACATGGAAATTGCATAGCCAATCCCGCGATATGTGTGGCGATTTTGTTTACATTCATACGTTCATTTTACCGTTTCTGATTGTTTTTATTTTTGCGAGGGGGGCTGATATTCTCCAAGTAGTACTGGGGGGGTTACGCTCGCCAAATATTGCATGACGAATGAAAGTCCCTTGAATAACATGTAGTAAGATATCGAAGTTGCAGCGCCCGTCCTTTCAAAATTTCTGAGGATTTTAAATTTGGTTAGGGAGGTTACCACCTTCAAAATCATGGCTGGAAAATTGTATACAGTATGGTGTATGACCTTCAGAGTAATTGGATGAACTCACATGGGAAGTTTCATTCAAATCTTTCTTCCATTTCTCATCTATTTTATTTTTATGAGGGAACTGATCCCCTCAGGAGTCATGGCGGTGGGGGTGGGGTGGAGGAGTCACACTCCCTAAATGCCGTATTACGCATTACAGGCCATTGTGCAACTTGTACTACGATCTCAACGCCATATGTGCCCTATTTTCACTACTTAAGAGAATTTTTTATTTGACGGGGGGGGGGGGGGGGGGGGGCTGACCCCATAGAAATCGTGGTTGGAAAATTGCTTATAGTGTAAGACCTTCCTAGAAACCAATCGAATTCACCGTAATTTCAGTCTGTTCCAACAAATATACCAAGTGGAGTTAAAAAGCACACGCGTGAACCCCCCTCCCCACACACACAGACTGAATCTCACGTAACGGTATAGGGTGAGGTGCCGAAATTATACCAATCTGCGACGCAAGATACCTGATAGACAATATTAATGAAAATAATTAAATGCGAAAGATGTGTTTAAGGGTTTCCTTAGCCGACGGGAATATGGACCTGTGTGTGTGTGTGTGTGTGTGTGTGTGTGTGTGTGTGTGTGTGTGTGTGTGTGTGTGTGTGTGTGTGTGTGTGTGTGTGTGTGTGTGTGTGTGTGTGTGTGGATAAGGTTAACGATATTTTCACTCACATGCTCTTATGACTCGCTCTCAGCTGATAAATGTCGTTTTGCGTTAGTCTGGCTAAACAACAGACTCACCCTGACGATAACAGGGAATGGTGATAGTATCAACTTTATCATTATTTTGATCATACCTGTTTTACTCCAACTTGCCCCAGATTTTTTTTTCCTTTGGTGGCTAATTTCATAAGCTCGATAGCAGAGTAAGAGAATACCACAGCTGTACATTCTGCCATAGCATTTCTTCCTTACTAGCATCATATTGTAGTATTGATCCATTGTTACCAATGAGCATTCAAGATTGAGAGACGGTAGGTTTTAGGCCAAGTTAGAGTAAAACAGATATAGTGCTGTAATCCTATTAATATCAGAAACATTTCCACTGCTGAGAGTGCTTCACAGGAGTCTGAGTGTTAATTGTTTCCCTCTTTTCTTGCAGTTATTATTTTGGTCAATCATTTCTAGATAAATATTCTGGGAACATTATTGAGTATTCCAGCATGCAGACAGGTATCAAGGAATATTCAACAAAACTGAATGCGTTATTTTATATGACTCAGAACAATGAACAACAGAATAACAGTCACTGCAGTTCTTCAAAGAGAAGTGTTAATTTTCTTTTTGCTTGTTTTGTTCTCGCTGTTTCTTTACAATGCTCGTTGTCGCTTTCTCATGACTTTATTTCTGGGCTGACTGACCAAAAAATGCTATATTTAGGTTTGGTATCTTGAGACACCATTCTCAACTCAGCCATTCAGAAAAAGGCCTCAAACTATTAAAAAGAATGGGGAGAGAGAGGAAGCGAAACCATCAAATGCCTAAACAACCATCCCAGTAAACTCGATTTAAATTTTTCGACTTCATGCCAGGTTGCTGTACAGGTCAAATTGAATTCTAACATGCCCTGTAGCCATTTGTTTTTATAACCTACTAAAGAGCATTATACTCAAATACATTCATATGTACTGTGTATACATGCATACATACATACATACATACATATATATATATATATATATATATATATATACATGGAACTCAGAAAAATGTCATGGAAGTATTAACAAATGTTCCCTTTCAAGGTTAATTCTGTTTTTTTGACCATTAGGAACACAGGCACCCGGTGCTAGGCTACTTCCTCAAGTTATTTTAATGTGGGAATATTTAATCATTGATACCTGAGTGACATTATATGAGCCATAAACTCCAACTATCTGTCTTTTGTAAGTCTTTCTGGACAACGTCGGATTCAAGCGCTTCAACCCACTGGATCACCAGGCCTCCATTTAGGTATTTCGCTACCGTCCACAGCATTTGCCTTCTTGGGTTACTAGTAACCGTTTGGCTTATAACTCAGTGTCAACTTTGTCAAGTCACCTGAAGGCAGCATTACATAATGAATAAAATAATGTGTATTGGTAAGGGATGGTAGGTAATGGTAAGGTTCTAATGACTCAGACAAGCAGGTAGCGCATATGAGTAACGGAGGAGGTTAGTGCTATGGTTCTAATTACCCAGTCAACCAGATGATGCATGCAGTATGAGTAAGGGAGGGGAAGTAACTCAGCATGCAGCATGGGTAAGGGAAGGTAGGCAGTGGTAAGGTTCTAATAACTCTGCCAGGCAAGTAGCACATATGAGTATGGGAGGGAAGGTAGTGTGAATTTCCTAATAACTCAGATAATTAAGTGGTGCATACTGACCCTTAAGGACTGAAGCTTCCAACAGACCAAGATGTCACAGAACCTTTTACTTTTACAAAATAGTTCATCGTCATCATCGGCTACTTCTTTGTTGCCCCATCTGGAGCGTAGAGGCCTGGGACTTGATTGTTACATCCCGATATTTAAGGTAAGGGAAACCAGTGTCGCTTTCCCATGACTGGCATTATGTGACAAATAAACCTAAACCATTCCTCGGATATAAACCCTTACATATAAATCGACACCTTGGTTGCAGTGTATTGTACGATATGTATACCCTAATAGCCTCTGACGTTGCTCTGTAGTCACAGCTCGTATTTCTTCTTCTGTGCCTTCGTCTCCTTTTATCCCTTCAAATGGCCCCACTACGTGCAGAGAATGTGGACGTAAGGGTCGGTGTGTGGAGGGAGTTCTTAATGGTGTCAGCATATCAGTGGTCTCTATTTCCGTGGTCGTAACACTGCTGGAGTGTTGTACAGAATTTGGGGGGACACCGCTCCGACACAATGATATCCAGTGAATGGCTTCGGTGAATCTCGTCGTCTTCCACAAGTCCTCTGGAACATCAGATACAATGTTCACACTTCCTACGGCACCTTATATCCTAAAAACATTCTCGTCAGCTATGGAGTCATTTACACTTCTTTATGAATTTTAGTTTAATACAGTGATCATCAACAGCCCTCCATGTATTAGATACGCAAATTATGTCGACATGAGAATGATTTTAGTAACACAGAAGAGAATACTAAGATTCAATTAGCCAATTAACTGCTAAGAAATAGATGCTAGAGAGTCTTTTTTGCCCAAAAGAGTACTGCCTTTGGTGTTACCGTCGAGCATCGCCGATCTTCCTTGTTATTTTAGTTATCTTGCAGGGTGACAGAAACTCCTCCGCTGCTACGTATGTTGTGCCTCTCCTGGCTGCACATTCCTCCTGCAGTGTTTCTCTGGGCAGGTACAACTACAAGTCTTCATGCTGTTCCCGGCAGACACAGAAAATAGGACACAAGTTGCAAGTGTCATTGGTGTCTGGGTGTGATCGTTCTCCCCTCCTTAAACACCTCAGTCCCGATGGCATGATTATTATTTTATTCCTTCTTCCTCAAACCTATTTTGTTTGGCTCAAGAACGGACTCTTTTAATGAAAGGATTAATGAAAGTAATGTTCTAACCCTTCCATTTCCAAATGTCTCTCCTGAAATGGCGATAATCATGTGGAAACAGCAAGAATACAATGAAAAAGAGGCCCTCGGTTATAATTATGAGATATTATGAAGTCTGGCTTTTGGATCAGAGCCTCTTGGTAAGCGTCATCTCGTTTCCCTGCGATTTTCATGTCATTTTTTTATCTGACCACGATGCCCCTGGGTTCTGGTCTAGAATAATCTGGGTCGGAAATGGTTCGACAGATGACATCAGAGAAGTTGTGAAAATCTGATCCATGCTATTGTATCTCTCCCTGTAGGGGTCTTGATTCGGCTATTGTTGGTGTATTTCCTCAATGCTCATTACAGTCAAGACCTTAATGAGCAAAGGAAAATAGCTAATCTCCCGTGTGTGTTCCTCTTTGCTTACACCACCCTTAAACCATATGATGCAATATCAGTGAGAGTGGGCTGAGTCATCGATCCATATTCTTAATGACATGAGAGACTTCGTAGCAACTTCTCCTTTGTAATTAATATCCACCTATTATATAGGTGGAGGCTATTTTTTTTTAATGGAATTATTATTATTCCAGCCTCAGATTCTCACGACGATTCCTGGAGAACTGAAGCCTGCATGAGGAATCTGAAGGGCTCAGGTTGTGTGTCCTGGCATGAGCCATTGCTGATAGAAAAAAAAAAATCCAAACCCTTTATGCGCAGTGGAAGTGGATGTCAGAAAGCATCATATCACGAAATGTTGTGAACGAAATAAGGTGATCTTGTCTACTGATGATTTCAATGAGGTCTGAGCAAGCAATTAGAAAATTAAACTTTGCTGACCGATTACTAAGAGTTTATTTCGTTTAAGAAATTCCAAATCTCCCCAATGGGTCAAGGTCATTGTAAGAAACAGTAGGTGGAGGCTAGTGACTATCCGCAGGACAGTTACAGAGTTCTATTTATCTAGATTTTAAATCTAAACACTCTATTCTATGTTGTCTATGCGGCTTTAATATCAACAATCTTTGCCTCAATAACATACAATGGGATACTGAGGTGCAACGTGCAGAATAAATCGCTAAGAAAGATGTGCTACGAAATTTCCAAACAAACTTAGAATTCGATCCTCAGGTCGATGAAGGACAGAACTGAGGTTAGAGCATATCCAGCAGGGTAGACGGTGAGTGGCTTTCACTTCAATGATGCCGGAGAAGAAGTGTGCCGATCTGGCTGGCTACCTGCCTACATACCCCAGGGCAATAATATCGAGAAGAAGGACAAATATACAACGACCGATGAGAGAAAGATCTACCCTGAGAGTTCACCACAACTTCAACATGCCTTCAGCGAGCGATACGTCATACATAATATGAATGACTGAAGTCCAGTGATATACAGGGAGGAAGCAGCAACGGAGTTATGTGGTAAGGAAAGAAGCAAAAATGAATAAGATATATCATTAGCACCAAAAAAATGGACGGATGTACGAAAACAGGAAAGATAAAATATAAAGATCTTGAACACAATGTATACACAATATATTTAATCAAGAAAGGGAAATAAAACTGCGGATTAAAACTGGTTTCAAATAACCGACTTTTAAAAGTCTCCTTATATTGTTAAAAGTAAGTTTGATCGAACCATCAGATATAATTAACGTGCATGCATGCCTCTCCATTGCCAAGGAAATTAAATTCATAATGCAGTTAATTCCATTCGGTTGAGGACTCCAATATTAATTCCTGTTACTTAAATTTTGTTCAGCGTAGGAGAGCCTTCCCGACTGGAAGGATTAATGTATTTATTATTTCCTTCATTAGAAGGGTCTCTTCTATACAGAATTAAATCGTCTGAAGCAACAAGAATAAGTTTACAAATATGTCAGCAGTGGCGAGTCTCACTGCTTGGGGCTCTCCATCTCTGAATAATATGGTCTGGGAATATCAACAATAAATTAATATGGCGTCCTCCGGCAGAAACGGTTAGGGGAAAAAATGCACACAAAATAGTTCAGGATTCGTACATTCATCCATGAGAGCAACCTAGGGAGCTGGTGGGTATGTGGGGGGGGGGGCAAGTAATTTCCGTAAATTTATGTGTGTGCATATTTGGTGTATATGTGTTTGTATTGCAGACCAAATACCTAAATCCTGTTCTGCTGCATGTGTGAATGTGCAAACATTAAGTTCCGCAATATCTTATGCAATGTACACTAGTCTGATGCCAGGCTAATATAACTGGCCATTTGTGAGTGTTGGGCTACAAGACTGTTGAAAATATCGACACTGATAGTTCTCGTGGTATTGGCACCAACTGCGTCGAAATAGAAAAACATGGTGTGGAAATAGCTTCGGTATTATATGAAGTACCTTACAAAACAATGCTAAGCTTCAATTTTGCAGTAAAGAGAGAAAGTACCGTATCGAAGACCATCCGTCTCTTCTTGGTACTCGTATTAGGGAAACTGCTTTTTTTTTTCATAAACACAAGCAAATCGATGTATAATTTTATCCAGCAAGCTGTTGATATCATCTCAAAACTATCTGTGTGTGTGTGTGTGTGTGTGTGTGTGTGTGTGTGTGTGTGTGTGTGTGTGTGTGTGTGTGTGTGTGTGTGTGTGTGTGTGTGTGTGTGTGTGTGTGTGTGTGTGTGTGTGTGTCCGACTCTGAGCAAAGGCTTCAGGGCCTATCCCCAGGGCATATCCCAAAGGCCATTTTGTCCTCCTGCATCTCCACATGTCACCACTTCGGCGCTAACACCCACCGTCCATGTTGAATACATGCTAGGGCTGTCTCATACAGTACTGGTGTACTTGCACACAACAGTCACCATTTTTAAACACGATTAAAGCTGATACTTTGAACATTATCAATGTCGATATTTACAACTCGAAGTGGTCAATTCAGAATAATTAAGAGTAGGTGGTTGGCTTATGATTTTGGTGGCAGTACATGACCAAACACCTTTAGTAGCTTCTTTGTGATTCGAACCAGTTAGTAGAGAACAGAGCCACCACCCTGACCGGGGCTACTACACTCGTGTTACTCTGACTTGGCCTAGAATTGTCATTTCTCCATCTTGAATGCCAAGCTGTAACGGGAGATTAACACTGGAGTATGGTTCTAGTCATGAGGAACTGCTGTGGATAGAATGTAAGCCGCAGCACTGTCTTTTTCTGCCACTGAGCTATGGGAAACGTGTTGCCAAAGGATGAAAATCTTGGCCATGTCAGTGTTAATGAGGTAAAGACCACGATGATCCAAGACCTCCAGGAATGTATTGCGTGTGTACTGCATAGGTACTCTGTGCTTAAGTATCACTTTGTAATTAGTCATGTTATATGTAAGTGGTAGGTGGGGGCGCTCACCATCCACTCACTCAATGTAGTGCTGCTCTCGGGTGTCTACCCTGTCCTCTCCTCCATCCTTCTTTTCTTCCATCTTCTTGTATCTTTCTTTCCTTCATTCTTTCCTCGTCCTTCTGCCTACGGGTGACTTTACACTCCAGCTTCTGTCTTTCATTCCTTCAGTCTTTCCTTTTCCTTCTGCCTGTGGGTGACTCTACACTGAGTGACAAGCCAAATGGTTTCCTGTACACCAGAAAACTATTTACTAAGCTGGGTGGTAACCATATAACCAAATTTTGGCGCCTGGTGGTTTAGTGGGTAATTATTGTGCTCCAATCGGATTGAGCCGGTGAAGGTTTATATCCAAGGGATGGTTGGGGTTTATTGCTCACGTAATGCCATTCAGGGATGAGTGAGGTTGGTCACTCTCATCTTCAATGTCAAGACCAACTGCCAAGCCCCGGGATCCTACGCTCCTCATGGGGCAAAGTAGGATTGGATGATGGATGGATTGATGGATATTTACGTAAGTATATGAAGCGCATTTATATAAAAATTATATACAGTATGTGAAAATGATTATGCTAGTGAGATGTAACTAGGATTTCCAAGACTTAAATGATGTGTAAAAGATTTTGTGACCCATTAATCTTAACATGCTGTCGCTAGTTCTCCCACTTTTCTACCGGCTCTTTCCTTCCTTCTGGATCTCACCTCATCCAGTCTTTATGTGTGAAAGAAAGAAAGATGATGGCTGTAATGGTGACGGGAAAAAAAAAATTATACCCACATACTGAAATGATGACAATGCAAAGAAACAATTATCATATTTCAGTGCTTCATGGATCCTCTACGCATTACTTTCTTTTTTCTATTGGTGTGTCTCGACTAGCTCGCCTCCATTGAACTGATGACCTCTTTAATCCGATGATATATTTTCCGGATTAATCTTGCTACCGTCAAACGATTTCATTCATCCTAGAACGGACCCCTGGTGATGATGTTGTTATTGGTGACTATCTCTAACCCGTCCAGCACCCAAAATATCCTAGCCGAAAAAAGGATGTCCATTAAAAGAGAGAGAGAGAGAGAGAGAGAGAGAGAAAGGAATCCGACAAGAAAAAAATACATTGCCTCACACTCATGTTGGTCGCCAACAGAAAAAATATCTCTAAAGGAAATGGGTGAAGCTGGAGGTCAAGTCATTAGGGAAATAATATGCTGTTCTAAGGTACGCGGTTTCGATCCTAAGATACAGCAGAGAACAGGCTGATTATTCGAAATTTGGTAACAGAGCCTTTACTGATCATCGACAAAAGCCACCGACATGTTTTAAAAACACTGGCGCTGTTACCATCATACCAGCCCTGAATGAGGCAGCTGTGGCAAGTATTTACTACGGAAGGTCGATATTAACTCCGACAAAATAGCATGAGAAGCTATGTGGCATGTAGGAGGAAATATGAGCCTCAGGGAACGGGCAATCAGTGCCAATAAGAGGGCTAAATCAGTAAATGAAAAAAAAAAAAAAAAGTGAACGTATGAGCCCGGCAACCTTTGATTCTTTTCGTACCCTTATTAGTCCATGAGCCTGGGGGGTTGGTCGGTACCATATGAGGGCAGGAAATCTCATAGTGATAATTTGAAAGGCCAACGTCTATAGTCTTCAAAAATGTATGATAGCATTCTGTATCTCTTTGCCTTCCTTGTGATATCAGCCATTACTTTGGTATCACTCGTGATTTTATATCGCGTGACTTGTAGATGTTTTCTCTTTCCCATGACACAATACTTTATCTTTAATGGGGCAAGTTATATACCAAAATGAAGCTTAAAAAACGGGCTTTTCATCAAAGTAAAAAATGTTTGAATATCGTACACTCGGCGATAGCTATGAGCATGTTTATGTAAAAAGTTGTGAAAAAAAAAAAAAAAAAAAAAAATCCTTATAGAAAAGTTATCATGCTCGGTACTGGTGATTTGACTGGTAACTCACATTCTGTAGTTCAGGAACACTCTTTTGATACCAGTACGGGATCCAGAGCTAATATATTAAGAAAGCTATTGGATGTTAAAGTAACTACTATGGAACTCATGTTCGTGAACATAAAGTAAAATATTGAAGAAGGTAACATAGGTTTGTATATAAACTTAACTTCTACGAAATGTGAATAAAACCATATGACTGAAATTCATTAATTTCATCCTCCTCATCCTCACTACTTGACATCCGATTATCACACTTTTGTAATGTACAGTACACACGTCGGTGCATTTTAGTCCATTAGCCAGACAGATACACCTTGGTATAGCACACTTTTTAGAACACTTGCAAGACAAAAGATCCAACAGAGCCTCAGGAACATGTTGACCTTCCATCCATTTAATAACTAGGTGGTCTCCTTCATCTTTTCTTTCTAGCTTCCAGTCAATACCTACAGGACTTGGATTGTGAGGCGTTTGCTGTAAACATCTCCTCCATATGGCAGCCTGATAATTGGTACGCTGTGCATGCTGTTGAATGCAGTCTTTGCTAAGAGGCAGTTGATGGCTTTCTATCTCGCCTTTCCTTGCACAGAAAAGATGGTACCTCAGATCATTCACATGAACACAAGATGTCTTGGGCGCGCAGATTAGACAATTAACTGCTTCAAGCCTCTCCATCATTTCTTGAGAAAGATTCCATTCGCTGCCAAATTCCATAAATGTGTCTAGTACATATTTATTTGTCGTCAGTAATTTAAGTGAACTTATTTTCCCCTTGCCTGCAAATGCACTTACACTATCGCAACCTGTGAAAGCATGCATTCCAACTAATCCTTTGCAGACATCAGCTCCAAGTGTTGCAGTAGCCGTGTCCATTGACAGAATCTTTGTATGTGTCCTAGTCCCACATTTTAGATACAGATGACCACCGATGACATTTTGGAATGCCATGAGCAAGAGTAGCACATCTGTATCATCAGAGCTAATAAGAACGTCTGTATGTCCTTGTTTTACAGCATGTGGAGCATGAAAAAGAAGACGGCCATCAGCTTCTTGAGTACACGATAGATCAGGTACCATCACAGATCCATGTTAGGTTATCTTAAAGCATTGGTCAGCATCTGTAACAAACATAACCTTCTGTTCTAGTTTGCTTTTATAGTGTTGTTGCTTCCATTCATTCACAAGAAATGTTATAAAGTTTGTTTTGTTGGCACTCTTACTCAAAAATGATCTCCACTGATGGACAAGCTGTTTTCCAGTGATACTTTAAAGGCTTGGCCCATGCTGTTTCCCTCTAAGCCTTCTTTCTGAGCTTTTGATGGAAAAATCATAATATGTATCAAAAACAATATCAATTCTTTGAGCCGAGCCTCCCTCCTTCACTGCCACTGCAAAGATTGTCTGTGCAATGCCCCCAAAAGTGATATGATCTCCTTTCACTTTTTGTACTAACATCATGCCATCAACTACAGATACTGAAAATAATGGCATTTCCTCTTCTAATGTGACATTCTTATACAATGCTGTAGCTAGGACTGCCTTGTTTGTTTTCCTTGGTAAACCCTCTGGAGTTAGTCCAAAAGGCTAGGACAATATATCTGTCATTTGTAGATTTCGACGTTGGGCCATAACAATGATCCTCCCAAACAATGACCTGTCTGCCTTCAGTATCACTGCTCTCCCAGTTTCTGTCTTCATTTCTTTCTTCTTACACAAGTGGCTAAAGGTTTTCAGTTTATTCTGCTTGAGAGTATCGAAGAATTTTGAAACAGGTGGGTCTGATTCTGGTCTTTCTTTTTTAAACTTCATGAAACACTTCTCTCCAACATCTAGAGCATTAAGTAAATCTGAAGCAACCTCTGGAGTGGCAGCCTTTGCTGTTGAGTTGCTGATGATGTCCTGTTGATTGGAAAATGGATTTATCCAGCTTTCAATAAGACTGACTATGGCTTAAACTGTCTCTTCATCCTTTCCAATTTTTGACTGCTGGAGATCATGATGAAATGGCTCTGCCGTATTTTCTTCACCTATGTTCCTTAACTGACCTGAAAATGCACTTCTGTGCTCAGAAGTAATGTAATAACGCTTCACTGCCCCTGACATCAGACTGAATCTGGTTATGCCTCCTAGTGTCTGAGTGTCTCTGTTCACTGTTACTTCGAGTGCCTGATCTACTGGAAGACGGCCAAAAGGGTTATTACTTGACATCTGGACAAAAAAGCAACCATTTCTGAAAGCTTCATACACTTCTGGATGTGTGTTCTTCAGAGGTGACATCTGGGCATAATAAACAGGCAGGTATCTGGCATAGTCTGTCCTGTCATATGCAAAAGACCAGGGAATCAGTTCTCTGATGGCATGCTGATGGAGCTCCCAGTTGCCTTCACGGGATGCACACAGCAAGCTAAGAATAATGTCCTCAACCATGTCAATGTAGGACATCCAAAATGCAGACAGATCACCATTAGACTTGCGAAGATGGTCAAGAAAGTGAGACCAAATTGTCTTGAGTTCTATAAAGCCTTGAGAATGCAACAAGTCGGCAGTATCTTTCTGGTTCATATCTGTGTTTAACTGGGCTAGTGTTTCTTGAACTTTCAGGTACTCATGTTCGTCTGCTTCCACTTGTGACATGAACTGTTCTCAGATCAATCTCATTAAAGCCTCATACACAAGTCTGTGAACTCTTACAGCTCGGTTCTACATTCTACCTTCAAGAACTCCATTTACAGAACCTTGTGCAACAACACCAGATTCAATACATATGTCACGCAAGCCAGCATCTTGAAACCTCTTTCCTAGGACAGCCAGAGCATTGAAGATGGTATGGAATGCCCCCATCCTGATTAAGACATTGGCATATTTATCTTTGTGTCTCCAAGCAATCTCAGAAACTCTTGCAAAAATAGTTTGATCTACGACAATGACAATAACTGGCAGTTGTAGCTCTTTTCTGATAGCCTCAGACTGATTCAGGATTTCAAAAGATGTTGTCAACTCAGTTGCAGGGGCGTTTATTGTTGGGAGGTAACAAAGAATGTCTTCTTTGATGGATATATCATTTCTCATTTTTATGTTGAATCCAGTCCAACTCGGGATTGTAGAAATTCAACATCTGATAGTCTGTGAAGGATCCAAATGAAGCTGATATCACGAGCATTTTCTGCAGCTTCATCAGCTTCCTTATTGCTTGTTGTACTTGTGGGCAAAGGTTGTGGACCTACTCTCTTTCCAGCAATGTAAGTTTCCAGCTCTGTGTGCTCTTCAGAAATAGTTCTTTGTTTTTCTTCTTATCAATAACTGGAAGAGCAGGTTTAGGAAGATGAGGACCGAATATTTTGGGCTGCACAGCAATGCCATTAACACGATGGGATGTTCCTTTGCCTGTCAGGGTTTCCTCAAGTCTGTCAATATTATCCCACGCCAAAGTTGTAAAAATACTTGGCTGCAAAGGAGTAGGCAAGACCACCTTTTGGTTCTGTGTAGCAGCTAATTTCTGGAGGCATAGTGCTGTGTCATTTTCTTCAAGCTGTGAGTATGATACACCATGTCCAAGTCTGTTTACCATATGAATTAATTCAGTATTACCTGTTAATGTTTTGATTGCATATGGAAGCACGAAATCTTTTGGTGGTTTCTGCTTTCCTCTTGTTGCGGCATATATCAGATCCTGACCAATAGAATGTATCAATAATTTCACTCTATGGGATAGGCTTTCTTTTTCCGGTTCTCCAGTGAGAACACCAGTCAAGAACTTTGCAGGAGACATGGTAGATTCACAGACTCTCTTATAACATCAGATGGATGATAGGGCCATGGAGATGGCAAACAGTTTTCCTGTATTGATGAGCGAACATAAAATGATGCCTGCTGAATGATGCAATTTATATCACTGGTTTTTTATCTTAGCATTTTCAATTAATTTCTCAGCTTTTTATTTTCTAGGACAACATCTTCCGTTGTAACACTGGTTGGAACTGCTAACAACTTCCCAGCTTCATCCTTATATATGTGAAGAAAGTCACCAACTTCTGATTCCAATCTCCGTCTCATGTGCTTCTTAGCAGAGTCCTTTAGTCTGAAACCTCTAGAATGCATGAAATTCTCCATTCTAGTGGAAAATGTGGCCCCTGGTACAATCAATTTATCAGGTAATATTTCATTTCTTATGAAGGCTAAAAGGTCACCATAAGCCTCAGATTCAACCTTGTTATAAGCTACTTCAGAATCATCCTCATCCTTGCTTGTTGATACAGATTCTTGGTATTTTATTGATTTCAGAGTATAATTTATGTAGCAAGAGTTATGATAATGAGCTTCTGCGGCAACAATGTCTCGACTTGTTATTACTAGGATCTTATCATCTCGTTTTTCCACAGCACATTGTCGAAGTCTCTCATCAACCCTTAGCTATCTGGCCTTGATAAGATTTTCACGAGTTGATGTTCCTTTGAAACATTTATCTCTTCCACAAAATATACATTCAGGTTGATACACTCTGGATGTGGACGGCATTCTGTTCTGTCGCTTTGTAAGTCCACTACTCCCTTCATTGTCATCCGACTTTTCAGCAGATTTTCTTTTAAGGTTCTCCAAATCTCTTTTCAGGGTAAAACGGCTCCTACATTGTTTGTGGTATTTTATGTTGGGCACCTCATGCTCGTGTAGACCTTCTGCAATTTGAAGTAGTGGTGCATGATTCCTCACTCGCGCAGCATCAAGAAGCATTAACCATGAGTCATAGTCTTTGGGTGTTACTACTGTTCTTGGATCATTATCACAAGTTTTGATGTGTATAATGTATTTTTCCTTTACAGATTCCATCTTGACATGGTAGACTTTCTATCATCCTAAGGAACTATATGCCGCATACATCCTCAATGCCAGTAACCTGAAAACAGAAAATACTACGTACCGTAATTATGCATGACCGTTGACGATAGTCTCTGTAAAGATTGAATATGATAGTACTGTAGTTACTTTAACATCCAATAACTTTCTTAATATATTAGTTCTGGATCCCATACTGGTATCCAAAGAAAGCTCCTGAACTATAGAATGTGAGTTATTAGTCAAATCACCAATAACGGGCATGATAACCTTTCTATAAGGATTTTTTTTTTATTCACAACTTTTTACATAAACATGCTCATAGCTAACGCCGAGTGTACGATATTCAAACATTTTTTACCTTGCTGAAAAGCCCGTTTTTTAAGCTTCATTTTGGTATATAACATGCCCCATTAAAGATAAAGTATTGTATCATGGGAAGGAAAAAACCTCTACAAGTCACGCGATATAAAATCACGAGTGATACCAAAGTAATGGCTGATATCACAAGGAAGGCAAAGAGATATAGAATGCTATCATACATTTTTGAAGACTATAGACGTTGGCCTTTCAATTTATCACTATGAGATTTCCTGCCCTCATATGGTACCGAAGGCTAAAGTTTTGAGGCCAGGCTCATGGACTATATGTAATGCGGTCATCAGAATTTTCACCCCGTCCTGCAAAAAGACAATGTTGATAAATTCCACAAAAGAACATCTGATGTATGTGATAAAATTCATTATGAAAGTGGACGAATAATGTCTGACATCCGACAAAAAAAAAAAAAAAAAATCTATGCATTAATGGCTGAACGCCACGCTGGGAGGAAAAATTAGTTAATTTTCTTTTGAGAGAGAGAGAGAGAGAGAGAGAGAAATGAGGGGACTCCACCTTGTTTAGTCGAGTTGTATGTGGGTGAGCTTTCCACAAATGAGAACTGTATTCCACGCAAGGACGAATATTGATTTTCTCTCCTACTAACTTGGCAGCTGTGCAAGTTAAAAATAATACTACAGTGGCGGTTTAGCGTACCCAATCTCCGGGACGCATATTTTGCAGGGGAAGTAATGTGATCTTTTCATGATAGGTCCCGATAGAAAGAAACCCCACGGGTATTAAACGATGATGAATGGCTGTCTTTATGTGTTGCTGAAAATAAAGCGATACTGGGGGAAGGGTGGAAATTTGGCTAGATGAAAGTTGGGAATATTCAGCTTATGATATATTAAAATGAATAATGTTTATTAGCACCACTCTGAAATGAAAGACACGCCTGAAATTAAATGTGCATACCCTTATCCCGCTACAATTGCAAAAATAACTGTTGTGATGAAAGCTGTGTAAAGCGGAGAAATGAAAAGTACAGTTACAAGCATAAAGAATGGATAGAACTAAATATACAGCTTAGGACTAAGATGAAGAGTTGGTGAACAGAATGAAACCTGAAAAGCACCACTACTGATATCTTCAGAAGAACATCAGTCGTCTAGAACAGCAGTAATGAAAGACCAGAAAGGTAAACTGAAATGAAGGCACAGGCAGAAGGTCAGAAACGGTAAGAGGACAATTTGAAAATTTAAAAATCTGTGACAAACTCATCAGCAGCAATTGCAAAGTCTCGTCAGTGTGTTGGAAGGAGGATCAGGAAAGCAAGAACACTGCTAGTCGTGCATACGTTACAGTATCCATACTGGCGGTCAGGAACTAGGTTATGAGAGTAATGGTGCAATCAATCAATCAATCATTTCCTGTGGCACCCTCGGGGATGCATAGGGCCTCGATGAACTCACACCACCACATCCTATCTTGTGCTAACTCCTCAAGATCTCCCCAACACTCATTTTCAGCTTCCCGTCTCATTGTCCTCACCCACGTCTCTTTTGGCCTTCCTCTACCTCTCCTACCAAGTGCCACCCACCCTGGTGTACCTCGTACTATTCCCTGTCTCCTATACACATGTCCTAGCCACTTCCATCGTGAGAACCTAACATATTCATCGACCGGCTGCACTCCCGTTATTTCTCTAATTCTACTGTTTGGTATCCTTTCCCACCACTTAACTCCTAATATTCTTCTAAGTGCTTTGTTTTCAAACACCAAGAATTTATTTTCCATAGTCACTGTGCTGTACCAAGACTCGTGTCCATAAATTAAGATACTCCTAACCATTACCTTATAAAGTTTGATTTTTGTATGCACAGAAAAATTGTTATTATTCCAAATATTTTTAAGCATTCCCATTGCCTGATTAGCCTTCTTTTACCTTTCCTCGAATTCAAAGTTCAAAGAACATCCTTGGCTAAATAAGTACCTAAATATTTAAACCTATCAACTTGCTTTACAACCATACCTCCAATTACACATTCCTGCGCATTTTCCATATTCATATTGATTATTTCAGTTTTTCTACAATTAATAACCAAACCCACCTTGCGACCTTCACTCACCAAACAGTCCAACACTCTCTGCATCTCTTCTGGCCCATCACAGATCAAAACTATATCATCTGCATAATCTAAATCCAAAAGTTTCCTGTTCTCTCCCCAAAGTATACCTGCACCGGTTTCTGTTCCAACGCGTTTCATAATGTAATCAATGACCAATATAAATAGTAAAGGCGATAGAACACCACCTTGAATTACTCCGGACTTGACTTAAAACGAATCACTCAGACAACCATCAACCATCACTTTACAAAATGTGTCCTCATGCATGTTCATAATGACCCTCACAAACTCCTCTGGTATTCCATAATGTCTCATGATCTTCCCCATAGTCTCTCTCGAAACACTATCAAAAGCCTTTTCAAAATCAATAAAACAAAGACTTAACGGTACTCTCATTTCATTAACTTGCTGCAACAAATGCCTAACTATAAAGATCTGATCATTGCAACCACGTCCCTTTCTAAAACTAGCCTGTTCATCCCTCAGAATACCCTCAACCACCGGCTCCAACCTATTTAACAACACTCTACTGAAAACTTTCAAAGCTATCGGTGACAAAGAGATTCCCCTCCATCTACAGTTTATTAGGGACAAGTTCAAAGTTTTGGAAATGCAAGCAATAAAATCAGTCGAACGATAGTTAAACGGTTAAGAATGATCACCCTTTTTAGGAATAAGTTAATTAAGTACAGACTTGCAGCTACAAGAGAAAGTAGTGGTTGACAAAGGCAAAAGAGTTGCCTTGGCAGGGTGTCAACACTGAAAAATACTTCTGGAGAACAATAGGAAGAATACCTTTAGGATTAAAGCCTAAATGATCCCTGTAAATACGAGAGTTCTTTCCTAAGTTGAATACTAGAGTCGTTTGGTGAATGCAACAATGAAGTAATCAAGACGATCTCGGTCTCAAGAGTTTAATACAAATAAATATTTTGCACGCCTAATGCAAATCTGGCCGGTATGGAAAAATCTACAGTACTAATGTGGATGTAGAGACAAAGATGCCTGCACAACATGCTAGATAATACTAAAAACCTAGATGCAATACATTCATTACTAAAGCAACGAATTTAGTCTCTGGTGATGTATACACCAGTTTAATGTCTGACACCATTTCCTGTGAGGGTGAGCTAAAAAAAAAAATACAACCAGGTACTTATATCCAAGTTAAGTAAGGATTCCTCTTTCCAGTGCCCTCCCATCTTATTGTTGGTTCACCTCTTCATCCAGGCAATTTACTCTCACCTCTTCTTCCAACCAATCTACCTTCACCTCTTCTTCCAACCAATCTACCTTCACCTCTTCTTCCAACCAATCTACCGCCCCCAACCCCAACCCCCTCATACTGTATACACTCTGTGTCAGTTAAACATTCCCCTCTTATGGCCAAAGCACGTCAAAGCATTTCTCTATTTTTTATACTCTATCAGACCTTAACAGCTTGGTCCGGTCTCAGAGAGAGAGAGAGAGAGAGAGAGAGAGAGAGAGAGAGAGATTTGTAAAAGAACTCGAGACTAAAGTAAATGGCCAGGTTAAGATATTATGCTGGAGAATAATGGTGTGAAATTTCATTCTGCCTGTGCTAATGAAAAATAACAATGATAATCGTCTTCGGGGAGAAGGTAATAAGGAAAGGGTTATTTTGCATGATATATAACCATAAGTATTGCGGAATTTTGGTGAGACATTCTTCACAATTTCTTGATCAGGTTGAGAGAGAGAGAGAGAGAGAGAGAGAGAGAGAGAGAGAGAGAGAGAGAGCGTGCTTCATTGGTTTCCGTTTCACTTCACATTTTATTTCAGTGTGCCACCCTCATGACAAACAACCTCTTTGGACCCCTTCTACGTGTGATGGCAAGGGCTTTCCATTCCAATTCTTTTTATTTGTGAGCTTAACTGTGTGTGTGTGTGTGTGTGTGTGTGTGTGTGTGTGTGTGTGTGTGTGTGTGTGTGTGTGTGTGTGTGTGTGTGTGTGTGTGTGTGTGTGTGTGTGTAAGTTCAGGGGTATGGATTGCAGTGAGAGTTAGGTAATGAATGTGTGTGTAAGTGTGACTGTTAGACGAAAGGTGCAAGAGGAGAGGATTGCGTGCATGAGACAGTGTAAACATGATAGTGTGAAAGTGAGGCGTGGAGGGAGATGTGAGTGTGACTGTGGGTGTGAGTGTGGGAGGTACGAGTAAAAGTGCGAGTATGAGTGAAAGTGTAATCACGAAGGGAACAGAGCAGAGGCTAAGAATATGAGTAAGGACGAAATATGTTAGAGCAAAAATATTACTGGTGTGAGTGTCATCCCGGGGAGATGGGATGAAGAATATTACCCATGTGCCCCATGCGTGTCCTACAGGATGATTATTTGGGAGCAGGTCTTGGTGACGGTGGGAGGGGAGGGCGAAGCTGGAGTTCTTACCCCATCTAGGCGATTTGGTGGCCTGCCCGGTTTGCTAGTAGCATCAAGTTTTGGAGTGGGTTCGACTCCTATTAACTAACATGGAGTTTATGAGGTCAACGCTTACAAGATAAAATAACCTGTCAGCAGCATTCCTTACGGACGGTGGCGATATGTGCCAGTGCGTTGTAGGTAGGATGACTGACAGGCCACGTGGAAAGTGCTGTAAATTCTATGGCCAAGGTTGGACAAATTACAATTAAAATAAGTTAACCAAAACATATACCATACCATTACCTTCCTTCACTTCTGCGTCACCCTCTGTGCCTTGTATCTGTCTGACTCTCCTAACCTCCGTATGGCTTTAACTCCACCTACGTATTAAAGGGCAGCGACCTCATCAGCCAGCATTTATTTTGCATGAAACCTTATACCTCACTTATCTACAGACAAGGGAAATTGGGTTGTAATGATGATGATGTTACAGAAGGTGGAACTGGGAGTACAAGCATGAAAATACGTATAACGTAGAGCAAAGTCCTTTGACTTTTACGACTTCTTATAGCCGAATACTGTACTCTGGTCCGTTCGTGGGTAAAATGAGCAAGCACGTCAGTACCGGGGAAGCTATTCATGGGGATAGTTTAACCCTGTTTCTGCTAGAACTGCTTGCACCTGAACAAAGTGGTTTGATTTTCGCCTAAGGAAAACATCTGACTCTTTTCATACCAGTGAAGCAGTTCCTGATGCTGACATACTGGTACAAAATCCCTCGACTAAAATTGACATGCTAAGATTGAATACCGTAGCTATACTCTTTTTTCTCCATCTGGGCCTAAAACTGCTATCTCTCCATCATAAACGCTGAGTTGTAACAGTAGGTTAACAGTCGAATATGATACTGGTCAGAAGTAGTGCCATGGAATGGATGTAGAGATGTAGCATTGTCTTTTTCTGCCGCTGAGCTATTTGAAATGAACTGCATTAGGACAACAATCAGGGCCTAGTTAAGGTAAAAGAAGTATAGATGGACCCACAGCTGCAAAAGTGTCAATGATCACAACTTACTGACAGAACTTCCCTCAGTGGAACAAATTCATCAGATATTAGGAGGAAGAAAATATCTCCCCATACAGGGTAACCTTTTCACTTCAGTGCCGGAATTTTCTTGTTTACTAATGTCACTTTTAGGGGATAATGTTTAACTTAGAAGAACCACACTGTAAAGGAATTAATGGGGATTCTTTATATCCTTTACTGCAAATGATCTCTCCAATATTAACAACTCTGTTACGAAATAGCAAGTGGGAAAAAAAAAGTTTTAATGAGCTGGTTGAATGCTAGGACTAACCTAACTAATATTGATTGGCTATTGCCTGGATAAAGTAACTGCGATGTAGGTGGGGCGAGATAGTGTAAGAGAGGAAGCAAGTTTGAGGGGGAGTATTCTACTAACCTGAAGAATTAACAAAGTTAGTCCAAGGCGCTGAAACTAGGTAGACCTCTCTCTCTCTCTCTCTCTCTCTCTCTCTCTCTCTCTCACCATACCATCTTTTTTCTCTTTTTCTTCTCTCTCACTTTATTTCCACACTTTCTTCCCTCTTTCCAGGAGTTTTATCCACATAAATATTACTTTCTGTCTCCACTTAATCATTCTTTCCACTTATTTTTATTCAACATATATACCAGTCTCTTCCTCCCATTCCTCCTTCTTTCCAATATTTTTTCCCCAAGACATTAATGATTCTTCTTGTTTTGGAGCATTCTTCACCATATATTGTTTTGTTCTTCACTCTCACTTTCCAGACTCTTTATGACGCCTTAGGCTCGTGTCCCACATTCAAGTTCATCTTCGATAACGGCCCTGATCACCACGATCTTACCCTCAAGGTATGATCTTGGTGAAATGCTACGATCATACCTCAAACGGTAGGCCTAAATGGCTCTTTCACGACACAGTCACGTTAGTGCTAAGACACACAGAGACATTGCTACGACATCCCACGACACCCAACGGAAGCGTCACGTTATCATGACGACACACTACGATCTTCCTTCATTTAAAAAATGAAGGTCACTTTGACTCTACGTCACGCCAAGACATCGCCACATAGCGTGTCGCAAGTTGTCGTAGCGTGTCTTAGGTACAACTCTGCCTGTGGTAGGTATAACTTCGTGCGTCGTAGCTGGCCTTCGGGATCTAATCTCCAAGTTATTGCTACGACACGTCTAGTCACACCTAAACGACAAGCTACGACAACGTACAACAAGCTAAGACACGCTAAGTCACAGCTAAGACAAATGATGTTACCGTCACGACATGTCACGTTTTCCTCCTTGTCGGCGCCCGCACAGACAATTTTTGAACATTCCAAAAATTGTCGTAGCGCGCCAAGAACCGCGAAGAATGACTAAGTTCTCCACGTCAGCGCTACGCCATCGCTAAGTCACGCCACGTTACTCATGACATGCAGCGACACACGAAGACATGAAGATTGTGGTGCGTCGTGGGAAAGTTCCTGACAGTGGGACATAAACTTTACTCTATCTGATGATTTCGTGCCTCTCCCAGGAAAAGTAATAATATACTCTCTCTCTCTCTCTCTCTCTCTCTCTCTCTCTCTACGCAATGGCTTTGTTGGGTGAAACGTAAGAGGCAGAGAGTTAGATAGATGCATAGACAGAGAGAGAGAGAGAGAGAGAGAGAGTCATTTTAGTCCTTCCCAGCCCCGTATACCTGAGTGGCATCGGTATAAGTGACATAATCTCACCTAACAAGGTACTAAACCCCATCCCGGCAAAGTGTGGGAAGAGGGTGTGACCGTCCCACCATAACGCTGCAACACCACCTTAACAGCGATGGGATAGGCTACTGACGCTATGCCTTTGTATTAGGAAAACCCTGGATTCAGTGCCTGTTACAGAACTAGTATTTACTTGTGCCATTTACTAGTTTACGTAGTTGAAGCATATATACAGAATTTGAACTAGATTCTCGTCGTTCTCTTTCCATATCAACGTTTTTCCGACCTGTTTTTAATACACGAATGCGTATATCTTTTCGTATGAATAATGAGTAAATGAACATACATTCCTGCCGTAAGCATTAAATATTCATAAAGAAGGAAAACAAGTAGTATTTACGTAAGATTTGCAGAGTAACAGATCTATACTAACTATACTTTATTGCAATAAGTGGCCTGTCTCCAGCTGCGCAGTTCTGGCACACTCCCTGCTTGACTCAGTCAGTGTAAAGCCTGCGGCAGTGCGAGGGCCGGACCACCCTCTTATATAATGCATAACTCACCAAATATACTGGCCGCTGTCAGGCATTCCAGTGGTCAGGAACTTCCGTATTTGCATGTGGACAAAGGGTGGCCAGTTGCAGACACCCACAGTATGTCCTGGATTAGTAACAAAGGAAAGAAAGAATGTCTGTCTTGGGGAACTGTAATTATTTATTGATACTTTCAGCCTGAGACGTTATTATTGTCTCTGATATTAGTAGTAGTAGTAATAGTAGTAGTAGCAGTAGTAGTAGTAGTATACTATCATCTATCTATCTATCTATCTATAGCCCGACGCCCTAATCCCGCAAAAGGGTGGCCGCAGACAAAACGCCTCCAAGTCACTCTGTCACCCACTTTTTGACTCCCCTCCCCCCAACTCACCCCCCCTCCCTCATATACCTCTCAACTCCATCCCTCCACCTCATCCTCGGTCTACCCCTCCCTCTCCCTCCCTCCACCTCACCTACATACACCCTCTTAGTCAGTCTTTCATTCTCCATTCTCTCCACATGTCCAAACCACCTCAGTGTATTTCTCCTAATCTTTTCAACCACATCCACATCTACCCCACAACGTTCCTTCACTTCTTCATTCGTCAACCTGTCCCTCCACGTCACTCCACATGCTCCTCTCAAGTAACTCATTTCCACTGCTCTCACTCTTGACTTGTTCCCCTCTTGCAAGGTCCACGCCTCGCTTCCATACGTCAGGGTAGGGATCACAATACCATCATGCAGTGACTTCTTAACTTCCATACTCACCTCCCTATTTCTCATCACTGCTTTCAGTGTACCAACAACCTTTCTTCCCTGCTGTACCCTTTCACGTACTTCATCCCGCAAAGTTCCATCCTTACTCATCACACTACCCAAGTACTTGAATGCACTCACATTCTCCATATCCTCACCATCCAACCTCACTGCACACTCTGTGACTTCATTCCTCTCAAACACCATAACTTATTATTATTATTATTTTTATCATTATTATTATTATTATTATTATTATTATTACCGTATTGTTGTTGTTGTTGGTGGTGGTGGTGATGGTGGTGTTAGTTATCTCCTGATGGGCTAATGAGTTAAGACGCTGCAATCGGATGTAGCCCTGAAGGGTTATCATCCGAGAGATAATAAAGATTTATTGCTCACATAGTACCGCTCAGGTGTACATAACTGGTCACTTTCCCTAAACGCCTGGACTGTGAAGCCTAGCCCCGCGTTTCGATTGGGACAAGAAAGACTGGATGACGTACCTATAGATCTCAAGATTTTTTCCTCTTATAGCATACTTTTCAAAATACCGTGGTTACATACGGCATTTATTAATCCCTTCTCTGTTACGGAGCTGTCTTAAGCTTAATAAAATTATTTGTAGCAATAAAAACACACTGCAAAAGACTCCAAAAATCCCTTTACTAAACATCAATTCCTGAAAACTCGTTATCAGCATATCAATGTTAATTTTGAAACAAAGATTTTTTTTTTTTTTTTTTTTGGGGGGGGGGGGGAGTCATTTATTCCCGCACATTCCTCGCCCCCAGACTTACTGAATTTACTGCACATGCCGATGTATGTGCGGAACAATAAAGATTTATGAGAAAAGAAAGTCAACATATCGATGTTAGCACTGCACGTAGTAATATTTGCCTTGATATTCGCGGACATATCTCACTCTCACAAACCTGTTGTATTTACTGGTGTATGTGATAAACGACAATGCTTACTAGAAAAGGAAGCCAAACATCATTTTCATTTATTCATTACAACCATACCTCACCCTTCAACTTACTGCATTTATTGATATATCTGAAGAACGATAAAAGTTTGTTGGGAAACACATGCACCATTTCGATTTCAGTGCTAAACCTAACATTTCTTTACATGTTAGGCTATACGCTGGCATACCTCACCCACGCAGCATAATACATAGCCGAGGTATCTAGCAGACAACAAAAGCTCATTAGAAACAAAAGCAACGTATCGATGTTAGTACTGAATCTGATATTTCTTTGATGTTCCCAAACATACCTTAGCCAACCTAACATACTGGATTTACTGCAATATGTGACGAATCAAATAAGAGCCACACGAGGAAGATAAATGTCAACAATGCAGCAGGTACAGTAAGGAACATGAGTTCCTCAATATTCCACTGCATGTATTACACACTTATGGCATGCCCCACTCTTCTCCTCCATGTATCATATCAAAGGAAAAAAATTATGGGTGGAGAAATACACCAAACATCGTCCAGCTTTGAAATATTAAACACCACATGGAAATGAGGAGCAGAAGAGGTGAAATATTAGGGTAACTTTTGTCTCCAACTGAACAGCCAACACACCTGAACACCATGAACTCCAGGGGATGGATCGAGTCCAGGCGCCACCGAATTATAACCATCTGACCTTCTGCAGCTGCTATTCTGACAGCGGGAATGTGGCATATGTGCGCTGGCTGTGTGTGGGTGTGAGGTGTGTGTGGAGGGACTGTGGAAGTGTGTGGTGGTTATGCATAGGTGTGGATTAGGTGTGGAGAGGTGTTGAGTGGCTGAGTAGAAGTGTGGAACAGGTGTGGAGAGGTGTAGGGTGGCTGTGTGGACGTGTAAGACAGTGGTGTAGAAGTGTGGGACAAGTGTGTAGAGGTGTCGTGCAGGTGTACGGCCGTGTGTGGCGGGTTTTCGGTGGTATGGAGTGAGTGTTGAGGTGTGTGGGGCATGTATGGGTCAGGTAGGAAGATACCCACACTCCCACCACTCGCTACCACCACACTAAGCGTCACCAGCGAAACATGAGGAGGACCACCAGCACTGTGTTGCAGGAGGAGAAAAACCGAGTTAGCTAATGGGTCGTGAAATTACGAAAACCATCCGTCCTTTATCCCTAATCATTAGCAAAATCAGTCATCGTCTCCACCATCACTGAAGTGGAGAAAGGAGTGTTATATAGCTGAAGTATTTTTTACCACCAAAATACCAGTCAGCGAAGCATACCTCTATCACTACCCTACGGGGGAAGAGAACTCAAGAATTCTCTATTAGTACGACAGTAAGTTGGAAATAAAAAACACGTAGAAACTTGATCAGCAACCTCCTAACAATGACATAACAATTTACTATTCTCTTCTTGCCATTGTAAATTATTTCATTCGCTTATGAAAGGTTTCTCGTCTTCTAAGGGTTACATATAATTCTGACACGCAGATACAAATCTAAATGTCTGAAAATGAATTTCACTATGAGTACAGCTAGAATGTTGTGCGTGTTTTTTTATACACGATGTAATTTAGAGCGAATATGCTGAAAAGTATTATGTTGGTTCCCGTTCATATGCTGTGCACATATAGCAGACATTAACTGGGTACGTGGCGTTACTGTACCGCAGTGCAAGTGCATCTTTGAAATGAAATACTAAGATTATTACGGCAAAAATTAACAGCCCAAGAGATATCCTCTGCATGAGGAAACGCAAGAAACTGTTTGGCTCTGCAACCCGAGGCCATGCGCCGCAGAAAGTGAACATTAAACATGTTTTCAAACAATTATCAACGTTATTAAAGTAATGGAATAATGAAAAGTCAAAATTAATCATAACTTTTATTGATGATATTCATACCTATATCTGCTTACAAATCATCTAGTATTTAACACGTCCCGACAAATGCAGGCTGGTTAAGAGACTTATAGCAGGGCTCTGTAGTGAAAGATGGCTGAGTTTGTGCCCTCAATATGGAGAAAAGTCTGGGCCAAGATAAAGAAACTTATAATTATAGGATCGAGTGACTATCATAGTCGAATTTTTTTCCGCATGAAGTACAAGTGACATGGAAAGATTATCTACGCCTCTTTCCTCATCCTTTTTGTAAAATAACATTGTTGTTATGATTGGAAATGATAACAAATTTGTCTGTGGATCGCAGCCAGCCCCATTAACCCTAAGTCTCAGGTTAGGCTACTCCATGAATTTGTGTCCACCAATACGAACATGTACTGTCGCCCTTAAAATGTTAAGACTCTGCACTACACTACCCATATCAGCTAAAATGAGTTATGAGTGGCCTTATTATGAATGCAGAGGGAATTTCCATTAGTTGATAAGTTTATTTCTTTTCGAACAAGTAATTCCTTGCATAATTATAGTATGCTGAAAAAATTACAGTATCATATATTCCAGAGATACTGACCATGACGGTACATTATTGTCTCAAAGCAGCTTAGGAGGCAAAGTAGATCATCCCGGGGATGGGGACTTTACTACTGTGGGGCTGACTAGTTTGTATTGGGTGCGAGCAAACCATCGTCAGACTTAACCGCTTGAAAGCGTACAGTGTTCAAACATAAGCAAAAGTACAATATTGTAAATGTCACATTGATAATTTAAAACATTGCTCAAGTATTTACTACTCCAGGAAGAGACTATATTCATGAACCTGCGGCAAAACTATTGTAGTAATGCAGCAGTTGACATGTCATATTAGTTCAAAATTGCAAGCTGAGCAACTCTGTATTTCATAAGAATGTTTAAATGCCCTTCTATTGCCAAAATTGAAAATCGCCTACTAGCCAGCTGTTGCGTCAGCTGATGCACCAGCTGACATGTTCAGCTGACGCAGCTATTGACACCTTTAATCAACTAAATTTCCCAAGGTGAGCAACTTAGCATTTCTTAACAAAATCGCTCAGAGCTCTCCAAGAGCAGATATTCGAACTTTCCGAGAAAGAAAAAAAAATCCCCCAAAGAGTACCACTTACTGACCTGCCTGTATCGCCGCAGGTAATAACGCGAATCACAAACAACATAATGTCCTCAATAACTCTTTTACGATACGCTGTATTGCTGCGTGTTTACTGATGAAAAAAGTTTATGAGACACTGATATTTTTTATGACGTAATACGTTTATGGCCCCAGCAGAGGTGTAGGGACCCGGGGCTAAGCCAAGCCGTCCATAAATTTAAGACAAGACTGACCGTGGCATCATATGAGCAACAAACCACAGCCTTCTCATCGACGTAAATCCTTAATGGGTCACATCAAGTCGGGGTACCTTAACCCACTGTGGGGGTGTATGATATGTAAGTGGACTACTGGGCCTTGGGAACAGGCTGTGAAGCCTATGCTCAGAGTCGGACCAAAGAAAAAAAATCATGGTATCTTTCTGTTGGCTGTATTTTTTATTCTATTGCAAGGAAGAAGGAATCAAAGAATGAAGCTCGCAAGATGGTTCCCCCGAAAAAGCAAATAAATAAATAAAGAAAGAAAACAGCCAAATTCAAGATCTGCTTACTCTGATATGTCTGGAAACATTGCGTTTAAAGACTGAAAGTCGTAGGCAGAAGGGAATACAGTAAAAAACAGACAGTTTCAGAAATGATTTGATTTATACATGAAGGACTGGGAGTAAATGTCTGCTCTTGTACTGGAGAGTTGGACAAAACAGGGATGAGAGTTTGCTGCCAGACGGGTGCTACACGCTCGTCGCACTGGAGGAGGGATGCAATAAGACAGTTCAGAAGAGCAGTGACCATTGAAGTGGCGATTAAAAAATAAAAAAATAAAAAATAAAGATACAACAGTGCGTCGAAGAGATAGAGGCTGAAGGGAGCCAGTTGGAGAGGGAGTAGTTAATGAGACTGAAAGCCTTTGACCTCAGCTTGTTAAGAACGGCTGTATAGGAGAGCCACTGCACATATGAGAGACTGAAAGGCGAATGAAACTCCTGTAAAGTCAGCAGCTGTGTGAGGATAACGAAGGCGCGGAATCGGCTTAGCGCACCTAGTCTCTTAGATAAACATATTGCTAGAGGTAATGTGATCATTTCATGATATATCCCAAAAGAATAAAACCCCAAGTATGTTCTGCGATGATGCAGGATTGAGTTTAATATTGTTTAATATTAATGGATACTCCTGCAAGGCCGCATCTTATTGGAGTGCCTTAACCCACTAGACCACTAGGAATCTATTTGGTGGCTGTATTGTATAGTAACCATCCAGCAGAGTTAATGGCTTCTTGGGTTACAGGACCCCCTTTGCTTTGTCACTTACTGTGAAGTCAAAGGGAGGCAGTACTACATCATATAAGCGGATGGAAGACATCCCCACCAACTACTAAGACAGTGAATAGGTGACACTACATTTCACATTTATTCATGTCATTTGTGTTAGATTTTTTTCATTCTTTTTTCCATATTCAAATTCTTCGTCTCCCGGCCACCTCCAGTACCAATGTTTGGGTCAAAGGGTAAACACGCTCAAGTAAACAGGTTCTCCAATACCTACTGTGTGCTCAGGTAAAAATACTCTTAGAAACATCTGTGTCTTCTTCAAGTAAAAATAGATATACCATGTGGCCACGTGAAGGGTCCTCCAATAACTTCCATGTGTTCAAGTAAATGGTCCTTCAACACTTACCACATGACCAGCTAACATGGTCGACGTGCTCAGGGAAAGGATTCTACAATGTCTACTGCACATCGAGTAAAAATTATTAATGTGCATAGGGAAAAGACTCCTTCAACATCTACGACATGCACGGGTAATAAGTTCCTTCCAATACCTATAGGTACACCATACTTAGATAAAACTATCAGCTACTGAACTCTGGCTGGCGGTAACAATGGATTAATTCTGGTCACGCAAACTAGTTAGAATTTCATCCCAGTGGCCGAACGTTGCCAGACCACACAAACTAGTCTGGGCAGAGCTGATTTAAATATAAAGTTTAATAATATGGCTGTGTATGTTTTAACTTATTCCTCTGAGAACCTCGAGTTTAGTTTAATCACGCTGTCTCCAGTTCAACATGCATTTTTTAACATCATGGGTTTCATTAGGCTCTGCCAGAAGTTGGGGACAAGTTTAAAGCTTAAAAATTTCGTTTTTTCCCCCTTCAGTACAATAAAAAGTTTGTTTCATATTTACTACTGTCGGTCGACTTCTTCGGTTAAAGAAAACCTGTTATAAAAAAAAGAATTTGCAGGTTTTCATTATTCCAATCAGTACAATGGCGTCTTATTTTACTTCATATTTGCTAGTCATTTTCTTTTTCTTTTAGTATCTTATGGGGCCTGAAACAGAGAAGGGATTAGTCCTTTCCCTAGGACTGCATCTTGAGGTATAAGCTAGAAAGGTTCTTAACCCAGCTTTAATAAGATACCTATCAGTGCAGAGATCAAAATATTACTGCACCAAGTGACACATACGGAGGTGATATGTTCTCTTGCATCATATGAAAGTACACAATTTCTGATGATTTTCGTTCAGACTACTCGTTTTCAGACTACTCGTCTGAACGAAGATGGAAATATTCTACTTCAAGTGACTCAAATAGTTTATATATGAGGTTCACTTGCAACATTCAAAAAGAGACGCAATTACTGTTGACTTCCGTGTACACCCACTCCTATAACGTAAATGAAAGAGCCGGCCTTGACCTTTGACGCTAGAAGCATTTGTATTCTGCTGGAAAATGAAGGAGAATCATGCTGCACTTTAGCATGAAATATCCCACAGCATACTTAGGCTATATGGGAAGGATACACAATGAGAAGTATTAACCTCTTCTGTACCAAAATATATATTTTTTTCTTTTTAGGTTTGCTACCTCTGGACGAGTATACTCAGTTCTCGAAGAATTTTTCATATCAAAGGAGCTGCTGGAGGTTACATCAAACCCGTTACAAAACAGAAAGTTCTTCCTAAGCTGAATAAAACTGGCTGGGGGTAGCGAGGAAGAACTAAATATTAAAAAGTCATCTTACTGAACAGATTAACCATGACGTATTACTGTTTTCAGAGTTAACATTTGCATTAACGACTGAAGATCCTCAAAAATGCAAGTGATAAATATTTTGGACAGAAAAGGTCAGGATCGTAAACAACAAGAACAAAGGAATTCTGATGCCCTGGAGGAGGTTTGCTCTCACTGAGTGTTCTCGCTTTACTCTGCTTAGTATACACTTTTCGAAGATATAGTCCTCATTAATACATTCACCTCTATATAGTGTCCTCACCTTAGTTGAATAAAACCCTGAAGAAATAGATAAATAAATAGATATAAATGAATGAATAAATAACAGTTTATTGACAGGTACAAGCAGTCAGAGGCTGAAAATATACTTAGAAATACAATTTATACAAATTAAAATGGAGAGTGAACAAATATGTAGAGAAGTACAGTAACTGCTGGTGTATATGGAAAACGATCTAATTAAAGGTGAGAATGTTAGAAAATAATCTGCTGGCAGGCAATTACACAGACATAAAATCCAGGTATTTCGAAAGTTAAACATACTGTAGTTGGGATGGTGGTGTGTAAAAAGTAAAATAATCTGTCATAGTGTACATGCTTATGGTGACTGATTCAGACTTCCTCCCTACAAGTTCTCATTTTAACAACACAGTTTGAAGGTAGCCAGAATAAAACTTGAGCCACGGTAAAGCAGGGGTTATATAATCTTATTTTTAGATAAAACATGAGGGCACTTATCGGAGATATATAGAGGTACACGAGATAGGAACACAACTTTATCCCTTGTCAGTTTTGCTGGTGAAACTAAGAATGTGTGTTTATTTTCTCATTTTGTTTCTCTCAATTTCAGGCTCTTCCTACAACATGAAAATTGAGAGAGAGAGAGAGAGAGAGAGAGAGAGAGAGTGGTGGCAGAGAGGTGGAGTGGCAGCGGGGGGAGTATGTCGTGATGGGGGCAACATGTGAGTCAGTCAATACAAGAGGTAAGGGGGGGGGGGAATTAACGTAGGAGGAAGCAACGGCCAGCATAAAAGTTTTCTAAAGTGGTGAGCCTTGAAGGACTAGAATAAGAAATATACGAAACATGAGGTAGCAGAAGAAGGAAAAGGCAACGAATGGGTGTTATGGTAAGCGAGAAAATGAATCCCTCCAGGATAATGGCAAGCTCATCCCTCTACAAGACGATTGTACTCAGCTTTGAAATCTCTTAAAAAGAAGGCGGTAAAGTGTTCTCTGGTCTCATCAGGATGTGGTGTTTTCCAATTTTATTCTTTCTGCTCCTAGATTTTTTTTTTTTTTTTCAGCTTGGAGAACATTAACTTTCTGCACGATGATATTGTCTTAATATTATAGTTTCTAGTATTAAGCAATTTCATTCACTTTGGTATGTTTGCAGAGAATAAATTATATGACGTCACCATTCTGAAGAGGCTTATCTTCAATCGCTAATGCATGGAACATTAAAGGGACGTTTTGGGGAGAGTGTAAGTCAAGGTCACTTGACGTTAAATTCACCTCATCTTGACTTAAGGCTGGCAAATGGGAAAAAAAATAAGCTACACCGAGGCCAGAAAGTCAGGAGGAAGTTATGTTGAAGTATGGCTAATTTAACTTAGGTGAAGATGGCGCCAATGGTATCCTGACTTTTAGGGCACGTCCACACGTGCCCTCGAACATATGTTGGCAACACGGCAGGCAACATGTTCGGGTACATGTTTGAAGCAGTATGTCAGCTCTGGAACTGTCTCCCTCTGTCTGTATTTCCTGCTGCCTATGATCTCCAGTCTTTCAGAAGCAGTGTGTCCAGGCATCTCGAAATGATCGGATCTTGAATTTGGCTCTCTATTGTATTTTGTTTTTCTCTTGGAGGGAACTGTTATTGCGGGCTCATGGCCTTTGGTTCATTCTTCCTCGCAAAAAAAAAAAAAAAAAAAAAAAAAAATGTATGCAAAAATTTTTAATTGCAGCTTCGAAAAATGGCAGCAGAGGCGACGGGATAAGTGTGTCCATTCCAGGCAGCTGAGACTTCATCATGATGTTCCCAACATGATCTGGATGCTGCTGTTCCCAGCATATTTGCAGCATGTTCGTTACTGTGTTGCATACATGTTGCCAGCGCTTGTTCGAGCACACGTGCGGACGCGCACTTACATGAAGTCACTTGACTCTGGCTCTGAGTTTCTGTTTGTAAGTAAATGTCGATAATTTATATGTGTTATTGTTTACATGACTGGCACATACCAAAGCTCTATGCTCACATTAAGCTAAGGAAAAACATCTGACTTTAACAATGAACAGAAAACTAAAGCTTTACCGACGATGAGGGAGATGGGGTGCGAATATTAAAAGTCTCAGACTCCTATGCTGACACCCAGTTGTATATAACCGTCTCTTTATTTGGGACACAATATTACTGTAGAGTTATCCTGCTCATGAGAGGATCAATCTCTTTTGCCTCTGTGACTTGAAGCATACGAGCCAAAAGCAATGAGTTTTATTACTTTACTGAAATGACTCTGAAACTCGAGTGGAAGGAAATGAAGCGAAAAAGAAATCCCGGAATAACTCAGCAAAACACAGGCTCATCTGAAGCCTCACACTGCATACTTCCCCTTTTACCATTCTCAGGCGCATATAATAAACTCTCAGCAGTATGAAATCGCTTGTTATTAGCTAGGCTAGAGTAACAGCTGTCCCAACCACAAGAGAGTTAACAGCACTAGTATTAACACCCCCAGGCTTCTATACTTACCTTCAGCTACATAACCTAACCCAGTGTAAATTGAGCAATATTAACAGTGGCCATTCGAAAGATAACACCTTCAGCACTAGGGTTCTCTCCTGAGACGAATAAAATCGTTTGTCGGAAGGATGACTAAAATATAACTGACGTCAGTTACCTAAAGGAATAATGGAGATTTCGTCTAACCGCTAGCCAGAAGGAATTTCTTAAAAAAGAAAAAAAAAATATGTGGGTAGCAAGAATAAAAGAAGTCATACTGTTCGTGGTGTTTACTATTCTGGACTTTCCCTACGATTAATAATATCATTTGGTGGTATACTGTAGCATCAATAACATCAATAAAGTAACATAACAATGATCCATTGAGGAGACATACAGTTCCCAATTATTCACTCACATTTATTCTGTCTAATCCAAGAGCTGACTAGTATTATGAATCTCCATCTTCAGGCAGTGCTGATTAGGAGTCAATGATGTGTTCTAATATAATAGAAGTGCTTCCACACAATTAATACTTCATCGTGAGCAAGCCTAGCAAATCCACTACATGAGCAGCAACGGGACTAGATGAAGTAATTTTCTATACCAAAATGTGGAACTAAAAGCAAAGACGAAAGTAAAATAAGTAACATATACTACGATTTATTGTTGTTGTTGGTTGCTACCACAATAGGCCTGATCAAGCGGACCCATCAACCACAGGCAAGCAACTGTCCCTGCAGGGTCGTACCATGCAGTGAACCGATGTTCCCACGCGGATGACAGCACCCGCCAAAACAAGCAGCGGGGATTAGTGTGAAGGTTTGATTCCTGGCTGGACACCTCATTTGTGTCCCTTAACCCAGTGTACAGTGGCACCATAACAGGCTACACGTCACCCCGTTATCTGGCTATTTGGTTACCAACCAGCGTTGTTAGTAGTTTTCTGAGTTATATACAGGAAATCATTGGGCTTGTTACTCAATGTACAGCCATCAGAAGTGGAAAGAAGTGTAATAAATAGTGGCAAGAGGGATGAGTGGAAGAAAGGAGGACGAGCAGGAAAATAATGATAGACATGATTAAAAAGTAGGCAACACTACATCATGTGAGTGGATGATGGTCGATTTACTGCAAGGGAATGTAGAAAAGAATAACATGTTAGGCGCAACAGACAGCACAGACCACAGACAACAGCAATCCAAGACAACTCAGATTACCATTAAGATTTAATTAACTCTTCCTTGGCCCATGGTCCACATAGGCCCTATCCACAAAATTTCACTAAAATCCATCAATAACTTCTTTTGAGAGATCTTGTGAGCAAAATAAGCAAATGAATAAACAAAGAAAGTCCTCAACCTGGACTCGAACTTAGATCACCATCAAAAATTTAATAAACTCCTAGGCCCATGACCCACATATTCACAAATTATCATTGAAATCCAACTATATTTCCAGATATTGTGTAGAGAAACAAAACAAACAAACAAACAAACAAACAGTGAATATATAACCTCCTCAGCTTCGCTGACGGAGGTAACCATCATATTTCCTCTTGACTGTAACCGCCAATAAATATATTTAAAAGCAGAATTCTTAAGCGTCTTCAGCCAAACGGAATTGTAAAATAAAGCTTTCATTTTTTCCCCCTGCAGAGATGAAAGGCTTTACCAGCTCAGCATTGTCCCCTTTTTATTTGTTTAATAAAAAGGTCTTTCTCGGTTCTTGAATGAGTCGTTGCCTAACTTATACCTGACATTTTTCACTACAGTCGTGGTTAAGGAGCTTTCCTAACGCTGTTTCCTCAGTGGCTTTTCTTTCCCTTTTCACCTTAACTATTTACGTTCAGTGAAATTATTATCTTTAATACCGGTATTTTTATTTCCACATGATTTTATTTTGTTTAAGAGAAGGTTTTGTATCCAGTACGGCAGCAGCTACTAAATAACAATAACATCATCTGCAAGAATATATCAATAAAACACGTCATCAGCCAGAACACACTAATAAAATACGTATCTGATTTAAAGGGTTAAAGTGTGGCCTGGTGTTCATCCCCCTCACCTTCCCCCCAGCCTGCCCCCTCCTGCCCCCGTCAGAGCACCGTGGCAGTGGCAGTAGCGGCGACATGCGTCATATGGGCAGGGCTCCGAGAATACAATAACCCAACACCAACACGCTAAAGGGAACGGCACACAGGCTTCCTTCTCTCTCTCTCTCTCTCTCTCGTTTTTCAAATCTTGTTTTTAATAACCTGTTATTAATTCTGTCAATAACTTCAGCCTCCTCACTACAAAGCCATCTATTTACATTACTTTTTCTGCTGTCAACAAACTCTTTTATTCAACTTAGGACAGACTTTTTACCTTAAAGGGATGGATATACCTTCAATTCATCCCTTCACTACCACGGATGAATAAAATCGATGAATATAAGCGTGATTAGATGAACATGACATCCCACTGTGCTGAAGGGGTTAAGTCCGAGCCACCTAGAAAGGAAGGCAAGGTTTGTGCTCTCTCTCCCTTTCTCTCTCTCTCTCTGTCCGTCTGCCTGCCTTCTACTTGTCTGTCTGTCTGTCTCTGTCTCTGTCTGTCCTGTCCTGTCTGTCCTGTCTGTCTGTCTCTCTCTCTCTCTCTCTCTCTCTCTCTCTCTCTCTCTCTTTTCTTGCCGCTGTCTCTGAGATTCTCTTTCCCAGTATAACTAAGCAGTAAAACAAAGCAGCTAAATCAAAAGGCTACATTAGTACAATAAGCCAGTCAGAAAACAAAGTAAGACATTTTTAGATATGCAAATCCTTGGCAGGTTTAAAGCAACAATTTCGTCCAGAGGCAGCAAGAATTAAATACAAAGCGGAGTCACCAACAGTGACGAGGTTAACTCTAGGGAGCAGTGGCACCCACCTTTCCCTCCCCTTGGGGACAAATAAAGGCAAGACACGTTTTTTTTTTTTTTTTTATTTTTGACATTACATTCTATACAGTGAAAGGAAAGCACTGCGACTGGAGTAATGAGCATTATGTTGCAGTTCTTATTGTGGCAGTAAAATTCTTTATAATATTATCGTGTTGGATATCCGAGGCCATTCGCAAAGTTTTTCTGGAGGCCTATGCAAATTGCATTCTCGCTCAAGAAGTCTACAGCAAGGCTGTGTTCGCCTTGGTCTACAGTTTACCCAGTTCTTGCACTTGGAGTTTTAGTGGAAGGCAGTACGTGAGTTTCTGCAGGGATTGTTAGTGACTCCCTGTGGTACGTCCCGCAGAGATTATCCGGCTTATAGCAGACCTGTATTTCAACACTTACAGTGCTGTGAAGTGAGGAGGGTGAACATGTAATTTCTTTCCAGTAAGTTCTATAGTACGACAGAGATTCATCTATGTACCATTACTTTTCTACACGCGAATGGATTGAGTGGAGTACTTGGTCGGGCTGTGAATCTGAGTTCATTGTGAAGTTATCACTGGGCAATTTTAAAGGTAACTGACCTTGAGCTCTGCTAATGATGCAGATATTTCTAGCGAGTTGCTGGAGACACTCCTGAGTGCTCTGAGGTACTTCACGAGGAAGTGAAGCACTGCAGTGCAAAAGTTCCCAGGGACCAAGACCAAGATCTGCTGGCTTGTTGGATGAAATAGTGCAGTCTGTTCAGGTATGTGGTGGGGACACAGTGGTCCTAGAAAAGAACAACTTATCTTGCGAGTGTGATCTATAACAATGGTGGATCAGATTATGAGATCTCCCTGTTGCACTGTTCTGGCTTATGGTGTTGTGGACTTAATTGGTTCGAGTATTGCTTGGCGTTGTTGATAAATGTAGCAGAACGAAAATCACGCATCTTTGAGGTACTGGTACTCCCTCTCTTACTTTATGGCTGTGAGCGGACACTAGGTAGCACTTTTTAAACAGTGCGCTTGGAGCGAGCGAATTGACACAACTTTGATACTAAGTGTCTTCGCGACAAGATCTTGGAGTATCACTGGTACGTTGTACGTAATGATCGTTTATATTCGCAAGAGACTGAGGTTGAAACCTAACACAGTACCTGAAAGCCATCTCCACATGGCACATTTCCCTAAAGCTTGATGCTACCCAGTGGGTGATATTGCAGAGCCAGTTGTATGCGCCAAGTGAGGTCAAACTAAAGGCAGCACAGACGAAATAACCGAGAGACTCATTCTCATCTCATAGCAGAAGACCCATTGAGTTGCAAGCAACCGTGACTCAGTATTCAAGTTGTGTCATGAGTGGCCCAGTTCCGTCAGATGAAAACAAGCCGCCTACTGGA